>NC_052626.1:84357991-84707991 GCF_016161935.1 Mauremys reevesii | reverse complement strand
ATTGCTTCAAATCCAGCTACTACTTCCTGCAGAGCAGGATACACTTGATGGCCTTGCACACTTGGATGCCATTGGCTCCCATACTGTGGATTTTTCCAGTTCTAAACTGATTCCCCACTGGTCAATAGCAATGTACCTGTGCAAAGTTCCATAGCACGCTCACCACTCGCTTTTACACTGCCAATTCTGCTCTAATGTCTCTGCACTGCAGGGCTGGGGCAAGCTTGGCACACAGATGCAGGAATGTGGGCCTTTGCATCCAAAAGTTCTGCAACCAATGCTTGTCATCCCAAACCTGCATTACAATGCCACCCAACAATCTGTGCTCATTTCTCAGGCCCAGAAGCTCCTATTCACCATGTGGAGTTGCTGTGTGAAGGCCAGCAACCACCTGACACTTTTATTCACTGTGTCCATCATCCATTCATCATCCGTGAGAAGCTTATCTTCCTCCTTGCACACTTGGTTGTAGTTGTACATGCTGAAGTTTCAAAAAGTGGCATGTAGGAATTTTAAAAGTGGTATGAAAATTATGGGACGGAAAAAGAGAGATTGAGGAATTTGACCTGGGTGACTTGCTGGTGTCCCTCAGCGCACTGTGAAAATGTCCCATGAAGCATAGCGCTGGATGGTGACGTGAGGTACACTGGTATACCTACCGTATCGTCTATTGACCCAACCTGCTGTGGTGAGGACACGCAGTGCCGACACAAGCACCCACATGCCTGAGCGATATAAAAAAGTTGGCAGCTCTAAGTTGATGTAACTTATGTTGACCAAACTGTAGCACAGACACAGCTTCAGTCTTTCCTGTTCAATTTTTTATAAATAAAATCAATGGAGCAGGGACTTGAACCTCTTACATCCTAGAGTGGCCTAACCACCATTCTATAGAGTTATTTTCTTGCTAGGTCCCTGGCACAGTGAATAGTCCTTGGGCCATGGTATAGTTCTCCTGGCAAATTTCCCTATGTAGACAAGCCCTTATGAAGCTTGGCATGTTACTATACTCAGAGAAATGGACTAAAAACTTCATTTCCACTTCCTTGTTCTGTGGACACAGGGGCTTCAGTCTAGAGGGCTGTCGAGCCAGCATTCTTTCACAAGCACTAAAATAAATGTATTTTAAAGAACTAAAAAGCCCAAACGCCAGTATACTAAACAGATACACTTGATCAACATGGCACAAAATTGCAGCAAAACCACAAATCTGAATAAATAAGTATCAATTTTATTGAATCATGAATAATTTAAGACTGGTACAATCATCAGCTTTATTTTCCATGACACTGGGGTGGGGGCCATGATCTTAAACAGACCATTTGCAAATTCCAATCCTAAATGACAACTGAAAATTAAATAGGGAGGGGAACAGATGGCAAACATCATACCGTACACAAAATACTCAATTCCTAGTTTTCTCTTTAAAAATGGCTAGAAAAAATTCATCAAAATGCAGCACTTTTAATCAAATATTTACATTTCTATGTTACAGTGAAAAAATGTACATCTTATAGAACATATTTCATAAACTGTTCCACTGGAAACAACTAGATCAAAACAGCAACCTTCCATTTAATATCCACAAAGACTTTTTTTTTGTTTTTTGTTTTTCTTCAAAGAATTGCCACATTTAGACAAGATTCAATACACATAATATCGAAGTTAAGCATCAACAATGAAATAGTTTTTTCTTCCAAAATGTACAAAAAAAAAAGTTAGCCAAACCCACCCTCAACTAAAACTGTCTCCATGTTTCAGTTATGGCCTGTCAATTCTTGGCAGTTCTGAAGGAAAAGAAATGGTTTAAGCTTCCAATTTATAACTCAACATGAATGTTGCATAGAATCTTGTGTTTTTTTGTTTTTGTTTTTTTTAAAAAAACAAGCCAACTTTGTAGAAAAAAAGGCAAAAAAATTGGAAGCATTTTGGACAAAGCCTTAAAATGAGAACAAATTAATTAAAAACAAATTTTACTAAACTATAGTGAAATTAGGATGAAGATAAGAAATGTGCATAACAGGTAACCCTGCTTCCCGAAGTTTCAGAAAGGACACTGAGTTTTGTGAAGACTAAAATGACTAACCTACACAAAGTCGCCTCCTTTACAGTACCCCAAATTGTTGTCAATCAGAGAGGAGCAGAGAGATAGAACCCCTTTCCTGCATCTGAACACAGGATTAAAAACAAAAAATTATCTGACAATTTCAAATGTATTTGTAGGGTTCAGTTAAAAGTTTGCTGAGAAATGCTGTGATGTTAAGTCAGTTTAGGCTCTATCCTGCAAACCGATCCACCCAGGCACAAGGGTCTACTTGCATGGGATCAGTTTCAGGTTCAGGTATTCAGTCTCTACCCAGATTCACAGTAGTAGCAGGTAAAGTCAGTGCTGGGAAGCAGAATTGTCAGATTGCTGAGAAATGAATCTCAGCACGCGCTGCATATGATTCCATATAAGTGTAGCTCATTTTACAGTAAGAAGATCTGGTTTAATAAGGTTGGTTGAGTAACACTTTGCCTTTCATTTAAATGATACAATCTAAATTAGAGTTCAGCGAGGTTAAAGCAGTGATACCAGCTCAGGGGATTTTCCCCTCCCCGTCATTAAAATATTTTACTTATTCTTTTACAATTTCTTTTTTGAAAAAGATCAACAAGACTTGAAAGCTGTAATGGGAGCTGATTCATGACCAGCTCTCATTGGATAAAGACAAAAAAGTAACTACAGTCAAGTCACAGATAGTAGAAAGTCATGAGGGATAATAAAATTATCCATTCAAACTGAGTCACAGAAGCATGAACTTGTGTCTGTTACATTATTTTAAACCCAGAAGGATTAACAAGCTCTTAAAAAAAGTGTTTGTAATAAGTTTTCTACCTGTACACTGAAAAAAACAGCAATTGCTTTTCTGTAGTTTAGTAGCGATGGCATTTTTCATCATAGAAAAGCTTTTTTTTTTCTTGCATTGAATAAACAGCTATCCAATGACCTATTAGCTGCAGATTGATATGAACCTGAAAGGTTATCTCATTTCCCTCCTTTTGTTACCGTCACATTTAAACAAAATCTAATATTTCACACAAACAATATTCACAGCAATGTGTTGTTATATTCCAAGAGATGACTTCTTTAGCCCTGTTTACTTACATAAAACCCCATAATATACAGCACTAATGTAATTAATACAATTAGTACAAAATAAGTAAGGCATCGCTTTAAAAATTCAGCACCGAAATAGAGCTGGAAAGGCTTGTACAGATCAATGTTGAGGACTGCGGTTCTTGCTGAGTACAGCCTGAGACAGCTGATGTGTGGTGGCTTTATTGAACGTATTTGCTCCCAAGGAAAGGAAAGTGCAATTCTTTGTGAGGTGTTCTTGCTCCTCAACAGAAGTACAAGCCTTAATACTGAAACTGTATTGTGTGCGTGTGGAGAGGAGGAAGAGAAATAGAGAACCAGGTTCACAGCTCAGCCATAACCCATGAGCAACTTTTAAACTTTAAAGAGATGCTACACCCCCCACCCCGCCCCTTTTAAGACCTGGATAAGACAGTTTTGATGAACTGCCAAAACACTACTTTCTGCTATTTAAAAACCAAACAAGACTAAATGATGTTACCAGAGTAGCAGCAGACTGCCTGCAGAGCTGAGCTTTAATGAACCCCTTTTGCAGTTGTAATGGTCAGAGAGAGAAATCCCTGACAAAAAAGTCTTAGAAAACAGCTATAAAATTCTAATACAAAGGGTAAAAACTGAAGGCCTGACTATACCCTAATTGGGTGAAATTCACCCCCATCCATAAGGTGAACAGAGAACCTATGCGCCTATGAAGTTCCACTTAAGCGATGGCATTTAAATGTGGCATAGGCCCTGTGCAGAGGAGTGAATTTTGCTCACTTACACCAGTGTAAATCAGGAGTAGCTCTACTACAGTCAATGGAGTTTTACTGGTGTAAGTAAGAGGAGAATCAAGCCCTGAATATCAAACAGGTACTTGGTCTTTAAAATTCTGTAGGATGGTTTGTTACACAGTGTTTGAAAAAAAACCTGATTTGTTTAGACTGTACATATATTTCTATTTATATATCTGTAAATCTCTATAAACACATGGTGAAATAGAGGAAAGCAAGCCAAGGTCTCAGACTGGCAAGAAGAGCAGCTTTTTTTTATTTTAATATTTACTTTAAATTTCCCTGTCTTGCAGCTTTGCCTTTTATGGACCATTATTACCAAGGCAAGCAATATATTATAGCACCAGAACTATCCGCAGCTAAGGTTAGTCTGCAAAGCTGATTAGTAGAAATCCAGCCCTCACCCAAATGTGTTTGGTCAGAAGCAACATAGGCAATAAAACATCCCTCCCCTCTCCTTCTGGACAGTACATGGCACAATGCTGTTTGTTTCATAGCTGTGAAGTGTTTTGTTTTTTTAAATGTCTTCAGTATCTTAGGCATGAGGGCTTACAGTAACTAAACAGAACAAAACAAAGACATAGTGCAGTTCTTATCATTGTAAAAAGAAAACAGTACAAAAGTTGTTTGGGTTACCTGCACCCACATTCAAGACTGACTCAAATAAAGTGTCTTGTTCTTGCAGCTCTAATACTGAGACATCTGCCCAGTCCAGTAACAAGTCATCTTCATTAGTTTGTGATAAAGAGTCTTGTAAAGTAGGAGAGGGACAGTGGGAAACCGCCTGTTTTCTGTCTGCTGAAGATCACAACGTCGACTCCAAGGATGAGTCAAGGATGTCATCATGATGGCTGTTGCTGTTGGAGTCGCTGTCATAACTCTGGGGGCTCGAATAGTTGGCTGCCTCTTGCAGTCTCATTAGCATGTTCATCTAAGAAAGCGCGGAAAAGGGCTAAGGGTTATTTGTCTCCTGAGACGAAAGAATCTTAATACTATAAAACAGTCATATTTGCACTCACATCACTCATGTGAAACCAGTGCAAGAGAGAGGGGAAAACTGGGATATTTAATTCTGAGACTCTCAAACTGGATACCCAATGTAAAGCAATTCTCACAGCACTCCGTGAGATGGGCAGTTGTTATTACACTCCTCCTATGAGAGACTGAAACGCAGAGCAGTTAAATGACTTGTTCTAGGTCACACACAGAGTCAGTGGAAGAGCTATAAAGATTCCACAGCTCCTTATTCCCAGCCACTCACACTAACCAGTGTTAATATACATTAACTAGAATTCTGTATTTCTAGAAACAGGTCAGAAAAAGAGATCTATTAAATTAGACAACAGATGATAACATCTCTGTGAATGTGTGCATAACATAGTGGAAATGTAAGGTGATTCTTCAATACACCCAACTTATTTTGGAGATAAACTATTGTTTAGAATCATGTACAAGAGTAACAAGCAATTATTGCAATAACTGTTTTCACCAGGAAGAAAGCTGCATGAACTAATGTTACCATCAGGCTTATATTAAAATGTGCATTAGTAAGCAAATCCAAAGCTTAAACTATTGTATATATTGTGTACAATGTTTAAAATCTTGGTTTCCATACACTTGCATGCTATTTGCTGATTAATAAATTAGACACCAATGATGTAAGTTCAATTTTCATGCAGCAACTGAACCAGAAAAATAGCTCAATATCATAGTGACATGGCTATCATGTGATCCTGGCCAGGCAGGTTAGGTCAAGAATTTCCACAACATTATACTAATGTGTTCTATTAAATCATGTATTTGCATACTTTATATATACACACAAACACCAGAAAAATGCAAAAGGCATCTAGTTTATTGTGCAAAGTTTTACATGAGGTGGACGAAATTTCCTTCATATTCTTATAGCCATTTTAGCTACACTCTCACAACTAGGAGATCTGAGTATTCTCCTTCATTGTATCTGGCAGAATTACACCTGACACTGGTCTCCTGTGGCAGTGCATTCCACAGGCTGACTGTCCTCTCTGGCAAGAAACATTTCCTTGTAATTCTAAAACATTTTAACACTCTTAACTTGTCACTTACTCTTTCACTCCTATTTGTCTTTCCCCCTAGCAAGTACAGTTTATCCTAATTAGCTCTGGAGCTGTAGATGAGAGAACTCACCAGAGGATCTCCTTCAGCATCACTCGGGGGAACTTGTTTGCTAGTTGAACCTTCCCGTGGCATTGAGTACCCATCAAATCCAACATCTTCAGGCCGCAGTTGCAGCAACGGAGGCCACTCGTGGTGCTGTGGGGTGGCTGCCCAGGGATACGTGTCCATTACCCATTTGGCTGGATCCTCCCAGGGAGCTCTCCTTCCATACAACTAGAAAACAAGAGCAAATGCATCTCTTAACATATGTCTGTAATATAATGGGATCTACTACTTTAGTCTCACCAAAGTGAACTCTTGTGTCATGGTTCTCCCAGTGTGGAAAACACTCTGAATGAAGGCTGGCCAAACAGGGTGTGACTTTCATCCTTCTTACTCTGACCGTGAAGTTCTAGCTATGTAATGGTAACTGACTCAGAGGAGGCTGAGCATTTCCTTTGAGACCACAAACCCTCTTAATCTGCCATCAACTGGGGAGAAAGGGAACCTGAGAACAAACAATCTTGCTTCAGACGTTGAGTGCACCACTTCTCTGTTCCTATTTCTTTTGGACTAAATAAGCAAAATACAAAATCCAAGTCACTAGTGTACACATCCTGCCTGCAGGAGGATACCAAATATTTGCTTTCAAAGTCACCAAGAAGTTGCAGTATGTTGCTAGAGCATACAAGTGTAGCTGCTCGATGCCTTTAATCAGAAACTATGGGGAAGAATGCCAAAGAAATACTTTTTGAAGTCAATGGACTTTTGGACTTTCTCTGTGCTCACACTAGCTAGAGTGCCAGCAGAACCTGGCTCTGTGTGATCAGCCTCGAAACACACACACCTCCAGAAAGGTGTTTTGATTGAACATAATGGTCAGGAAAACACAGCCAGTGCGGCTGAGCTATAGCATTTGTTTTATTTTTAAATAAATGCTCTTTGATCTATTCACTTAGTTTTCATTAGATGAAAACTCACTGTTGAGCCACATGGGTTGCAAAAGCAGACGCCAAATGAAAAGAGATCTTCAGGTTTTCACTTCTGCTATAGGGTGCTCTAGGCTGACTGCCCTTCAGGAACTGGATTTCAGTAGCTGCTCTTTGTTACTTGAGCTCAAAGGATTCAGACTCCCCTTTATGGTGTACAGTGATGAGTGAAGCAATAAGACACAGTAGGAGGTCACGGTTGTATTATGAGAACATCTGAATGCCTTTGATCCACAGGGTATAACTCAGTGCTAACCCTCACCCCAAATCCCTTTATTGACATTAAGAACACTTTTTATGATGAAGGCAAATGTGTTTCCACACACGGAAATGGTTGATGTTGGTATTTTAGAAAGCTGAAAAGCAACCGAGCTGTGAGATTCTCCCAGATTAATCCCAATGCTCTCATTTTAGATTATTCTCCAGACATCTGAACAAAGCCTCAACCCAAGAATGTTTACAGTACAGAATGCAAAAGTAAGCCA
The DNA here is from genome assembly GCF_016161935.1 of Mauremys reevesii. Taxonomy (NCBI): domain Eukaryota; kingdom Metazoa; phylum Chordata; order Testudines; family Geoemydidae; genus Mauremys; species Mauremys reevesii. The sequence goes on along the minus strand of NC_052626.1, from coordinate 84,700,466 downwards.
AAAAAAGGATATTTAGCCATGAACCCATTCTCCCTAATGCTCTTAGAAAGCTCAATTGAAGCCGAATTCCTGAAGCCCTGGCACCTACATCCTCAGTCAGCATTCTGTCTCTCAGAGTCTATCCCCACCCAACATTGAGTTTTTAAATGTATTTTTCTAGAAAATAATTACAGTCTTGAACAGACTTCCTCACAACCAACCAAGACATACATAAAGTAAAATATCATTTTGAGATTAATTTGTTGGTTTTCATATCATAGTCTGGAAAGTAGCAATGATCGACAACCCCATATATTAAGCGCTAATAGGTGAAACTGGAGAGGAATGAATGAGGAAAGAGACAGAGAGACTAATACACCAGTTCCACACACTAACTTCAGTGCAGTTACTCCCGATTTACACTGGGATAAGTGAGGAGAAAAATCAAGACCACAGATTTTCCATGCATTTCTGGACAAACATACTCCTCTGACAATTTTGGAAACTAAAGACTTAAAAATATCTGAATGAGAAAGCTACTTCATAACTGTCACAAAAGCTGTTCCGTGACTAAACAGCTCCTATAAAGAGGAAGTACTTTTCCTTTAGCAGAAGTGGTGAGGATAAAGGGATTTGCCAACTCTTTCAGAGCTCAAGAATAGTTCAGTTTCCTCCAACTTCCACCCACTTATCTATCATTGAGGCTGCTGGCCAAGTAGGGCTCGTTAGGGCAAACTCTGAAGCCTATCAGTGCTATTTCTTATATTGGTTATTACTGTCGATGGCACTGGGAGCAACAGACAACTACTCCCCTCCTAGTCCAGCATGCTGCCTCCAGAACAATCCAAAAAGAATGGTCCCAACCAGTGGCCTGGTTAGAGAATCAAATGTAGTTCTCCTGGATGGCGATGAGGAGTGTTAGCACCAACTATGCACCAAGACAATAGTGTCTGAATGCCATTAGCTATGTGGAAGAAACAGCACAATGATTAAAATGAGCTTCCAATGAAACAAATGTGCTTACTGAGATTAATGTACTTAAAGGGAACATCATTATTATCTGAGAAATGTTTTCTCAAATTTTTGCTTGTGTTTGTGATGATGAATTAGATCAGGAAGATTAATAGCCAAAGCCCAGTTCTGTTACTGATTCTGCAGACTGAAGGAACATCACAAAAATAGACTACTCATGGAGTAAGGCACTACTCAGTCTGAGTAAGGGTGGCTGAATGGTGCCCTGAATAAATACAGAAAGAAACACAACAAACTCCACAGAAACATCACATAACAGGAGACTTTGTTACAAAGATACATATATAGCAAAACAGACTAATTCCTTCCTGGAAGATTCTGATCCTACCAAATTATATGAGCCAAGTGGCTTATTCCACTGGAGCCACCGAGGAGTTTAAAGTTGATGTGCAATGGTGGTGTATATAAATATAGATTTTTATGTATATGGCAGCAAAGTGCAGATTCAGAAATTATGCAATGATTAATTGCTTTAAATGTTAACATTTATTCCATTCTGAAATTATGCCCAAGTGATCAAATGAGTTGGCACAGTTGTCCAGTAGGTGGTGCCAGTCAGTCTTAAATCCATCTTTCCCTTCCCAAAAAGAAAATATTCTTCATAATCATTTAGTTAGGTTTCACTGTAAGTTGTGGTAAACAGGATCTACTATTTAAATCTGTTTCCCCAACATATGGAGCATTCATTACAGCTGCTAAGAAGTGAAGAGATTTGTAAACTCTACATAAGGCTCCTGACTATTGAAAAAGACAAATGTTTCCATTAATTCCTAGTCCAGCTCTGAAAAATAGTTATATAGTAAGTGCATTTCCTATTTAAGTAACTACCATATCTCCAGTGTGCTACCAAACCAGTGTACTAATAGTATTACTCTATGATCTGAAAGCAGATGCTTTAAATGAAACAGGCAGAAGGCTGGGGGCAGTAAAGATGAGGGAATCTGCAAAACTGAATGATTTTAAGACAACAGAAGAAGTTAGAAGGAGAGTAGGATGTGAAATTAGGATATGGGATTGGCTGCAATAAAAAAGGATTACGACGGTAGGGATGCTCAGAAGACAAAGAGATAAGATGCCAAAGAAAATAATGCAAACACAACCAAAGTCAGACAGACCTAGAGGCTGATCACCAACTAGATGGTGGGACATTGTATGCAAGGACATAACCAGGTTTGGCTTAATGAGCCATAGATAGGAATGAATGGCAATGTTGTACTTCTCCCTGTGTCTGTGAATATGCTTTGGGATGAAAAGAAGAAAAACATATCTCCAGCAAACTCAGGACAGAAACTAACGTTTTCTTCCTGCAACCCTTGCAGATGCTCACCCTGCAGAGTGACTAGGAATGTTCCCTCTGTGCATATGAGAAGGTGGCAGTTCCTAGTTAACATGCACAAGTGCCAAAGCATAAAAGAATGTACCAGACTGGCAGGAAGCAGGCATTCTGGGACCTCCTATTTGCTCTAGCTGTGGCCTATAACAAGAACAGGAGGGAGAGAGATGGATTTTCACACTTTCACATCCCTGCTTTAGGGTACAGAGCCAAAATCAAGACTCAGCAAGTTCAATGGGAACAGTCGCTAAAAGGATCCACTTGGCCCACATGCCTTTCACCCACAATGTGTCTTTAAATAGCAATAAAAAATACAGTATTAATTCAGTCCATGTCCAGCCCCATAAATCACAGAGACTGGACTGAAATCAGGACTTCGCTGTTCCTTTCTGATAGTGGTTCCACGTAACAAGATGTGTTCAGAAAGGAGCACTTGTGGGTATGGGGGAAAGACAGATGCCAGAGTCAAATATACATTTCTAGCACCATTTTTTTCCACAAGAACACATGGGTATAAATTGGCTCTGAAAATGTGGGCTGGGAAGTAGAAGAGGATTTCTCACCCTCTGAAGAGCGAGGTTCTGGAAAAGCTGCTCAACAGGAGATGTGGGGGTAAACAACTTAATTAGTTTTGAGACAGACCAGGACACATTTATGAGTGTGATTGTATGACAGGGTTGCTTGTGATGGTGAAGGGCAGGACTCAGTAGCTCTGGGGCTCACTTCCAGTTTATGCCTTATGTTCCTAAAAACTCATGCTTCAGGGCTTCAGCTGGCCACCTGCATGGGTCAGGAAAAGATTCTCCACCCCCCATTCCTCAAATGTATTCTGAAATGGCCACAGCTGTAGAGGGGACCAGGATGTGCCAAGGCTCTGAGGCAGCACTGAGCTTTCTGTCTCTCCTGGGCTTGGCTGGCTGGTTCATGCTCAGGGTCTGATTGTCATAAGTGGGGTGCAGAAGGAATTTCCCCCAGGTAACTTTGGCAGTGACCTTAGGGTTTTTTCACCTTCCTCTGCAGCATGTGGGTGTGGGTCACTTGCCAGGATCATCTGGGATTCTCTCATTTAATCATTTTCCTGCCACTGCAGAGGCTGTGGACACTGGTGGTCCTTGTGGCATGCAACAGTCTAGTCTCCTGTAGGCTTTAATACTTTGTTCTAATTTCGGTTGTTGGGTTTAGTGTGCAGGTGCTGGGTGGCGCTGGTGGTCTGTGCTGTACAGGAGGTCAGATTAGATGACCTGATGGCCCCTTCTGGCCTTAAACTCTGTGACTATTACAACAATCTTGTCTATTTTCTGAGGCTTGAAGTCATAATTCATATCCTCAGACACAGGGAAACAAAAGTTTGGAGTAAGCTGAGCCATTAAGTAATATAATTAAGCTCAACATCATAAGGGTTTAAAAAGAAATCAGGAAGCTAGACAAAAAGACGCTGAAGCCAAAAGCAAGGAAATGGAAACCCTTAGTCTTGGTAAGCGACAGTAAGGGGGCCATAAATAGCATGTACAACCAAAACAAAAACAGGAAGCAGGAAGGTTTGGCTATTCTCTCTTCATTTTTCAAATGCTCCAATGCTTTACATAACTCTGATCTGAATCACTCAAGGTACAGTAGAGGCAGCCTCGCAACCTATGTGAATATTGTGATCCCATTTTATTGATTAAAAAACTGAGGCACATACAGGTTAAGTCACCTGTCCAAAGACAAAAAGCTGTTCTACTGGCTCCCACTCTCCTGCTTTAAAGGTGACCTGTAAAGGATATTTTAAGAAGAGGTTGCGCTACTTGATTTTTTCCCCTTCTTTGGGAGGTACAAAGAAATTTGTTTTTTAAGTTCCTTTAGTCTGTTTGTTTTTTATCTTAGAAGTATCAGGAATATCAAATAAGCAAAGGGCAGAGATTATCACATACTGCACAGTAATAAATAAAAAATAATAATTGGAGATATACCAATCTCCTAGAACTGGAAGGGTCCTTGAATGGCCATCAAGTCCTGCCCCCTGCCTTCACTAGCATGACCAAGTACTGATTCTTGCCCCAGCTCCCTAAGTGGCCTCCTGAAGGATTGAACTCACAACCCTGAGTTTAGCAGGCCAATGCTCAAACCACTGAGCTATCCCTCCCCTATAACTATTGTCTCCAATGTGCTCAAGGCCTCTAGGAGCTACCACAGTAAAATGATAAATAATAAAAGTTAATAATAAACAATATTAAATTAAATATTTAATATAAAATTAAAAGATAAATAATAAAAGTCTGGTCTTCTGTAGTTTGGACAAAAAATTTGTTGAGGGGTTCAGGTGGTTAGTTGGAGCTTTTTCTCATCTTCAGCAAAGGGCCAGTTGTGTTGAATCTTTAACAGCAGCATTCTCTGCAGTGTTCTTCAGGCACTGGAGTTAAATGTATGTTAACAATTAAACCTAAGTTTTAGGCAGTACAACTAAAAATCCTTCTTCCTGTCAATTACTTTGTTTTCAGTCTATTGTGGTGTCATGACTTCACTAATTCTCCAGTTGCCACAGAATCATTCTTCCAATGCAGACGAGAACTGACTCTCTAATATAAAGATGACATTTCACCAGAAAAAATGCTACTATTTTATCATTTTTAAACACAAACCATTCTTTCTTTATACATCATGAAGTAGAATAAAAAGGAAGGTCACCATTAAGGAAAACTGAAACAATGATTCTTAACAAGTGTTACATGTAATTTGACTTTTCACTCTAAATTTTAAGGCCAGAAGGGACCATTAGGATCACTTAGTCTGACCTCCTCCATAACACAGGCCATAGACTCTGGCCTAATAATTTCTGTATCCAGCGCATAATTTCTGTTTGAGTTCCAGTATACCTTTTAGAAAGATATCCAGTCTTGATTTAGAAACTTCAAGTGGCAGGGAATCCACCACATCCCTAGATTACATTGTTCCAACTCTCACTGTTAAAAATTTGTGCCTGGTTACTTGTCTGAATGTGTCTAACTCCAACTTCCAGCCATTAGATCTCATTATGCCTTTTTCTGCTAGATTAAAGAGCCATCTACTACCAGAAAACCCTTCCCCATGTAGATACTTGTAAACCATGATCAAATTATCTCTCAACCTTCTTTAGGATTAACTAAATAGATTGAGCTTCTCAAGTCTCTCACTATAAAGCATGTTTTCCTGACTTTAAATCATTCATGTAGCTGTTTTCTGAACCCTTTCCAATTTTTCAATATCCTATTTGAAGTGTGGACACGAGAACTTCACATAATATTGCAGCAATGAACTTGCTAATGCTGTACTGGGAGGTGATGCCACCTCCCAACTCCTACTTGATAGTCTCCTGCTGATGCCTCCAAGGATCATGTTCACCTTATTAGCTATAGTATTGCATTGGGTGCTGGTGTTCAGCTGATTATCTACCATTGCTCCTAAAACCTTTTCAGGATACTGTCTGCCATTTTGTGTGACCTACATTCTTTGCTCCTAGATGTAGGACCTTGGTGTATTAAAACACACGTTCAAATGAGCTCACCTTACCAAGCAATCCAGATCAGATCTATGAACATGGAAAAGCTAGGGTTGCCATCCCTCTTGGTTTTAATGTGACTGTGCTGATTTTTATTTTGAAAGTTGGGAGGGGCAGGGGAAGAGTACAGGGCCACTGACATCCTAAAAATTATCTTAGCCAGCAAAACATCTGTAAATTGTTCCATGAAATTTAAATGCAATGAGTTTGATTATTTTTAATAAAAAGCTTGTTCTGTGGAACAATTACTGTCACACAATCACCCATAAAACTTTACTACCATTAATTAGATAAATGCCATGACACCCGGGTGAGGCAGGTATTTTATTATAACTACTTTGTGAATAGGGAATTGAAGTACAAAGAGATCAAGTTCTTTTTCCAAGGCCACACAGCAAGTCAGTAGCAATCTTGAACTGAATTGTATCTCCTGACTCCAATCCCCCTGCTCTAGCCATAGACATGCTGGCTCCCATAAAAGGTAAAAGTGCCAGTACTATCCCAGCTTTCTAAAACTGACGGAGAACCTGAATTTTTAATCAAATGCTAAGTGCAAGCAGTTCAATAACTCTGCTAAAATTTGAGTTAATCAAGGTTTATTTACAGACCCTGGAGGCACTGCAAAAAATTCAATCAATATTTCATCACCTGGATTGAGAAAAAAATAGACAAAGTGCCTGTGAGAATGATCCTAACACTTGTTCAATAAATCTCTCCCCATGCTGCTTAGTTTCTCTGCTGACAGATAGCTAAAGATTGCGAGTTCATTGGCCACTGTAAACATACTGCAAATTCACATGTAGTTTTAAGAAGGAAAATTAGGGATAATACTGTAAATGAATGCTTTCAAGCATGGCATTTTAGATGTGGGGTAACATTTTCAAAAGTGCTTAAAAAACTTTAAAACCTAAGTCCCATTTTCAAAAATGGTTTAGGGCACTCAGAAGCCTAGTTCTCATTGAAACTCAAAAGGGATTTAGGCTCCTAATGCCTAAATCATTTTTTAAAATTTTACCCTAAATCTCAAGTAGTTTCTAGAGGAAAGTGTTACTGTGGTTCTATTGCATCCGGTATCTCCTTGCTATTTAGACAGAAACCCTATTCAGGTTTCACATTTGACTTCCTCACCTGTAGTCCTTCTCTGACTGCCTCCAAAAGATATGGGATAATAGAGTAGTTCCACAAATCAGTAAACCAGACCCTAGAACCATCCACGTCTATTGGACAAGAGAGGAAGAGCCGTGGACCTGGAAGGGGAAATGAAAGTCTCATCATTAACATGGTTTGCAGCAGTCAATTCAAAAGCAATATCAAACACCAACTCTAAATTCTTTGGAGATTGTAACTTAAGAGGTGAGAAGAGATGTACGAATGTCAGCAGCTGCTCTTTTTGAGATAATTTGAAAGTCCCTGAATTACCTCAATACTGTATTGCATTCAAGAAGGAATCAATTACAGAGTTCACAAACAGAATTTTAAAAACTCCTTTATGTCTACAATCTATTTATTATGAACCCTTGGTACAGTTTTGCTTGATAGCATGGTCAGTCTAAAAATGTGGCTTTTATGTATCATTTCCCCCCAGTGGATCTTTAATTCCAGTGGAGTATGAGGAATCTATCCTCTTAGGAACGCCAGAGGATGCTTTGGTGCTAGAATGTGAATTCTCAGTTCTCACCAATAGTAACATCAGAGGAACTGTGAGCCTCCAAGAATTTGTTGAGATGCTGCCAGACCTTGGGAATCCAGTCAATGATTTTAACCAGTTCTGCATTTCTCATCCTACCACTGATTTCTGTTTCAATTAGTTTTCGTCTCAGGAAACGACCAAGAAAGCCCTTGACTGGCTCAGTGTGGTTAGCACATAGCACCCATCTAAAGCAGAAGAAGAGAAGTGTCAGAGATTTACCTGTTATTCTAGAGAGTAGTAAAATGACAGAGTAGGTCCTGAGTGGGTTTTGTTCATCCTATCTAGCTGATATTCTCTTTATATTCTCAGCTAAGCAGTAGAACCATAACCATCAGGTAATTTGGCAACTTACATACAGTACCTGAAATTGTGGTGTAGTTGAAGGTTAGGTGTTGAGGATGTGGCCTGGTTCATTGTGCCAATAATGTAAGGACTATGAGAAAACATTGAACAAATCAATATTTGTAAGCTCATTTCTAGGCAATAATTCAAACACATTTAATAAGTAACTTTCAAATTAAGACCTTTACAACCTTAATATTCAGCTAGTTTTACTCCAGCCCCTAGTGTACCAGTGCAGTTTATCTGCAGGTATAACATTTTTGTGCCTGCAATTAATTGTGGGTGCAAAACTAACACCTCAAAATAGAGGCCATCACTGAAACTGGGTTCTTAATATTCAAGGGTTATTGTGTGTGATGAATACAATTTACCCAAATACTTTACTACATTTTTATTACATATATATACACATATATACATTTTTAACAGTTCTATGCAACTAGACTCTGCGTACAGAATCAGTTCTAGCTGTCTCATCATAGTATCAAAAATTATCTGATACATGTTGTCTAGAATTTATTTTATTGATCAGGGTATAAGTCTGGCTCTGTGGAAGGATCTGTTTTAGGGTTTGAAGTGTGGGTCTAATATCCCATTACCATTTATGGTACTTGCAGTTCAGAAGCCCATTGAAGATCTCTCCTAGGGAGCTAACATGATGCAAATTGTCCAGAATGATGACAAGAGGCATATCCACAGCATTATTTTCGCTATTACATTGGTCAGCAAGGTTGGACAAGTATTGACGCAGTTCCTGCAAAGTATATGTAGAAGAGGAAGCTGGTTTTCATATTATTCCATGGAAACCCAGTTAACAGAGAAAAACGATTTGCTATTTGACTGTTGGATTCAGTTCTAGAAATGCTCCTGATAAAGAATATAACATAGCCTGCTTTGCTTTAGTCACAAGAGGTCAGATTGTTCCAAGTGGAGTAATCATATGACTTCTACTTTTAACTTTTGTTTTAATCCGAATACTTTCGAGTGTTACAGACTCAGAGATGTACCAGGAGTCCTGTTTGGGAAGCCTATTTGGGGATTGCCAGGGGGCATGGTCTGCCTTTTTGCTAAAGCACCTTGCACTACACTGTTTTGGCCATGCTACACAGAGCACTGAGATGTTTTAAGAACTTACTCATATCTCCGTATACTGGGTAAGCAGGCGAGAAAGTTGCAGAAGGAGCAGTGCACCTCAACTGCCCATGCTTGCCATGTCTGATCACGTTCTTGCCATTCTGTCACTAACAACAGCACAGAGAATGAGCCCGGCCATGATGCTCATTTGTGGAGGCAGAAGTTAGATGGCTTGGACGATGGCATGAAAGAAGGATGAGTTCAGTGCCAATGCTGAACATTTGGGTGAGGTTGCTCTCATCTTCTCTAAAGTGTGCATTAAACGGGATGCCCCAAATTATATCAGTTGCTAGTGACCACATTTTCCAGCACTTTGCTCCAAAGAACTCTCTACTCCACCTCAGGCCATCACATACATAGCTTGGCAGGACAGCTTTGTTTTCTCACCTACAAACCTTACTAGAGGTATACATAGAAAAATGCTGCTGCTATTATCTGTAGGCACATAGCCACTCTAGCTTTTATGTTAATACAATATAGAGGGGCATTATACTGTTACCTTTTTTTTTTCAAGGCACCCAATAGCTCTCTCAAAGGTTTTACATCACAATAGCTTATTGATATTTACTTAAAGTTTAACAGCTGAATCCCTCATTTCTGGAACATAGTAGCAGTGTTTCTATAAAGATACTTTCAATTTCCTCACCTTACTGGACTTATGATCCACGTTGAAGGTTGCAATAACTCCATCAGCCAGCTCTCTGCCCTCTCTAAGTACCATAAACTCAGAAAGACGATTTGCTAGATACGTTTTACCAGTGCCACTTGGCCCAGACAAGATAATCCGTCTATGTTCCATTAAGAGAGAGACATATCGCTGAAGTATAGGCTTTGGAATCAGTGACTCAAACACCAGACAGTCCAAACTGTTCTCACAGATACCTGCATTTAGAAAATCATCATCATTCAGGAGATCCATACCTTGCTAAAGTTGCTAAAAGTTTTTTTTTTAAAGGGGTTTTAAACTTTTCTCTCAGTAGCAAAAATATCAGTTCCCATTGAGAAAAATGTATGTATTTCAACTACCAAGTTTAGACTAAATTAGAGCTAAAAGGTAAAAGAAAGCACTGTTCTAAAATAGAAAATCTGATTGTGTGTGTGTGACACCCTGTGGCCAGTTATACCAGGAAACAACCCAAAAGCTTCACACCAGAAGTTGCAGACTCCACCCACACCAGTCATAAGCAGAACCTTCCCTACCCCAGATGAAGACTCCTTTCTACACTATAGCATCTCTTGTGGTAGAGAAGAGTCATGAATCAGTTAGTTATATTGAATGCAAAGTGTCTTTACTGGGACCAATCCTGGCTCTCTAGCTCCCAGACTAGCCAACACAGCCTACGCTGCTTAAGTCCTGCCCTGGACTAATGGTCATAGATATAATTTCTGGTTCAACTATATGCCCATGAGCCATCTCCATTCTTTGGATTTCCTCCACCACGGCGCAGTGAAAGTTTATTTTGTCTATCAAGAACTGCTGGGTAAAAAGCCTGGCTTCCAGTTCGATTGTAAACAAATCTATTCACAGGCCATTTCATTGTCAAATACAGTCATGGAAAGAGATACATTTACCCAGAATTTAGCCATTTATTTTTGCTCTGCAAAACAAACCTATCTATCATCAAGTCCCCCTGCCTTCACCAAACATCCAAACCATTTGAAATTAAACTCCTTCTGTGTATTATGATAGACACAGCTTCAGGCATAAAAATTTCCATAGAGGAGCATTTGTGCAATGTCAGCAGTCACTTTAGGCAGAACTGGCTCAGGGCAAGCACATAAAGTTTAAAAATAAACTGAAGGAAGGGAATGTTAGCATATCAACGGCTGAGAGAATTGTTAGCACCTGACTGATTACTTACAAGATCAAACATTTGTATGCACAGCTCTATATCTGGAAGGTATAAATGAATTACTGGCTTCCCACAAATTGATTAAAATAGAATTTTTAAAATAAAAAAGTAAGTATATCATAAATGAGTCTACAAAGAACAAGTAAAGCTATTACAAGCTGAATATATAGCTTATTTAGTATGACAAGTTCTCAAGCAACATTTTCATTCAAATTGTACTGTGGGGCTTTTAAAAGAATGTCTTGGTTCTTGGATAAACCTGAATAAACTGAACTGTTTCAGTATTTTTGTGATTATGTTTTTCCTACTTTACAGCTAATATTAACACTAAGGGCTTGTCTACTCTGTGGGATGATATGCTTCACAGGCATGTGATTTCTAAAGTGCACTAATGTGTTGCATATTCATTGGCCCGTATAGACTCTGTTGGTGCACTTTAACAAAATACTGTTTCAAACAGTACTATGTTCAAGCATACTTCAGAAGTTTTAGTGCACACCAGCGCTAAATTACACAGGTGAGGCTGTGGTGGTAACTTAATGGTACTGTTGCTGTGTAGGGCCATGAAAGAGAAATTGATTCCATTCCTGGGTCCCTCTTTTTCATGACAACAAGCCTGATCAGTTCTTTATGTGGTAGGAAGAGAACATTTTCTGTTGCTTAACAGCACCTCTGGTTGATTAAATGAGCAGCACTGTCAGCCAATAAAGGGACTCCCATACAGTTCACCTCAGCTGGAAGGAAGTTGATTATGGCACAGATCTGAAGAGAGGGAGGGGACAGAATGAGTCACCAAAAGAAATATAGAAGATTTCCTCTCCCCCCCCCCAGCCAATTAAAGAAAGAAGGAAGGAAAGAAAGAACAAACGCCACAGAGTTCAAACAATGAATCCTGGGATCTTTTCTTGGTTCTACCTGTGACCCAACGAGGGACCTTTACTGAAGTTGATGGGCCCTGGTGGAGAAAGGTGCTAACCAATAAGAGTAAGGGTATCAGAGTCTGGCCCAAGGTGCATTCCGAATCCAGAATGAAATCTGCTGCAAGTGCAATTGTTATTACTACTATTACAGGACTAAGCAGATATAGTGATACTGAATTTGGGTACAGGCCCAATGTCCTAAAACTCTTCAGAGTCTAATGCTTAAATTAACAAATGTCACTGAAGAAGTAAGGTACAGGTGGCTTAAAGCGAGAGACAGGGAAAAAGAAATGTAATAAAACTTCTCCGATTCTCTGAGCTTCCTAAAACCATGGGCATTATCAGATATAATTACCGAGAACTACCATGGATGGATCAAGTATAATTACCTTTGATAGTAACTGAGATGGTGTTGTTTTCGCCAACCAGATAGCCACAGGGCAGCAGTTCAGGTGTCTCGGCACTATTTGTGCGTTTGATTTCCCCAATGTTGTATCCCAAAACACTGTCTGAATTCAATCCTAGCTGACTCACTGGATCCACATGAATGATATATTCCTGGGGTGAAAAAATAACTTCTAAAATCTACTTGCCCTGAAGGTTGTATGTCACAATAACAACACACCACCACCACCACTTAGGTAGTGCTTTGCATTTTCAAAGTGCTATACAAACATTATCTAATTAATCCTCACAGCATCCCTCTGAAGTAGGATGGTAACTGTTATCTCTACTTTACAAACAAGGAAGTTGAGGTAGAAAGAGGTTAACTGAATTGCCCCAAGTCACACAGCATGTCTGTCTGAGCCAAGATTAGAATTCAGTGCTCCCTGGAGCCAAGCTTGCATTCAGACCAATATGCAAATCCAAGTCTCCATGGAGGGTGATAAGATATTGTAGTTAGATGTACTGTTAACTATGAAAACATTTATTACTGAGTGGGAAGATTCAAAGACACAGTAAATTGTCACTGTTTACCTTAAATAACCGTCTAACAACCCCATCCAGTACATCCCATTTTGTCTTGCCACTGACTCCAATGCAGCCAATAAGGAAGAGGCGGGGTCTGGAATCCTAATGCATACAAATGTATTAATTAAAATGAAAAGAAAGCTAATGATGTGAGACTGTCCAAAGTAAATGATTTGTTTAAAATCCTGGTTTCTCTCTACCATAGTTGGTCTCTACTTTATAACATATGGTACATTTTGAAAACCATACCAAAATCCTCCCTAGCCTACTGAATAGTCTTTGCAATGTTAAATGCACAATTAAAATAATGGTTATTAATATAGAGGGCACTTAAAAGTCAATCCATCAGAAGTTTTAAATATCAGGAAGTAGAGCTTAGCAAGAAGAAGAAAATTATAGCCATTATAATCAGCAACTGAGATTGTGGTATCATATTTATTTTCTCAATAACTTTCAGATCAAATATGCTCAATTTACAAGTGAAAAAAGTTTCCCCCTCCCCTTTTCTGAAAACTCCACCGGGGATCTGAAAATCAAGTTAGATTCTTTGTATCTGTTGGCAATAATGATTATACTAAGAGAATTTAGCTGACAATTTTGTCCATGACTGTCTAAGGGAGAATAGAAACCAACTTGTTTTGCAAAACCTGTATGGGATCTGCACTGCTAACAGAAGAAACAATAGTTGTTGTCATTAAAGACAACAGATATGACTCCAAGACACATCAGTGTAATAAGATACCGTTTCTATTTAATTACTTTTCTGATCATGAACACAGGTCTAGTCAAATAGAATTAAACAAATCATTTTTATAGTTAATTTGCTTATGCATGGGTGTATCCTTGGGGATTTAATTTCCCCATAGAATTTATTCAAGTACATTTGGCATTTAATGGAAAGCAGATCTGTTGACTCAGCTGCATCTCCAATTATTTGATTTATCTTATGTCACCCTATATAATACATGCATGCGTGAGTGACACAAACTATTCCTCAAATAGGTGTTTATTAAGGAACAGCTACTTAAAGATTTGGTTTGATTGGTGCTCTGTAAATGCAATTTAGCAGATTTACACATGCACTACAAGTTTATTAAAAGGACTTGAAATGTGTTTGTTGTTTAATCAGTTTAAAATTAACCAGGTGTGTCTGGAGGTCAAGGGATAGAGGTGTTTAAGCCTGGAATAGTTTCAAAATGTGACCCTGATTTAAATGTGGACAATTTGGGATGGAATGACAAACTTTGGGTCTCCTCAGACTGGATCCATTAGTTTTGCTGTTAGGCAGGCCACTCTTCTTACTGCCTATCTTAACAGAATGATTTGAATGCTAAATTAGTATGAGAACTGGAGAACTGCTAAAATAATTTTAAAATATTTGCCAAAAAAAATGCAAAACAGATATCAAGCAATAAAGTCAGGAGTTCAGGATCAAGCCCCAACCAGTTATGTTTCAAAGCTGAGGAGAGGGTGTAGAGGCCTAATATAGAACACAACTCACCTCCTTCCATTTAATTTCATCCTGAAAGTTAACAACTATTTTAACATGCCTGCCTCCTTCCTTCCGGGCGCAGCCATCACCAGGGTCATCTAATAGCATGTCTGTGAATGGCAAACATCAACAGTCTCTTAGTTTTACAATGACAGCAATGAAGAGCATTACACCAATATTTTTGTTACACTGTGACAGAACACAGCTCAGACCTCACGTGCATAGAGGCATAACGTGAGAATATTGTTAGTGACATCCCTCCCAAATCTGCTTACAATTTTCAAAAAGGGAAAGTTACAGAAAATTACCATCAGTTACCCCATATTTTCCTTCCTACAAAATATAATGCTAGCAAATGTACACAATTAAATGGCTCTGAACATGATTCTGTATAGCTGAGGTCATAATTGGAAAGCTAGCTTTTAGGGTGTAGCAGAAGTATGACAACATTCTAATAGAAGGGTTTATCCCAGAGGCTGATACATATCCACACCATAGCCATTAACAAACCTTATTCTTTTGTTTCTCATGGTTAACCAAAGTGAACATTCCAACTACAGGATAAAACTTGCCCATTGCCTTTCACAGTATGCTCACCAAGGCTGGTAGACTCTGTGAGGTTCAGGCTATGCTGCGAGAGACCCATGGACTGTCTTGGCGAGGATGAAATGGAAACCTGAGACTGAGCCCTGCTACAGCTGCCATGGTTTTCAGACTTCAACCGGTCATTTTCTGCTTTTAACTTCTCAATCTCGCTCTTGAAAAGAAAAGTCAGTAGAAAAGACGTACATGCTACCTCAATTCATTTATGAGTGGCTGCAAGTATACGTTTCAAGAAACTAACTAAAGTATCTAAAGAATAAACCCGAGATATTTAATAAGATGCACTTTTCAAAATCCCTTTGAAAAACCTGCATACTAAGAAGTCTAAGGGGTACAGACTTTGTAGTGACTGTAGGCCAAATGTACGCACACACCAAGGGCTCCTTGTGTTCCTCCATTCCATCCCACAAGCTCGTGTGCCATCCTCCCATCCCACTATATTTCTGGGATTCCCTGAAATCTCTCCCCCTGCCCGGGGTTGTGTGCCCCTCTCCATTTCCCCTCCTCTCACTCCTGGGTTCCCCATTCTCTCTTTTCAAGGCAGAGGCTCAGCGTGTGTCCCAATTCCTCCTTCCACCTGTACCATGGTTCTTCAGTCTCCCCTTCCTGCCAGAGGTTCTTGTATTTCACTCTGTTGCCATTCTCCCACATGCTGGGGGCTTTGTGTGCATTCACCCCTCTACCATACCAGGATCCCCCAGTCTCCCCCAGACCAGGGATTCTGTGTCTCTCCCATTTCCTATCTCCAATTTCAGGGTGCCCCAATCTCCCCTACACCAGGGGCTGTGTGCCTCCCAGTTCTAGGGGTCCTCCCCCTACTCCTCCCTCCATTTCCAGGGGTCCCACATCCTCCTCACCATGTCAGGGTCTGTGTACATGTTCCCATTTCCTCTTGTACCGACCATTTCTCCCTAGCCCTACCACCCTAGTTGGCCGAGCTTGCAAAGGCCTCACAGTCAACTCAGAAATACTGTCCCTCATTTCCTTCTTTTGAATTTTCACTGTTCCCCCAAATCAACAGAATTCTGGCCACTGATGCCTAGAATATTCCCTGAAATGTTTGAATTGATTGGATGCAGCATTCAAACATTATTGTGTTACATACAGACAAAAAGAGAAATGCCGTTAAGTGTAAGGCTTTTGCAAGTTCGTCCAATGAAAATCCTTTACATTCTGATACAAGTTTCCCAAGGCACACTACAAATCACTTCCCCACCCCCACTGACATGCAGTCACCCCTGGGTAGAGCATGGCAACTGGCTAAATGACCACTGGTGGTGGATGAAGTGATTTCTTTAAACAAGTAGCTTGTAAGTTTGAAAGTGTAATGCCAGAGGCGTGGGTTACCATGTCTACATTGGTGAGAAGAGCCATGGGATCTTCAATGGCCATGAGGTGTCAGTGGACCTTGATTTTACAGTAGTATGGTGGACTGCTCAGTCCTTAACAGATAAAAGCAAATTTTTTTTTTGTTTTTGTTCCATTCCTACCTGCATCCTGTTCATAGCCTCCCGAAGCTGGTCTAGCTGGTGGGCAGAGCTAAGGGCCTCCAGACGAATATCAGTCAGTTTCATCTCTTTGTCTCTTAGCTCGTTGCGTAACTGCATGACTGTTTCAGCTTCACTGTCAGTACATTCAGAAATACTGGGAAAGGTTATAAAACAGTCAGTTAACCAGAGAGCTTGGGAGCATTACTTTCAAATGCTGTTTCAGAGTATTTAATTAATAAAGCAAAAACAATTTCCCCTGATTCAGCAAGATGTGCTTGATGAAGAAAAATCAGTTGCTGCTTACAGCACCAATGATGACATAGATAAAGTTCTACATAGAAGTTTTTGCCCCACTTTCTCCTCGATTCTAAAATACTGATATAAAATTCCTGCAAAATTTTGCCCCATTGTCGCTCTAGTTATCTATGTCTAATTTGTTATCCCTTGAAATTTTCTAATCCAATTATCTGATATTAACATTAAAACACTCTTTTCTTCCAATTCTTGAATATTGATTGATATAAAATCCTTGCAAATTTTGCTAATTTTCTCTCTAATTATCATATACGGATATAAAATACACTCAAATGTTACCTCTTTATATGTATCAACTATGGCTATAAAATCCCTCAACCTTTTCCACTTTCCTCTAATTTCTGACAATGGATCTCATATTTGTACCCTTTTCTTTTTAATCACTGAACACTGATATCAATTTCAGATGTTACCATTTCTCATGTAATTACCAAGTACTGGTTTGAAAAAATCCGCTCAGGTTTGGAGGCATTCCCCATATATTTTAAATGTGGCCCTCGCCTCCCCTTTTTTGGAGTGAACCTGTTGTCCTGAGTCATTCTCCATTGGAGGTACCAGGGAGATTAAATTCCCTCCCTTCCCATGATCACACCACCCATGGGCTCATCCAGCCCAGTATCTGTTGACCTTTATGTTGATAAACTGGAGAGGGTTCACAAGAATGATTCAAGGATTAGAAAACATGTCTTAGAGTCATAGACTCAAAAAGCTCAATCTATTTAGCTTAACAAAGACGGTAAGGGGGATGACTTGATTACAGTTTATAAGTATCTATGCAGGAAACAAATATTTAATAATGGACCCTTCGGTCTAGCAGAGAAAGGTATAAACAACCCAATGGCTGGAAGTGGAAGCTAGATAAATTCAGACTGGAAATATGGCATACATTTTTAGCAGTGAAAGTAATTAACCACTGGAACAATTTACCAAGTGTCGTGGTGGATTCTGCATCACCGATAATTTTAAAATCAAGATTAAATGTTTTTTTTTTAAAAGAGATGTACTAGGAATTATTTTGAGGAAGTTCTATGGCCTGTGTTATAAAGGAGGTCAGACTAGAGGGTCTAATGGTCCCTTCTGGTCTTGGAATCTATGAACCTATGACTCTGAAACATCAGAAACTATCTCTACCAGCACAGGAATTATGCTTTGAGGGTAATAAGATTAGCACATGGAACTAAATTCTGGCCATTACCAATCATTGGAGAACATTAGTATTTCTTTCAAAGTAGTCATCATGCAGGAAATCTTTTAAATGCAAAAAATCTAAATAAATTAAGGAAGTACAGAGAGTAGCAGCAGTCACTCGGAGATTGATGAGTTTACAGAAATATTTAAAGCTCAACAGGTGTGCACAGGTGGGCTTCCCTGAATGATTCTGGAGGGCTTTGGAACCCTGCACCTATTCAGACATGATAAATTCCTGCTTGCTTTAAACCACTCATGCGTAAAAGTTTATTTTGATGGCATTTTTGTTGTTCTCCCCCAAGACTCTGGGTGAACAGCCTTTCCGCACATACATTTTCTGGAAGATTGCCATGCTCCCTCTTCACTCTGCTAGCCCTTCTCTTTCACTCTGCCGGAGCCTTTTACTCAATGCAAAGCGATTAAACAGATTGAAGCTGATGTTCAGGTGCACGAGTTTGTACATAGGAAGATCAGCACCAGACCTGTATGCTTTCAGGGAGGTTTCAGTTTAAAATGTCTCTGCCTAAATTCCTAAGTAATGAACAACGTTTTCCCTCCCATCAGACAACAAATAAACCAAAACATATGCACCTCACTCATACTGATGCCCTCCCCACAGATGAAGTATTTGACCTTTTCTCAATTCATCTCTAGCTCATTGGCTCTCCAGATACTTGTCAAGACTAGCCATATTTACAGTGTATTTTGATTGATGACAGATATAATCAAAAAAGATATGATGAATTTCAACATTAAAAGCAGGCTTTAAGCTTTGACTATTCCATAGTATTATGGGCTGAGGTTGCTTGAAAGTGATGATGATGATGCAGTTAAGAGGTAGAAGAACCGTGACCTTTAAATGCGGTGGGGGGATTATTTCATGCTAGCAACATTTTATTGCCATTGTTCTCTTGAATCATACCTCCTTACATGGAAACAAATGATGGGAAACTTCAAGTTTGGATACTATTCAAATATATTTGATCTGAAATCAATCTGGAAGTCTCATGAGACAGGATCGCTTACAATATTTTCAATGTTTCCTATTTCTACTGATCCAAATCAAAGTGAAGAAGTTACTGATGCACTGTAATTATAAAACAGCTTTACAAGATTCTCTCAGCACTTTATAAACATTAATTTATCCTCAAAACACCTCTCTGAAGGAGGCACTATTAACCTCATTTTACAAATTGTCAAACTGAAGCATAGAGAGATTATGTGGTTTGCCCAAGGTCCCGTAGCGAGTCAAATGACAGAGTGGAGAATTGGGCTTTTGGCCTAAATGTTTGGAACAATTCTTATCATTACTTGAACTAGTTCAACCACTTTGAAATTAAACTCTTCTCTGAAGCTTATAGCAATGTGTGTTGTCTTTACTTAACAGAAAATATGAAATCCCAGATTGCCAGCCTGTGTTGGAACGTTGATAGCATGAGGAGAAGTTTCAATTAGTTCTGCAGTCCAAGATCACTTTGGTTGCAATCACTTCCCTTACATGGTGAAAATACTGAATTACTCAATAGAAGAGAGTTGATGTCTTTTGGCTTCATAGAGTATTATGGTTAAGATGCTGGATTGGGACTCAGGATAAATATTCCCAGCTCTGCCACAGACTTCCTGCTACTCCCCTGGCAAGTCATCTAATCTCTCTGTACTCCTGCTGTAAAATAGGGATACTACTACTACCACTTCCTTTCTTCCACCTTTGGTTTACCTTATCTACTTAGATTGTGAAATCTTCAGGGCAGACATTAGGTGAAATCCAGGCTTCATTTAAGTCAGTGGGAAAACACTGAGTTCAGAATTTCACCCAGAACTGTGTGAATATATGTGTGTATATATGTATGGCAAAATGGAGTTCCGATCTCATCTTGGGGTAATATCACTAAATAATATATGGCACTCCTCATTCCGTTAGCTCATTCAGTCCTACTTCTCTGTCTGCTCCTTACAGCACATTTCCTACTGTTGCATTTCCAAACCACTCATTTTAAGAGATTTTAAAAAATAAAAATGACACTTACAGAGAATTGGAATGAGAAGCTCTGAGCAATGGGGTAGAAACAGTTGAGCCATTGTGTGGCAGCTTTGGTGATGAAGGTAATGACGAATCAGTCATCTCCTCAATATCTGAATGAGAAGATGCTGACTTGGGGGATTTCTTTTTACCAAATGCTTGCTTGAAGGAGCTGCGTAACTGAAACAACAAAATCATAACAGTAGAGACATCATAAAGAATGCATCTAACCAATAAATTAAGCCACAAAATAAAAACTCTAGCATGCAAATCTTTCCAACAAAATGGCAACAAATTCTTCATATTAATCTTAGCCATTTTATAAGATTAATAGGGGAATCTAGAATAAGCTCTGGAAAGGGCTAGATGTTGATACCTCCTGTTTTTAGAGTGTCTCCCTTACAACAAATAGTGAATTCCATTCAGCACAAGAAACTTTGTAACAATGTT
The DNA here is from genome assembly GCF_016161935.1 of Mauremys reevesii. NCBI lineage: Eukaryota > Metazoa > Chordata > Testudines > Geoemydidae > Mauremys > Mauremys reevesii. The sequence continues at coordinate 84,680,136 of NC_052626.1, read as the reverse complement.
ATTGCAACTTGCAGTTATAAAGCAACACCGCTCAGACAAGGTTACTGATGCTGATGGGGTTAGTCATGTAAATGGATGGGTTAGCTTTGTATTTTATAGTTTAAAGTAGGTCTTCCTTACCTCATTGACCTGCCAGAGGAAGCGCAAGCAAAAGGGAAGGGGGAAGGAAAAAAGACAAGTTTTAACAGAGAAAGCCAGTGACGGGGAAAGCTTTGGATCTCAGACAAACATGACCAATAAACAACAAACACACCAGAAATAATTTTAAACAGGAATCAGAGTACATGGAGCTATATTCTCTAAAAATGGGACCTTCAAACACACGGTCATTTCACATCACATGGCACACAGATCTGAATCTCAATACTGCCTAAATCTTATTTTCTCCTTGGCTAGTAATCTCTTAACTGAGTTGCTGAGGCACCGGTACATTGTGTCTTCCTTCACGGGATAAATATTTCGTCAGATTAAAATATTCAGCTTCTCTACCTATCCGCAACTAGTAAATCCTTTGAATGGGAATCCGACTTACAAAACAACTGAAAAATCAAGTATGATTATGACCAAACTGGTGGGTCCCTGAGATCTCAGTTCATTACAAAAGTGTAACTCACATGTTTTATAGGTGAATAAGATTTTTTTAAATTGCACTAAGTTTACAGTGGCAACATGTCTCTGAAGTGCCTTTATTTTAGCCTGAAGGTAATGTTTCACTATGTAATTAGACATTCTGGGAGTTTAGACAAGACCTCACAAATATTTGTGAAATAAGCATTCTACATTCACTGGGTGCAACTTATGTCCAGTTTATAAATAAAGAATTAATTTTATATCCATTCTTCATTCTGCTATAATGTGCTCCTTTGATGAAATCAAGATACTACTCCTCTGTTTACCCCAACTTCACTAAGACTTTATATATTCATCTTTTTCACAATAAATAAATGTCCCCTAACCCACACTAAGAGTAGCTGAATGACAAACGAGATATGTAGCTTGGTGCTAGGATGAAATCTTCTAGACCATGGAAACATAAAATAACTAATAGAGAAGGACTGAAAAGATATGATGAGGTATTGATCATGACTGAGGGATTACTGATCAGATAGCGGATGTGAAAAAGATTCATTAACTGTTTACAAGCAGGAGAGAAAATAAAGTCCACCTTGCCAGCAGAGTGCCCCAACAAGTAACACACAAGACACTCTGTGAGGATTTGGAGAAGCCACTGTTTTCATTGAACCCAAGGTTTTGGACAGTGGGGGGAAGGGAGAGAAAGTGTTATGATTAAAATATGGAAGTGAAACCACTGGGATAGAAAAGATACTTTAAAATGAGATTCTGTTGAAGTAAAATGTTGCAGTCTCATGGTACAAAGGGAGTTTCATACATAACCGTAACAGGATCACTGATAATTTCAGAATAAATGTTCACAAGAGCAAACTATAACATTTTGTAGCAGCATATTTATAATTTCAGTGTGCTAAGGATCCAGGAACATTTACGCTGAGTGGGAAGGAGGGTGTGGACTGCTTTATTGACTACATTACAAGAGCTAAGTATTTTAGTCCAAACAAAAACAAAGCTAATGTTACTACAGCAGCAATGGTTTAATTAAAAATGGAGTTTAATACTGTGTACCTTTCCTCCAGTGCATGGTACCTTGTATAGAACACATGATGAGCAAAGAAAGAGAAGTGGAAAGTGAAAGATGATTATTTTGAAACCTTTTGGAAGAAACTTCTATCACAAGAGAACTTTAAAAACTGATTCATTTGATTTAAAAATTTCATGGTAGCATTCAGAACACAGCCCAAGTTAAAATGGAATGAATGCACTCAGGGCAGGAAAGCAATATGAGCTAAGAGGCTTAATCTTCCTTCATTGTGAATTTGTTTAATTTAATATATGTACTTGGCGTTTTCTCTAATGTTTTATACTAATAGACTAGATTATGTAGGTCTCTTAGCCAGGATTAGTCTCTGAGAGATACAACAACTACAGGTTTTATGACTGGCTTTTTGGCTAGTGAAGGTAAAATTCTTTTCCACGCCGAGGGCCAGCACAAGCATAGGCATCACTTAAGATTCACTTATGTCTTCAAAATAGGGCTTAGGGTTGAGTTAAGTGGTGCATAGTCCTTATGCTGACCTGATGCACAAGGGTGAATTTCAGCCTGGATGTTCATAGGACAATTTTATATTCATTTCACGCAATCTCCTGAAGTACACTCACCCAGTTCTTCCTCTTCTTTTTCTTTGAATCACTCTCTATGTTGCTTCCCACACTGGAGTGACTAGTAGCACTGTTAATACTAGAGACACTATCTGAAGAGTGTTGCCTTCTGATTCGCAGGTCAGCAGGCTGGGCAGTCCCAGTACCTGAATATTAACAGCAACATAGTCAAATTTACTGGAGACATTTCAATATCTCCACTGGTCACTCAAAAATGTTTCGGGAATTAAGAGCATTTAGAATCACTTGCACAAAATGATGCATTGCATAGTTCACAGCAATATTCCTTGTTTCTCGTGGTGCAACTAATATTTCACATACGAGTCTGCAAACCTTTCCTCATGCAAATAGTCCCAATTTAAGTCAGTGAGACAAGTAATGTGAGGGAGACGTTGCAGGATCAGGCCCTTGCTTTGCACTGGAAATTTAAAAAAATATTAAAAAAAGAATCAGGTAATTACTTAGAGATTTCACGTATCTGCAACTCTCAGAAAGGGGATTCTGTTCCTTTATTGTGCTGCTGTGTAGAGATGAGAATTATGAAATACTTACAGTGAATTTTAGCAATATAGCAACTGCAGATAGCAAAGTTTTGTTAAACTGCTTATTAGACAGCACAGGAGGGTCTGATAGTTTATTTAAATAGAAGGGCCCAATGAAAATCATAGGGCTCTACTGAGATACAAATGTATACATCTCCATTTTACATCAAAGCAGGAGCAAATACAGTTGATATATACAAAGCCAGTCTCTGGCAAGGTAAATTGCATCAGATATTACCAAGAGGACTAATGTCTCAGGAGTGCTACACTGCTGTTAAAAGTAGAGTTTGCCTCTTTACCTTTGCAGGTGAGCTCAGGTGTGTTAATTACTCCATTAATGGCAGCTTGGGCAGCAGCATTCTGCTTTTTCAGGAGTTCAATGGTTCTCCTTAACTCATTCAGTTCTGAATCCTGAAATGAAAAAGAAACCAATGAGATATCTATACATTTAGATTCCATGTAAGTATTCCCAGGCAGCCTCCTTTCAATCTTGGTTTAGGTGCTTGGTGAATGGTCTGGGGTGCATAAGAAATGTGCTGAGGCTTGGTGTATACTGTACGATTGACTGGACCTTGAAAGCATTACTGTCTAGGGGTTCAGATATTGTCATTCCACAATGTGGAGAAATTATTGTACATTAAATAGCACTAAAAATTGGTGATTGTACAAAGCACAGTAATTTTTAATAGTGTTTTTACTGGATATATGCATGTATGTGTTGGGAAGAAGACAAACTGTAATAAAAAGCAATAATTAGCGCTTCTTTTGTTCCAAGCAACTTACAGTCATTATCTAATCAGTCCTCAGAACACCCCATGAGGTAAGCAATTTTACAGGTGTGGAAACCAAGGCAGAAAGATTATGTGATTTGCCCAAGGCTAAAAAGGAAGTCACAGTGTCAGAGATGGAAATAGAACTTAGGAAAGATCCAGGTTCCCATTCTTGTGCTGTGTCCCAATAATCACATGCACATTTTTATTTTAAAATACAAATGAAAGGATTATCCTCTTTCATAAGACCGTAAGAACGGCCATACTGGGTTAGACCAATGTCCATTTAGCCCAGTATCCTGTCTTTGGACAGTGGCCAGTTCCAGCTGCTTCCAAGGGAATGAACAGAACAGGGCAACTTACCACATTTGTAAGACAGATTTGATAAAAATACCACTACTGTGAATTAATTTTTAAAAATCACTTGGTCCTCCTCCTCATTGGGATGTGTGCATCTACACATACGCATACTGAACAAATGTTTCTCAAACTTGCCTTTTGTTCTGCTGTCATAGTCAAACTCTGTAGTCTGATAGTCATGTTTCCAAGGCTCTGCTCAAACGCTGCCACAAGGTGAGCCTGAAAATTAAATGACAATGTAGAATGAATACTGTTCTCTCCACCAAATAAAAGTGTGTGCTTATTTAAGTATTTAAGAAATGTTATATGGCATCTTCCAGTGTTTGCTAACTATATACTACATAAACTAGTAGAGAGGTTAGAGTGGGCTTGGCAAAATAGGAACAACTCTTGGCAAAAACATTTACAAACAAAACTTCTAGCAGTGACTTATGTGTGCCAGAAGGTAACAATTTTGAAAATCCTCGAGCTTTGGGGCATAAACCAACCTCTGATTACTGGAGGTTAGCAGGAACCCTTCCTGGGGTGCAGATTATCCCACAATTGCCAACTGCAGTGTTTCTTCCTCTGGAGCAGTTGATACTGGTCATTGCTGGAGACAGGATACTAAACTAGAAGGATCATTAGTCTGATCTGGCATGGCAATACTTGGATTTCCTAAAGACATTCTGCTCATAGTAGAGATATTCTTTACAGTTCTCCCTGATTAATATTCTACATCAATTTTTCACTATGAGATCAGTGGACGGAACAGGAATCTCACAAATGTACAGATATATCAGCAAATAATTGCAATCTGTTCTGGACTGGAGTTTTTATTTATTCTGAAAAGAAAATACAATTCTCCGTATAGAGGATAACAGAGTGAGAACTGTTCTAGAGTAACTGGGAATAAAATGCCTTTGAAAAACACAGTCTCATAATAGGTCCAGTCCATTTTATGTATTTTTCACAGTAGTTTAAAGCTGCTTGGATTTCATTCTAACCGGGAAACTTTTATTCTGCTGCTTTGTTCAGCTGGAAGGAACTATTTGACCCACTGTTGGAAATGTGAGACAACATCATTTAATTTTTTTGTAAAGAATATTTCAGGGACTAAATTTTGTCCTTTGGATATTAAGGAACAATACAAAAGCAGATTGCTACCACCACAATCTCTATATAGACTAAGTTTTCAGTACCTTTGTACTTCCAAAGCACCTCTTACCAAAGAGACTCAAAGCATTTTACAAACAGTAAGCCTCATCTCAGGTAGTTAAGTATTACTACAGCCATTTCTCATATGAGGAAACTGAGGCATAAAGAGGTTAAATGGGTTGTTCCAAGCCACAAAGCAAGTTTGGGACAGAGTGGGGAAGAGAACCCAGAAACCTTGACCCCCACTATCCCATTAGATGACAACATCTTGCTTTATTCATGAATTCTTTTACAAAGAGACATAAAGGCTCCATGGTGGCCATGATATGATGAATTATTTTTGTTTACGGATGGAAAAGGGAGAGTGAAAGATTAAAATAGGAGGCATAGGAGGGGTGTGAATACATGTGCAGGGGGAAAGACTCTCCAGGACTCTGTCAATGACATGGAGGTCCCCCCTATTATTTAAATAGTAGAATTAAATAATAAAGAAGTGGCTATATAAAAACTGTACATAACTGCAGTGATGGAACTCTAAAGGGCATATGATGATTCTCTGAAGGTGTACACACCAATGTTGTCTCTATGAAATATCCCAAACTATATGTATTAATTCTGTGTCAGGTAAAATCAGAAACAGTAGTATCTTCCCTTTACTGAATTGCCATTAAAAATCAACTGGGAAATCAGCCAGTAGAATGATTCAAAAATACTCCACAAAACATTTTAAATACTTCAGTTTCAGGATTTTAAAATATGACCAAAATGTGCAGGTTTCACATATAGCAACAGTTTGCAAACATGATATAATCTGATTTTAGCATGGCTTTTGACACATGATATTCTCGTAAGCAAACTAGGGAAAGGTGCTTTAGATTAAATTACTATAAAGTAAGTGCAGAACTGGTTGACAAACCATATTCAAAGAGTGGTTATCAATGGTTTACTATCAAATTGGGAGGATATATCTAGTAGGGTCCTGCAGGTATCTGTCCTGGGTCTGGTACAACTCAATATTTTCATTAGTGACTTGGATAATGCAGTGGAGAGTCTGCATATAAAATGTGAAGATGACAGCAAGATGGGAGGGGTTTGGAGCACAGGATTAGAATTCAAAATGACCGTGAAAAATTGGAGAATTGGTCTGAAATAAATTAGATGAAATTCAATAAAGACAAGTTCAAAGGATCACACTTAGGAAGGAAAAATCAAATGCACAACTACAAAATGGGGAATAACTGGCTAAGCGGAGTGCTGCAGAAAAGGATCTGAGGGTTACAGTGGAATGTGATGCAGTTGCAAACAGGACTAATACCACTCTGAGGTATATTAACAGGAGGGTCATATGCAATACACGGGTGTGACAGTCTACCCTTTTATTCATCCTTTTTACAAAACTATAATAGATTTTGTACGAAGTATGCATTGCGAGGTATCATTTGAAAACTCAAATCTGCTGAACATTATTGCCCTGGTCAAATGTGTGTGGCAACATTGTATGTAGAGTTATAAAATTCTACTGTATAAGACATGTTCCAAGTCTGGGGAAACAACTTCAAACCAGTTCCCCAGAGACAAAAGACAAACTGATGTCTCAGCCAGGTCTCAACACAATCCTATGGACTATCACCTGATTAAGCGATCATTCTCTGGTAGGAAGAAAGGTGTGAGCAAGAAATTTACATTTTGGCAATGGAACAGCTGGGGGTTCCCTTGTAAACAGACTGGCTGTTGCCTGAACCTCAGCTGGAGATGATTCTCAAAGTGGAGGAGAAAGATATAAATATGAGCAAACACCTCTCTCCCCTTATCTCTACTCACATCATCAACAACATCTGAAAGGGAATGAAAGCATGATTGGACTGGAGGAGGAATCTTGACAGAAGAAGAATCCAGCCAAACTGCTATAAACATATGGTGAGAGAAACCTTTTTGCTTTGAATTTACTTAGCTTGATAAGTTAGATATTAGTTATTTCTTTGTAACCAATTCTGACTTTTATGCCTCATTGCTTGTAATCACTTAAAATCTATCTTTCTGTAGTAGTTAAACTTGTTTTATTGTTTTATCTATGCCAGTGTGTTGGGATTGATGTGTTTAGGAAGCTTCATTTGAGATAATAAGGTTTGTGTATATCATTTTCTATTAATATATAATTATATATATTAATTATATAAGCTCGTATTGTCCAGGAAGGTACTGGGCAGTACAAGAAACACGTTTCTAGGGAAAAGTCTGGGACTCAGAATTTGCTGGTGTCACACTGCAATATTATTCAAGAGTGGTTAGCTAAGAGCACTCATATAACTCAGCTAGGAGTCATTTACATGCTGGAGGGTGTGTGTGTGTGTATGTGTCAGAGGTTGTGAGAGAGAGTGAGAGAGAGAGAAGGCCAGGAGTGGTTGCTCTCTCAGCAAAGCAGTGTAAAAGGCACCCCAGGTTGGAGAATTAGGGGGACACAGCTGTCCATTAATCCAAATTATACCTGGGAACGTCACATTGGGAGGTAATTGTTCCACGCTACTCAGCTCTGGTGAGACCTCAGCTAGAGTACGTTTCCAGTTTTGGGCCCTACACTTTAAGAAAGATGTTGACAAACTGGCATGTGTCCAAAGGAGGGCAACAAAAATAAGATTGAGAAAACATGACATGGGGGAAGGGTTAAAAAAATCGGATATTTTTAGACCTGAGAGAAGAAGGCTGAGGGGGAACCTCATAATCTTCAAATATGTTAAATGCTGTTATTAAGAGCAATGGTGAAGGTAGGACAAAAAATAATGAGCTTAAACTGCAGCAAGAGAGATTTACATTAGGTATTAGAAAAAACTTTCTAACTCTAAAACTAGTTAAATACTAGAATAGGCTTCCAAGGAAGGTAGTGGAATCCTCGTCAATGGAGGATTTTAAAAACAGGTTAGACAAAGACCTGTCATTGATGCGTTAGGTATACATGATCCTGCCTCAGCACAGGGTAGATGACCTGACAAGGTCCCTTGCAGGCCTACATTTCTATGATTCTATACCATGTTTCTCATAAATATTAAGTGCATAGATACAATTGTGACAATTATATGCTTTTGAAGGGGGAAGGCAATGACTGAGTTTGCTGGCAAAAGCTAGTGACTGCACATATAGCTGCTGCTGGCTTCTGCTTGACCAGCCGTTATCTTCAAAAATTGTTAAAATGTAGTTAGAGTTTCAATTTCTAGGACAAAACTAAATTCCAAATGCATTTCTCACAGCTGCTTTTAAGTCAAGCTACAAAAGCGCTATCACACATTGATGTGCTAATCTCACCTTAAAAGAAATACTCACCAGAGAGAGAGCGAGAGAGAGCTTTTGTCAAATGAATTATTTATTAATCTATTTATAAACTAACAGTGTAGGGGTTTAAAAAAACTCTTATCCCAGTTAGGCTTGTAGACTCTCAGCAAAATAACAGGACACTGTGGAATTTTACAAGCAAATAGTCTAAAGCAAAAGTCCATTACCAGGATTTTTCTATTTCTTACCAAGCCTTCATTCTAGCTATGTAGAATATTAAAATCAGAGCTGTACAGAGCTTAATATTTTAGATCTCTATTAAAATTTTACTAAAAAATCTACAAAGTTAAATAAAAAACAATAGACTGCTAAGTAACTAATTAACCAACTCACAGAAATGCTTAGTAACAAATATTAAACTTGAGTTTGATAATTATCCTTTCCTTAGATAGGATAGTCAATAATTCATCTGCAGTATTCATAATATAAGTGTCTTAAGAAAACAAGACTGAACCTCACTAGCCTGCAGCTTGATTTTGGTAACAGAGGCTGAGAATCTTTTCCGACTGCTGAATAGGGAAAATATTACAAGTCAGTTTAGGTCCAACATGTCTTTTTTGCATAGAAGGATAATGGCTGAGGCCGGGCCAGTGTGAAGGAGTTGCCAATTTACTAGAGAATTTCAGAGCTCACATTTTGCATTCAGCTAGAGTTCTTCAGAAAAGTTTAAGGTTGATGGAGATGCCATCAAAAGGAGGACCAGGAGAGCCACTGATTAAATATCATTCCAGGAATTCCAGATGTTCAGACCAGTTTTTCTTCATGTTTTCCTATTTCCATGGAATGCAACATTATATTAAAAATATAGTTCAGGCTTGAAAATAAAATAATTGATGCTAATAGAAAATGATGCAACATCCATCAAATTTCCTCGCTTTCAGGTCTTCACACATGGGTCCATATGAAGTTCAACTGTTTTTCCCCTTCATTACTACTGACATCAACTATCACTTCGAAATGCGTATTTTCAGCTTCGAAAAGCAAGCAAGTAGAAATGCAAAATCCTCCACTGTACAAATAAGGAATGAACTTTGAACTGTTTTCCTCAACTTTCTGTTAGAGGTATTCATGTAGCTAAAATCATTTTACCACTAATGTTTAAAGTTGCTGTAAATTTGCCAAATTGACTTGGAAATGGTTGCTCTTCAATTAAATAATAATTCTGTAATATTCTCACTTTCTTGCACATCCACAAAACAAAAATATTGGAGCTCAGTTTGCCTTGAGATAAGAGAAGTGCTGTGGTCCCTGAACTTAAATGGCTGCAATGCAAATATGTGTATCTCCCCAAGGTTTTGTACTGAGAATATAGGGCTTGAGGGTAGAGATAAGCCAGTATGAAGAGGATTGAACAGATACCAACATGTGGGCAATTAGAAGTTCTGTATTTCAGTAGAGTTTCTGCAGTTGTCTAGATGACACTTTTATAGACTCATAAATGCAAGTGCTGTTACAATGTATATAGACAGAATACTCAGTGCACTATCAACACAGGAAATAATTATCTAGGATATTTTAAATGACTGGTGATCAGTGTGATAACCAACTGCCTCTAACAGCAAAGGAAATCCTGCTGCTCTAGCGTCATACATAATAATATTTGTCGTTAGTACTCTGCAACATATTATAATGTTGACTGCAACGTATTATAATACAATACTATATGCTGTATTGAGAAGAACACGTATTTTCTGAAGTTGTACAAGTCTAAACTATAGGGGCTGCAGCGGTGGGGAGGAGAAAAGTGCTAACAGTAAGTCTACAGCTGCTTTAAATGAGGGAAGGCATGAAGGTTATCAGCCATATATCTGCAACTTGTAAATTCAACATTCACTTCCTATCTACCCCAGTTTATTATGAAAGGAGAGTTTTCATCTCTTTGTCCAGATGATGTCTGGAATTGGCAGCTGTAACCACTGAAGACCTATTATCTGAGAGGTACTTGTCCAGTCTCATTGCTTGAAGCTAAATGAAGAGAAATATTTCTGTTATACGCTTCTACCCAGGAGTCTTCACAATGGTACATAATCTACCTCGTTATAAATTGCAGGAGTTAGGTCTCACAGGATGGAGTTTCCATCTTAAATCAGTTTTAATTCTAACTTTGAACTGTGTGGGAGGCTTTTTTTTTTTTAAATAAATTGCACTGTTTAGCCCATGAAAAGCAAAATCCTCAAAATCTTAACACTTTGCTCATTGTCCATTTTTCAGGACCCACTTTCCTTAATAACCTGACATTTTGTTTTTAAAATCTCTCCTTTCTTGCCATACCCTACCCTACCCTACTTCTATACTACATGTTATTTTCTGAGTTTCTGATTCAAACTTTCCTGAACTTTGGTGGTGGTCAGATCTAATTTTTTTATTCAGGTCATTATAATGACAGGGGCCACAGTAATGAAGTTTGGAATTTTAGACCTGTATCTGAATGGCCCCAAAATTCTGAGTTGAGCCTTCCTCTGATCCTTTTCTTTAAAAAACAAAACACCAGTGAGCATTAGCAACAGAATACACGATCTATAAGACACTAAATATTCTCACAATCTGCAAAGAAAAAATAATCACATTTAATACACAGTCTCCGACCAGAAGAGAGAGATTGGAATAGTAAGAATTAACTTGATGCGACAGAAGACTCATTTTCCCAGTGCCATGCCAGAATAAGATGTGAATTTAAAGTGGATTAACAATTCCCAATATATTCCATCTGTGGATGTTGTTACTCTTGAATAAGAGTGTTTTATTCCAAATTATCTTAATTTACTTAGATTAAGCTAATTTGGAATAAGGCACAAAAAGTTAATCCTGAATATATTCCTGTGTAAACAAACCCTTAATATACTTAATATTGAATACATACTTGCCTACCCTTTGCCACAAAAATTGATGATAATCAAAATAAACTAATGATATTTTATTCTCAGATCAAAAATAATTACATACACTGAGCAAGTACAAATTGTATATATGTATTTTAAATCTGTCCACTAGAGAAAAGGTCACTCTCTCATCTACAGAATGGTATATACAGAATGGTAAAACCTTTCACGTAGCCATTCCAGACTTGTACTTCATCAGCACATAGCTGACTTATCCCAAATAACTGTTCTCACACTCACAATGAAAACAAACATGCCTAGTACAATAACGTGAGGATATATGTGGCTGTCATGCCCCTCACACCCTATGAAAATAAACAGGGCTGAGACTGTGAGAAAAATGGCTGAAAATAAAACAAGTTGAATACCCACTACATGTGTTGGAAAACCAAAATGTTTATTTTAAAAACACTGGATTGAATAATTTCTTTTGGGGGGTAGGGGGGATGCTATGTTCAGTAACAATGAGGAATATCGTTTACAATCTTTGAGAAAGTGGTGAATGGGACTGCATGGATCAAGGGATACGTAAACGGATACAGAGCCTTTCAATTTTCAGTTGCCCTTTTGAAGCCATTTAAAGTGACCACAAGTTGTTACTATCTTGTAATTGTTCAGTGAGTAGGGTTGCCAACCCTCCAGGATTGTCTGGGAGTCTCCAGGAATTAAATGTTAATCTTTAATTAAAGATTATGTCATGTGATTAAACCGCCAGGAATATGTCCAACCAAAACTGGCAACCCTATCAGTGGGCTATAGGAAAGAGGTTGGTGGGCCTTGGTTCACTTTTTAGTGAAAACAAGCCCTTTCCACAAAATTATCACCACAGTCCATGATGGTAGCCTCAGCAAAGTGGCCACAGGAAATAGAGTAACCTTTTGCAGAAAGGTGGTCCACCCAGGTTCAGGCTGGGGCACACTGGCAGGACAGTCTGGGGAAGGCTGTACTGCCAGTGACTCAGCTCCACCTGTTTTGTGGATAAATAAGGGACTTCAGTACTCAGGGCTGTCAAGGCCTTAGCACATTACAGCATGCTAAATTCACTCTGGAGAAAGTGAAATGGAAAAAAGAAAGTAGTAAATGTGGCTAATTTTACAAAAAGCAAATGGAGTATCAACATGGAGGACAATCTGTTCAGACAATGGCACTATAAGTACCAGGCAGAAATATTTTGAGACTAGAAGTTTTTGGAAAGAACAGTTCCTCCTCCTTGAAGGAGGAGGAACGGCAGGGATGCTGAATGGCTTCTTAGTATAGACAAAGAAGGGAAGTAATTGCTGCCCTAGAGAGAACATTTCTTCTCTACAGTCTGAAGTGGTTACTCTTCCAAATCAGTAGGCAGAGCAGCCCCTTGAGTGCAAAATGGAGCCTAACTTACATGAACAGTTGCGTAATTTGTTGTAAGGAGCAGAAGCTGGAGTAATTCAAGAATAATTACTGTCAGCAAAAAAAACAAACTTAAGAAAACTCTGTAAAAGACTTGGCCTACATTTAAGAAAGCAAAGCCCACTTTTCTGAAGACATTGCACATTAAGATGAGTTTTAAAAGATATTAGATACAAATGAGGTGGTTTGAATGAAATCATTTGATGTAGTCAGGTATTTTCATCTGCAGGGCAAAGTTAACAACTTTCATTTTGGGGGTTGTTTTGCTTTTTGCTCCTGGAACGTGGCAAAGTACTAAATGTAGCCTTAATTTTCTTTCCTTAACCTATATGGTCTCAAGTTGCAGAGGGGGAGGTTTAGGTTGGACATTAGGAAAAACTTTTTCACTAGTAGGGTGGTGAAGAACTGGAATGGGTTACCTAGGGAGGTGGTGGAATCTCCTTCCTTAGAGGTTTTTAAGGTCAGGCTTGACAAAGCCCTGGCTGGGATGATTTAGTTGGGGATTGGTCCTGCTTTGAGCAGGGGGTTGGACTAGATGACCTCCTGAGGTCCCTTCCAACCCTGAGATTCTATGATTCTATATGTTAACGATTCAGTTGGCTTCCCTTTTCTATGTTTTCAAGTATGCATGGCCAACACACTGATATACATTAGCTCTAGTTCTGATTTCCACTTTGTGAAGGATAGTATCACTTAGGTCAAACTCATTCTTCATGTTGGTGTATTTGCTATTACCACTCATTCAAGAGCTAATGGCCATGATTTCCTCTTTGGTAACTGTGAGTTTCACATCTACCCAGTCCCATAATCCTAGAATACAAATATGAAATGGTTTTAAAATGGTCACTATTCATTTTTGTCTTATTTACATTGGAATCACTTATTTCTCCAGTGAGCTTCTGGGTTTTTTTAACCAGGATTTCAGCCACCTGTGATTACACAGTGTTGACTCCATGGGGATTAAAACCCCAATGTATCCTTGGTTTTCAATCCTTTGTTCCAAACAGCACGCAAAGGTAGTTATTTCATGGTAGGGAATATTCCTCAACGCAAACAAGTGAAAACACAGCACACACTGATTTGAATCAGATGCATTATGCTTCTTAGACCCTACCATAAACTGGTTCTCAGGGCCCTTTTTGTGTGTCAGTTTTGCCTACCCTTGCCATCAACCCACAGTGTTGAATGGTTTGTATGCTATGGGAAAACATAATGCATTTAAATCAGGTTTCTCATTTCTCATGGGCATCCGCGGTAATTCTCATCTGTCTCTTATGACCCCTTTGACACCTATATGTGAATGTAAGACCCACTTTTATGAAGAGAACTGAGTCTTCAAAGAATCTCTTTCAGCATTAACCAAACGTATGTACTTGCATGCTGTACATATACAAAAGGAACAGCCAAATCAGTATAACTGTATTTAATGGGTTTTTTTAAATAATCACTTGAACACTAGGATAGATGGGTTTTTGTTTTCAGAATGACCCAAAATGCATATATGGTAACTCCTCACTTAACATTGTAGTTACGTTCCTGAAAAATGCGACTTTAAGAGAAACGATGTTAAGCGAATCCATTTTCCCCATAAGAATTAATGCAAATGCGGGGGGGTTAGGTTCCCGGGAAATTTTTTTTTTGCCAGACAAAAGGCATTATATACATTTTAAACAAGCAATTTAATACTACGCTGGGGGGGCAGTAGTGTGCACGTGCTGTGTGTTTACAAACATACTCTACATACAGTACAGTACTATAGTTGGGAGGTGCCCCTGCCTTACCCTACACAGGCACAGCCCACTGGCACTGGAGATGAGGCAGGCAGGGAAGCTGAAGGTGCTGTAGGGTAGGAGAAGCACATTGCGCAGCAGCGGCAGCTTCCCCTACTCTGCAAGCACCAGGGGCCAGGGGGAGGAGGGCCTCAACCTGCCCACTCCCCCCTTTTCCCCCAAGTCCCCATCCTTGACCTGCCTCTTCTCCCCCCCATCTCCTCCCCTTTACTTCCCACGCTGCATCCTCGCTCCTCCCCCCTCCCTCTCCTTCCTTCTAAATGTGGCAAGCCAGCTGATTGCCGCGGGCAGGAGGCAGGGGAGGGAGGGGGAGCCTTCACGCCGAGTCCTCGTTCCTCCTGCTCCCTCCTGTCTGGGGCGATCAGCTGGCTTGCAGTGTTTAGGGGGCAGGAAGGAGGAGCAAAGACCCGGTGCGCAGGCTCCCCTTCCCTCCCCCCCCGCCTCCTGCCCAGGGCAATCAGCTGGCTTGCGGCGTTGATGAGGCAGGGGAGGGAGGGGGAGCCTGCACACAAGAGTCCTTGCTCCTCCCCCTGCCCTCCTGCCCCCGAAACGCTACAAGCCAGCTGATTGCCACGGGGGGGGGGGGGAGAAGAGAGAGGGAAGGTGCTGATCCGCAGGGTCTGCTGGCGGGCAGGAGGTGCGGGGCATGGGGGGCGTAGGGAGGCTGACAGCTGTGGAGAAAGCAGGCAGACAAAACGTAAGAGTGAAGCATTGCAGAACTTTAAGTGAGCATGTTCCCTAATTGATCAGCAATGAAACAACATTTACTGGGGCGACTTAAAGTGAGGAGTTACTGTATTTATTTTTAACACAAATATGTGACCTGAATTGATTATTATAGACTAGTGATCTTTTTGCTAATTAGGAAAACTGGGGTGGTGATTTGTGCACTTCATAATTTATCTATCAGCCTCCATTTTTCTGAATTGTACTCACATTGGCAGTCAACTGAGTTGTTAGAGCTGACACCTTCTCCTGGGATGCATCCAACTCCCTTCGTAGCTTGCGAATCTAAATATTGTATTTAAAAGATTAGTTTATTGTACTGTAATCTACAGAATTAGAGGCATAAGACACTCATGCAAAGCGTCTAGATTGAAAGTTTATGTTTACAAAACCAATATTGCTCCTTACCTCTGACTGGCATTTTTCTTCAGGCTGCAACCAAAAAAATCAGGAAAAAACGTATGAGGAACTTACAATAGTTCATTACTAGCATAGGTCAAATTTTTTTACAAGTAAAACTCAAAACAGGAGTCCTTATTTATTACTTATTGATTCAGCATACATAGGTGTTTGCAGGTAACTTTATTCACTGGAGTAATTCCACTGAGTACCGCCATGTTCACCATTAAAAACTTTGACATTCTATCAATCTAAATCAATAATCTTAGTTCTGTATTTCTGAACATGTTTGGCTCTGTTTAGTTTGAAATTAAATGTACTAGCAGTAATCCTGATACTCTAAAACTTTTAATATCCTAATTCCCCCCAAAGCCTATTACATTCAGTGTTTAGAATAATATACTTTAAGTACATCTTACATTTACATGCACCATTCATTGTGACCATAATTACTTTTGGAAGAAAAGGTGGAGGGCTTATTCACATAGTGAGCACTTACTTTTGTAGTGTTCTTGCTTTCAATGGGATTCATTATATGAATAAACGTTCACCAATTTGAGTAGGGGCTCTACAATCTAGTCATTTGTGAATTTTAATTTCATGTAATTGGATTACAGTCTAAGGTGATTTTTTTAAATCAAAGGTAACAGGTTTTCTGTTTTAGGGCCTGATGCTCCAACTCTTTCATGCACCTAGTATCGCTGACTTGAAAAGAACTACTTGCCTGACTAAAAATTGCAGGACCAGGCCCTTAAAGATAATGCTATTAAGAATAGGTTTGTTTCAAATATGGATGCATGGTAGTTGTGTGGTTGTATCATACTTTCATACCAATTTGTACGGTCATCCTCTATTAACACAATGCCCAGATTCCATTGTTGTTCATTGTTTTTAAAAGACCAGAGTGTCAGTTCAGATTTTCGGATATATTTTCCTTTAGTAACCTTTAATGTTACATTTTCTGAAGTAAGATGCTTTTGTTAAAGTATTAGAAGAAAATATAATACACTTCTAAAAAAAACACTATAATTATATTATTTGTCCCAAAATACCACTAGATCTTCTTTCAATGTCAGATTATTAAGACACTATGCAATCAAGACTTTTAATACAAAAATTCTTGCCAAAGTGAGAAGTAATGGCTCCTTTGCAATCATTAAATCCATTGCATTAAGACCTACTTGGATAATTCTTAATTAGCAGATCACTAAACTATCAGACTGAAATGGCTTTATCTATTGAATCAATGTGGGTGGTGTTGGCACAAAAGACCAGGACTATCCATTATGGTCCTTTGTATCAAGACCTCCTTAGAACGGTTGTGGATCGCTGATTCAAGAGATTAACTCTTTCTTCTGGGTCATTAGGGTCTAATATGAGTATTGTGATAAATATCCATCAAAATATTTGTGGGAACATAAAAAAAACCTTACATAGGCAGCATACATTATTTATGTTTACATGCAAAGAGCTATCCTCTTTACATGGCAAAAGCAATTAGCACACTTGGTCCAATCAATTAATGTGTTTTACTAAAAAAGTTGTACAACTGCAAAATAGTATTTAATATTACGTTTCTCAGCAGGCTCCTACTGAAGGTTTACATTTCATGACACTCACCGTTGAATAAATAGATGATGTACTGGACACCAAAGAGAGAGAGGATCCATGCACTAAAGGAAAGATAAAATAAACAAATTGCATATCTGTTTGCAATATAGTAAGCACATAGTGGAATCATATACAGAGCATTCACTGCAGATTTTACATCTACTGAGAGCAAATTTTCATAAGAATGTAAACAAAATTGCATCATCCATCATAAACTTTTTATTGTAAGAAATCTTTGCAGAAGTATCAAGATGTAAGTTTGAAATTGCTACAAGGGCAAGTGTTATATAAAATGCCTTCACACAGGAAAAAATAATTTGGCTCCTATAACTCAAATCATTTTTCATATAAAAACAACAACATTCAATCCATTAGGCCTTCAGACTGAGTGACTTGAAGCCAGTGGGAGATTATCACCTGTATCTGAGGAGAGAATTTGACCCCAGGATGGCCCTACTAAAAAAAGAATTCAATTTCAAACATGCAGCAGTTATTCAGCACCTACAGAGATAACACACTTTAACATGCTGACTTAGAACATATGTGCACTGGCTCTATTTCAATCTTCAGACTAAAGACCTCACAGAAAGCTCAGTTAAGCCCTTTGGAACCCCATGTAACAAATTCAACTTGGTTACATGGTTGTACTGTGGAATAATGAACCAAAGTCAATGGAGTAACCCCAGTATAAATCCAGAGTAGAATTTGATCCTAAGTAAAACCTACCAACCTACCAGTCTTTATCAACCCTTAAGAGTGAAATCCTGACCCCACTAAAAAAAAAACCTCCCATTGACTTCAGTGGAGCCAGAATTTCACCATTAGGAATTGTGTGCGCCATCTCAGTGACCTAGTGATGTTGTACTCTCCCACAGCAAAGCCTGTAGGCAGAAAGGGCAACCAGCCCAGGAAAGAATTTATTTTGTAAAGGTTTTCAGAGGCTGTTTTCTTCAAGAGGGAAGGGCTTTGGGGATGCAGGGATGATAGGGGGCTGATACCAACGGACCTCTGTGTGAACATAAACTCCAAGCTACCATATCCCCACAGTAGCAACATAATGGATCCTGAAAAATGAAATTTAACCATAGAGAATGCCTAGAATTTAATTGTAACCTCTTAAAAGATTAACATGCTTGCCTTTCAAGAAATTGCAATACTAATAGTAAGCTTTTCTCTTCCAACCTGTATATTAAGTTCCACCACTTTTGGTCCAATATTAATCTTGTTATGGCAGAATATTTTGCATAGTTCAATCTGTATGCATACATTTTTTCTTATATTCCTAAAAAATTGACACTTATTGCATACTTGTCATAAAATCTTCTGTATCATCGTTCTGAATGTTAATATGAAATAAAGTAAACATACTAACTAGTTGACACTGAAAGGTAGGTTTATAGAAAGGGGAGAAAAAAAATCATATTAGCCTTTGATTTAACTGTTTAAGCTGAATCTCAAAATGCACCCAGAAGAAAAAAATCTTGTTTGCAATTATTCTATTAAAATATGTTATTCTTTTGCCTCTACCAATCTCTTTAGTTAAATTTCAGTCTTACACACAAGCTGGACAATATACCCATGTCTACAGAAATCAGCAAAGACCTTACTATCTGCTTGTCTTTCTCTTCTTGCATTTTATGAGCCTGATCCAAAACTCAGTGAAATCAATGGAAGTCTTTCCATTAATGGTAATGGACTTTGGATACTGCCTTACATTCCCTTTCTCTTCCATTTTCAAAACTGGTAGAACAAAATAACTTGACACTTAACATTCAATTGGTAGGATTATGGGCCTGATTCTATTCCTGCTTAAATCAATGGGGCTTTTCCCATTGATTTCAGTGTAAATGGTTTCCAATCCATTAGCAGTGCCTTCACATGCTTGATTTACCTTCTTCAAAGCCATCACGGAACGACCCAGAGCGGCTCATAGTTCTACTCTTCTCATCTAGTGACATTGAGCTATTCCGGAAGCGTGTGTCACTGTAAGGATCATAAGGACCATCTGCATTGGAAAGGCTGTGCGTCCGTAGCATGGTTGGATTTGACAAGCTCATCTGGACCGCAGTAGTAGGGCTTGCTAAAAAGTAAGGAATATATAGTAGAACAGGAAATTCACATATCTATTTCTTGTGCAGCTACCAAAAAAAGATTGTTTCCTTATAATCATATATAAATTTCTGCCTACATTTCTTCTTGGCTTAATTTCCTTCCTACAATGCAGTGGATTCATACAAGAGCTGTATAAACTAAGTTAAAAATAAAAAGGTCAGCTTCGGCACAGTCTTTGAGTCTTTATGTTTACACTGGAAGCTCAGTCATGTCAATATCACCTCATAGGCAGGAATTAATTAATTCTAAACTCATTTGGAATAGTTCTCTCTCCAACTGGAGTAAAGAGCCCAAACTAATTTAAATGATCTTTTGCAGTGGTTCTCAAACTGTGGGTCGTGACCCCCTTTGAATGGGGTCTCCAGGGCTGGCTTAGACTTGCTGGGCCCCAGGGCTGAAGCCTGAACCCTACTGCCCAGGGTTGATGCCAAAGCCATAGGGCTTCAACCCTGGGTGGCAGGACTCAGGTTTCACATCCTCTGCTTGGGGCTGAAGCGGTGGGGCTTGGGCCCCCTGACCCGGGACAGTGGGCCTCAGGTGGCCCCTCAAGCTTCGGTCCCCGCTCCTGGGGTCGTGAAATAATTTTTGTCTTCAGAAGGGGGTCGCGGTGCAATGAAGTTTGAGAACCCCGATCTTTTGCATAAATAGCATAATTTGTGAAGTATTTGCTTCAAAGCTCTAAGAAAGACTGACATTTTCATATGGATATAAGAGTAGCTACAAATTCAAAGAACTTTTAGTTTCATAATAGTACTGCACTTCTCAATTGTTGTTTTCCAGACAGGGATCTCAGTAAGTTACAACTGAGTGATACACATACATACATGCATACAGAACACATAGATCAAGGGTTTTATACAATATTACCCCTGCCTCAAATACCCCACGAGGACCAATGTGGTTTGGAATATGAAAATTCTACATCCAGGACCACCTTTTTTCTGGATTTTGTGTGTGCATGCGCTAAATTATGCCTCTTTTTTATTATTATTCAATCATTTTGTAGAGAAAATTGATAACATCAGCCAAACTTGCCACCCAGCAGTCTGATGGTCCATTAGGTTTGTTACTATTCACTTGTTTCTCTGACTGAGAAACAGTTGGTTAGGAGTCAAGCTGAAGGTTTGACTGCTGAGTCCTCTCTCTTCCTGGTCTACTGATTTCATAATTTCGTATCTGGTATTATGTTCTCTTGGTATCTTGGGCTCATTTGCCATCACAGATATGGTTCCTATTTCTCTTACAAGAGGTCTTTTTTCTTTGAAAATAGATATAATTACACCTATGTCCAAAAGGGTTTGACCCTGCATGCCAGTACTTGCTACTGAAGTCAGTGGAAATTTACTTCCATTGCAGGGCATCTCTTGAGCCCAAAATGTCCCAAAGGATAAAACCCAAATCAACCACCTTTCTCTTCTATTGAGGATAAAGTTAACTATCACTTTGCTGGCTGAATTGCTGAAAAGCATCTCATAAACCATCACTGGGCTTGCTTTGAAAACAATAATTTGCAGCTTTTATGGCTAGTGAACTAAACTAGGTGTATTCATTTTCACAATGCAGTTCCTGGAACCTTGAAGATTTATTTAAGAAAAATATGATTTATAACATCTTAATGAACTTCATTTCTGGTAGCTGCATTACTTATGAAATATGGTCAGATCATTGATCTTCATGTAAATTCTAAAGTAGCTAAAAGCCCCAACATGTTTACTTTCTGAGCCTGCAAAGACTGTCATATGGTTTGGCTTGACTAGTAACATAATTCCATGCTCCTGATGCAGCCTGTTTGCTGCTAACACTTTAGGAAGTTACTCCCTCTCTCTATTTATCTGGAATTTCATTTTAGATGTTGATTTGACTAAAACTATTTTGGACTGGCTTATAGCTTGCTTGTTTCAGTGCATTCAAATTGTTGTTAGGACATTTTTGCTTCAGCTCAAAATTGCACAGGAAATAAGTGACCACACAAGTTTCTACAAATCACATAGTACACAAACTGTTCCATAAATACTAGGATGCAGATAGCTCACGTGCATAGGCTTAACTTTTTTTCATATTATTGCTTTATCTTTCTAGCATATAGATTTTTAAAAATTAACACAAAAACTAAAAACTTAAGTATGGATGATCTGAGATACAACCTTTGTTTAGAGTACATTAAGTATATATATGTCACCTCGTAGGATTTATATTTTTCACATCAAAATAAACTGCAAAGGTAACTAAGAAATATTTTAAATCGGTGCAGAAGACAGATGTGTTTGTGGTAACAGGATTTCTACAGACAACTGTCCACACAGCACACACAAAGCTTAACTCACACAATAAATGGATACTTACACAGAAAAATAAATTGTTTTAAATAGTGTCAGGTAAGAGTTCAAGCAACAGTCAATGCCTATAAAAACCAGTAACTGAGCAACGCTGATGATAAAAACAATAAGGAGTCTGGTGGCACCTTAAAGACTAACAGATTTATTTGGGCATAAGCTTTTGTGGGTATTGTTTTTGTGGATACAGACTAACATGGCTACCCACCGATACTTGGCTGATGATAAAAACTCTCATATATTCTATATATCTCTTTAAAGAATACAATTTTATAAATAATAATATATTTGTTTCTTATATAAAATATTTTGAAACCCCTCTGTTCCAACTTGAGTGCCTAAGTACTGATTTATGTATCTAAACTGGGCCCTAAATGAACAGGGAATTACTGTGCAATTGCTTTTAAGATGAAAGCAAGTCTATTACTGGATAGAAGTTCAAGACTACGGGAACTTTAAATTACTTTGTTTCATATGCTAGTACATTTAATTAAAGCTCGTGGAATTTTATAGCTTCTTCTAACCAACTTTAACATTTCATCCATTTAAAAACGTGTTTATTTTAATCCAAGTTACCAAATGAAGGAATGGTAAATTTTCCAACTTAAAATTCCAGTGGCTTGTCTGTGATTGTGATGGATAAAGCTTTGTCTAGTTTCATTATAAGCTGACTGAAAGTCTATATACAATGATAAGATACTCAAATGCTTAGATGATCATGTTTTGTTAATATGCTTGGAGTCTAAAGATGAAGTAGATCTAAGTATGTAGGAAAGTTACGTGCTTCCAAATTTAGTAGTAGTTTAGGCCCGTGAATAGCTTATGTAGGGCATTTGATTATATGCACAGCACCATTTTGAATAAGGTCAATTCAGATGTACCACTTTTGATCACACCACAGAACAGTGCTGACTGGTCAGCACCCAAAGGCCTATCTTAGCACTTTCAAGATAAATACCTCCTGAATTGAAGCTAGATGGTAGCATGCTGTACCCAGAGCTAGGTAGGGCATTTGGACCTGTGAGAAGAAAGGTACATTGTTCAATTCACTACTTTCAAAATAGATAACGTGTAACTGGGGGCACTCAGCTCTTAAGCACCTGCTGCTCCTGCTTCAGTGACTCAGCCCTTCAGCTGGCTCACAGTCAAAACGAAACCCTTCCAGGGTAGCAAAAAGTCCAACAAAACCTGTCTAGCTGCCCTCTTTGGTTCTCGGCAGCACCAGCTCTGGGCCCTTTAAATTCAGCCTTTTACCTGGGGTTTGTGCAACTTTAGTGGTGGCCTTTGGGGGAACCCAGACTGGCCCACAATTCTGGGTTCCAACCCAGGAACCTATAAACAGCAGCCACGTACCTGTTACTGCAATGCTGTGCTATTTTCCTGGGCTTCTTCACACCTAGCTCCTTATCTTCACCCCATACCTCTGGGTTAAAGTTTTCAGGTCCTCTCTTTCCCAGTTTAAGCAAATGTAGCCAGGACCACATACTGGTTTCCCTCGAGCTGCTTTGGCCAGAGAGGAGCATCCTTCCATGCCCCTCTGGTCTTTTTTTTTTTTTTAATTGGAGATATACCAATCTCCTAAAACTGGAAGGGACCTCGAAAGGTCATCGAGTCCAGCCCCCTGCCTTCACTAGCAGGACCAAGTACTGATTTTGCCCCAGATCCCTAAGTGGCCCCCTCATGGATTGAACTCACAACCCTGGGTTTAGCAGGCCAATGCTCAAACCACTGAGCTATCCCTCCCACAGCACTGAGCTATCCCTCCCCCCAGGTCCCAGCCAGGAACTGATCAGCTAAGGCCCCACAGCTCTTTTTATGCGAGTCTGCTGGGCTCTGACTTGCTGCTTCTGTGAGGCTTCTCTAGACAGCTTCACTGCTCATTTCCTGAGACAGGGTGAAGTAGGACTGCGGGGCCTCCTGCAGGGAGCTGCAAAGGCCAGGTACACCCTGTCACATTATGTTACCCTGATTATCATAACACTTAATTACTCACCAAGCTGGGAGAAATTAAATCTAGTTCCAGAGGGTGATGTTATACTGGAGCCAGATGAAAATGGAGAATTGACAGCAGTGTCCTGAAGGCCTCCTGCCGAATGTGACCGTAGCCATTCTTTTGCATCCTCTTGACTCCGAAGTTGGGATGAAGGGGTATACCTACAAAACCAGAAATTATTTCAAAACTTATCTTTAAATGTACTTGAAAGAAATATTACTTGGGAAAACAATCTTCAGATAAAATTTAAGGACTAAGTGATATAAAAGGTATATAATTCTGAATTAAGGCTCTTGTCCCAACCCCAACTCATTCCACTGGCGTTCAAAAAGTGCATATTTTTACTATGGATTCTGCAATGGGTAAGTACAAGGGAAGGAGCCTTACGATCTGATTTGGCAAACACTTATATGCTTACAGTCAAGCACATAAGTCAGTGTTTGCAGGATCAGCACCTTACTTTGGAATTTCTTTTCTTCTTTTAGTTTATACCACAATTTTATCATTATTTGAACATCTCAATTCATCTTTGCAGTACCTTAGCATGGCTCTTTGGCATACTATAACCAGATTCAGATCAATGGAGCCATTAAAGGTAGGCCTTTAAACAAGGTGTATTGCAATGATTCATATTAGGGAGACATTAATACATAGGCCCCTGGAAATATACCACATTTGTTCAAAATTTGTAGCATTACATCATTATGAAGGAGACTGTGTTTAACCTTCTCTTCAGGGCAAGGACCTGGGTTTAATCCTGGCTACACTGAAGTCAATAACAAAACTCTCACTGACATTAATCAGGGCAGGGTTTTTCCCGTTCTTATACCTGTGTTAGAAGTAACTAGTCCACTGTAAGTGCTATACAACTAATAACCATAAATAATAAATAATAATAATAATTAATAATGAGAGATGTGAAATGATGCAGATGTCAGTTTGAAACACTGTAAGAGAAGTATTTGCTTATATAGAGATAGTCATAAAATGAGCCAAAAAGGTACAGATAACAACTGACAAGATACTTTTAATGTTTTTTTAAAAGCCAAAATGACCAAACCTACATGAGGTCTAATTGCTTGTAAATAATAGCTATATTTGTTTTTACTCAAAGAGTATAACTTTTGTCCAAAAATAGCACCCAATTAAGCTCAATGGAATTTTACTTATGGGTTTCTGTATCTCTGCTAAGATATGTCATCCAGTCTTAGAAAGTAAATATTTATGGGGAATTAATATGTTTATAAAGAGGTTTGGCTTCAAATTACAAACAATTAGTCAAACATAACCCATATTAATTTGGAGTTCTATTTAACATCTAATTTAGGCATAGAGGTGATCAGATTGCATTAAATGCAGTAAAATATTGTTCGCCAGTTAAGAACAACAATGAACATTGTAAGAACTTGGCCAAGAGAGTTTTTTAAAAGTACATTCTTTTCTTATGCCGTAGGCCTCAATCCTACAGTTATAGTCACTGATTTAGGACTACTCGCATCTTTAAAGTTATGCACATGCATACATCTTTGTAGGACTGGGGCCTTTAATAGTCAATTTTAACACCTATTTAAAATAAAAATAATACAAAATTAATACCTACCTCTTCAGCCCTCAAATGTTTCAATCTTAAAATATAGCGTTTATTAACTAGATGCACATTTGACAGCCACAGAAACATTTTACACAAAAATTTCATTCTACGAAATGCTTTTAGCACCCAGCTCAGTGTGATAAAGCCGACACAAAGAACAATGTGTTTATAGTGCAGAATAAAATGCAGCTGCAATTTGAAGCCATCGGTTCAGTGATCCTAAAAGCAGCATAAAGCAAGTCTAAAGTTTAAATGTTTTAAACTGGCTAGATATTTTCCGAGAATTCTGTAACATCGACTTAAAGCATTTAATTTGTAGCCTTAAAGTTAATAATGTCACTAAATTGCTTCCGTTTACTAAGGGAAGAAAAATGTTTCCCAGTTTTTTTTTTTTTCTAGATTTCAATACCCCCTACATATCAATGGTGTTTCAGGAACAGACATTTACCAAATGTTAGTCAGGTTGTATTTTTTTTCTATCAGGCCACAGATTCTCTCTCTAGAGATCCATTAAAAGTGTATTCTGAAGCAAACACAGTTTAAATTTTTTTTCCCAATTTCATCCTAAGAAGTTCATTAAGATGTTCTACATCAATTTTTTCTTAAATAAATCTTCAGGGTTCCAGGAACTGCATTGTGAAAATGAATACACCTAGTTTAGCTGCAAATTACTGCTTTCAAATCAAGCCCAATGATGGTTTATGAGATGCTTTTCAGCAATTCAGCCAGCAAAAGCCACAGTTCCTGCTCAAGCAGTGAAGCCACTGGATGAAGAAAAGAAACATGTTGGAAAAGGGCCTTCTTTGAGGACTTTAAAAAGAAAGAAAGAAAGAAAGAAAGAAAGAAAGAAAGAAAGATTGCTGCCACCCCCTGCAAAAGCAGAGACTACCACGAACAGCCACAACAAAAACACAAAGCAAAGCTCCAAAACCACAACAAAAGCTGTTATACTATGTGGAAACACCAATACCTGAATCCCTTCTTAGGCAAAGTGTTCCTATCAAGATGTGGGTCGCTGTAGAAAAGTTAAAAGAAAAGAACTTCAGAGAAGAACAAAAGGGGAGGATTAAAAATCAGGACGAGGAGAGAAGTATAAACATCTGCATCACATTTTCAGAGGAAAAAGTGATGCACCCTATCTAAGTAAACATGCAACAACAACAACAAAAAAAGCCTTCTAGGCACGTGTGGATTGTGTTATACATGCATTTGGTATCATGCTAATGAATTTCATCTGCTCACAATAGTGGCCTTGCTATTTCCCCTTTTCATACTGAACAAAAATGGCTCTTTAAAAAATAAAAGAACATGCTTCAAATGAATGCTTCAAAATATACATTTAAACAGGCGTGCAGCCACCTACTTGTGAATACTGAGAGTATCTCAAAGTCAAAAGATGCCCTCATACCATTTCCTTCTGCCTTCATCACAGAGCAAGTGCAATCATTTACTATCACTTAGGCCATGTCAATACCAACAGCATTGCAGTGGCCCAGCGGTAGTGATACAGCTGCGCCACTGCAGCCCGTGTGGTGAGAATATTCTATGCTGACGGGAGAGAGCATAAAAAACCTACCTCTGCAAGCGGCAGAAGCTATGTCAGCGGAAGAAGCTCTTATGCCGGCGTAATTTAGGCTGCTCAAGGGTGTGGTTTATATGTATCCGTGAGCGACATAAGTTATCTCAGCATAAGCTGTAGTGTAGACACCACCTTAGTTGCAAAGTAAATATAGTGGCGGCTTTTTCAAATTGGCCCAGAGTTTTCAGTGTTTCTGTATTTCAACTTACATTCCATCTTCAGTGTGATATCAATCTATTAGCATTTGCAAAAATCAAATATTTAGAGTTGTGTTTTCACATAACTGGCAAATGGACAACTGGCTTTTTATTTTGTGAGGAGGATTTGTTTTTAACTGAAATAACTATATCATGTTTAAATAAAATAATTTACCATCAAGCCCTCTAGCTAATATCACTGTCAATTCCTAGATGTAAGAGTAGCAATATCATAGCTGAGTGCAAAAGCAAGCTGGAGCCTTAGCTTCATGTCCACTATCTCCCATCATCCTGCATTCATTGTTACAAGAATGGACACACACAAAAGCCTGAAAGACACCTACGACCCAAACTGGAGTAAAGGACTTACAACACTGAGTGTACCGAGCAACACTTGAACTTCATGACAAAGGTGAAAAGCCTGAAACGCAGTGAAAAAAGCAGCATGCCATAGGAATGCTGAAATGCTAGTGAGAGTTCATCATGGTAGATACAAATTGCAGGATTTTAAAATTGCCTTTGGCAAAGAAACAAACCAAACCAACCAAAAAAAAAAAACCAACTAAAACCCCACAAACTACATCTGTCAACTCTGCCGTATGCCACCCCCAGATTTAATTAAGTGGACTCTCACTGGCATGTCTATGTGTCACAATTTACATCTGGACAACAAACACAGCAGAGGTCTCAACTGAGCCCGTCTCTCACAAGACACTTTGCTTTATAAATGTGGGCAACAAAACCCAGAGCCTTTGTGCATTCTACTGCCTTGAGACAGCATTACCTGTCCTGTCTCCTGGGTAAAGTATTTCTGCAGAATTTGGGACTAGCACCAGGGGAAGAGAGAGGGCTAGAAGAACAAGTCCAATGAGACAGAAAACAAGAGAAGGAATATTAGCGTGAAAAAGGAGAGAAAGGGGAAGGCATTAAAACAAAAAACTGTTAGAACATTTTTTTTTAGTAGTTGTTTTCTGTTACAAAGATGCAACAAAATTTTAGTAACAGAGTCATATAATAAGGTAAGGCTAAATGCCAAGGTTTCAAACTACACAGCCTTCTACAGACAGTGCACTCTTATTGTTTGCTCTGAAAGAAATTTTCTGTTCTACTTCGGTTCATATACCAGACTAATCACTACAGTATCCAAGCACTTATTGTCCACATCCTAACTGTGTGAAATATTATTAAAACAAACTCATTAATTTTAACCAGAAATACTTGGCTTCTCAAGATAAGATTAAAATGCTGGTGGAGTGTATTGTGGACCACTACGAGATCAGCTGATACAGAAAGATAAGAAGATATATGAAATTCAAATAGGAGGTAGCATTGAGTAATTTAAAATGTTCCACAGCAGTGGCAATTGCAAATGAAAGACTCTTCTGAACCCATCCCCATGCTTAATGTAATTCACAACTGAATTCCTTGCTTGAAATGGCCATTTTTGTATGTTGTGGTAGTATCCTTCAATATTTACCTTGTAGGAATGGCAATCTGAATTGCAATCATGGAATGTTAGTTACAGTTGTCACATCACTGATTTTTAAGATATGAGCATACAGTACATATTAATGGAGTCTCAATTTAAACCTACTCACCTTTCAGACAAAGTTGTCTTAACACTGTTGGTTCTGACAAAGGGAGTTAAAGAATCATCTTTAGAAGCTGCGATCAAGCCACTGGATGAGTTATGGCTCAGCCCACCTCCGCTGCTGAGAGAGATATCAATGGATTCACAGCTGGTGTGAAGACTGCTGACAGACTGATATCCAATGCCATCCTTGCTAACAGCAGAAGAGCTACTTGCGTTGGTACCCCAAGTTAAACTGTTGGAGGGAGCTGAATGGGCCGAACTGGGACTAGAGGCTAACGGAGACTGGTTCATATCCGTGTTTTTACTGTAAAGAGGACTGCTGCCCCCACTACTCAGTATACCGCTGCCAGAAGGAGAATCAAGGTTACCCGGCTGGCTCAAAGTAGCATGAGGATTGGAGATCACCACTGAATTTTTCATATTGTCAGCTGTTGTGATTGGAACTTGTTTACTTGGTTTTCCACCAAAAAGTCTGTGGAAAAAAGTTCAGAGAATGTAACAAAAACTTCATGAAATGGAATGTAAAATTATTAAATACAAAAGATATTTTATACATATATTATTTGTCCTCAGACACCTGAAAAAACTATCATTGGAAAATTACATATTATATTGAGACCCCAGATGTTACATCTATAGGAAATGATACAATGATAACTATGATAATAGACTGAAAACTGGTGCTTCAGAAAAATATTTTTTTGTTGCTAGCTAAATCGAAAAAAGAAAGAGAAAGATAGGCTCTGCCTTAAAGAAATGTCCTGCCTGTAAATTGTCTGTCTTAGATGCATATTGACAACCATGAACTGATGGGCTTCCTTTTCCCTTCCCTGCCACTAATAAAACCCAGAGAAAATTATTATGCCAATCAATTTTAGCCACATCTTAACTTTTCCTTCTATGAACCTTCAAATATAACTTTCACAGAACTAAAAATTATTAGCCATTTTATCTTCTATTTCCTGAGGGAAATGGATTTTGCCTGTGATAATACTGAATTGATTACTTTAAAGCATGGAATATTAGACTGCCTGTTGTTCCGATCTATAAATACAGATCACTCAAATCATATTTTGAAAGATAACACAGATCTCTGAGGAAAAGATTTTAACTTTTGTACTAATCACTAAGCGGCCCATACAAAAGCAAGTATCTGAAGAAATCCCCTACAAAAGTCAACGACAACTAGCAGGGAAAGTCTGATGATTTTCCGCTAAAAAACACTGCCCTGTCTAAATCATGCAAATAGCCTCTATTACCTTCATAAGAGCTATTGGGAGAAAGTTTCAAAAACACCTAAGCTATTCAAGATAGCCATTTTCAAAGGTCCATAAGCACTTTGGAACCTAAGTCTCATTGCAAGTCAATGGCACTTAGGGTACGTCTACACTACGGGATTATTCCGAATTTACATAAACCGGTTTAGCAAAACAGATTGTATAAAATCGAGTGCGCGCGGCCACACTAAACACATTAAATCGGTGGTGTGCGTCCACGGTCCGAGGCTAGCGTCGATTTCTGGAGCGTTGCACTGTGGGTAGCTATTCCGTAGCTATCCCATAGTTCCCGCAGTCTCCCCCGCCTCTTGGAATTTCCGGGTTGAGATCCCAGTGCCAGATGGGGCAAAAATCATTGTCGCGGGTGGTTCTGGGTAAATGTCGTCAGTCACTCCTTCCTCTGGGAAAGCAACGGCAGACAAGCATTTCGCGCCTTTTTTCCCTGGATTGCCCTGGCAGATGCCATAGCATGGCAATCATGGAGCCTGTTTTGCCTTTTGTGACTGTCACCGTATGTGTACTAGCTGCTGCTGACAGAGGCGATTCAGCAGCGCTACACAGCAGCATGCATTTGCTTTTGCATGACAGCAGAGATGGTTATCAGCCATACTGTACCATCTACCATGCCATAAATTGGCAATAAGATGATCATGGTTACCAGTCCTTTTGCACTGCACTATCTGCTGCTGTCATAAGTGCCCCTGGCTGAGATCAGCCGGGGGCACAAAAGCCAAAATTGGGAATGACTCCCTGAGTCAATCCCTCCTTTTTGGTATCTAAAAAATAGAATCAGTCTTGCCCAGAATATGGGGCAAGTGTACTAGAGAACCAGTGTATCATAGAACCAGAGAGCACAGCTGCTCTGTGTCAGATCCCGCAGAAATTATGAGCTGTATGCTATTCACAGGGGGTGCTCCTGCAACAACCCCACCTGTTGATTCCGTTCTCCCCCAGCCTTCCTGGGCTACCGTAGCAGTGTCCCCCCACTTGTGTGATGAAATAATAAAGAATGCAGGAATAAGACACAATGACTTGTTAGTGAGAAATGAGTGGAAGGCAG
This sequence comes from Mauremys reevesii, assembly GCF_016161935.1. NCBI lineage: Eukaryota > Metazoa > Chordata > Testudines > Geoemydidae > Mauremys > Mauremys reevesii. The sequence goes on along the minus strand of NC_052626.1, from coordinate 84,649,241 downwards.
CCTCCAGCTGCTATGATAGTCCAGACAGGACAGTAAGGAGTGTGGGGGAGAGGAGCCCAGCATCCCGCTGCTAGTCCAGGGACAATTGAATCTTTTCTTTACACATGAAGGGCGGGAGCTGATGGAGCTCAGCCCCCTGTTGCTATGATGAAGACGGTTACCAGCCATACTGCACCATCTACCAGGAAAAATCAGGAGTTTTTTACACAGGCGCCCATGGTCGACCTCACTGGATGCTAGTCGGCATGGTTACCAGTTCTTTTGCACTGCACCATGTGCCAAAAGGCTGATGATGACAGTGGATATCAGCCATATTGCACCATCAGCCACCCATGGCGGGGGGGGGGGGGAGCGAGGATGTTGGTGTTGACTGCTGCAGCATTGCGTCTATCTGCAGCATTCAGTAAAGATAGGGTGACATGTAAAAGGGTCAAGAGAGGATTGTTTTCCCTTTCACTTCTGGGGGTGGGTGGAGGGGGCGTAAATTGCCGAGCTATGCCCTGAACCACCGCGGACACTGTGTTTGACCCTAGAAGCATTTGGAGCTCAGCCAAGAATGCAAATGCTTTTCGGAGACTGCAGGAACTGTGGGATTGCTTGAGTCTTCCAGTCCCCGCTCCCTCCCTCCATGAGCGTCCATTTGATTCTTTGGCTTTCCGTTATGCTTGTCACGCAGCAGTACGCTGAGTCCCTGCTATGGCGTCTGTCTGGAGAATTTTTAAAAATGATTTTGAATTTCGTCTTCTGTAACGGAGCGCTAATAGAACAGATTTGACTGCCCTTACAGCGATCACATCCGCATGGTCCATGCTGTAGCTCTTTTTTTATTTTGATTTTTAACTGCATCGCCACACGTGCTGCACGGAGCTCCACGCTGGGCAAACAGGAAATATTCAAAAGTTCGCGGGGCTTTTCCTGTCTACCTGGCCACTGTCCAGATTGCTGTCCAAAGCGGTCAGTGGTGCACTGTGGGATACCACCCGGAGGCCAATACCGTCGATCTGCGGCCACACTAACCCTAATCTGATATGGTAATTCCGATACTAGCGCTACTCCTCTCATTAGGGAGGAGTACAGAAATCGATTTAAAGAGCCCTTTATATCGATATAAAGGGCCTCTTAGTGTGGATGGGTGTGGCGTTAAATCGGTTTTACGCTCCTAAAACCGGTTTAAACGCGTAGTGTAGACTCCTAAGCATTTATATCACTTTTAAAAATTGGACATATGCTCCTAAATCACTTAAGTGCTTTTGAAAATTTCACCCATTAGGAGCAGTGGTTAGGACATTTAAGACAGCTCTCTGCTAGGAACATAACAACATGCCATTTTCTATTATCCCTAAACAACTTCCTTAAGGGAGCCCTACATTTCTTCTGCTTAGGACCAGATATGATCGCTACATAGTGGTGATTTGACAGTGGAGATCCCTGCAATTTATACAGGAAGCCCTGTTTCTAGAATGTACTATGAGGGTGTTTAGCTTAATCTCATCTTTGATCTTAATTTGCTGAGCATACTAACAACAAGCATATGCCAGCTGCCATCAGACCAAGAAAGTGAAGAACGTCTTTGATTAATGGAGATTTTTGAGCCAAACTAATGCTAACTTCTCTCAAAAGAAACTAATTATCCCCCAGTGCATACTCAGAGACCAGACTGTAAAAGATTTCAGAGGGAGATAGGGATATTTTCATAGTGCTACCATAGAACAATGACAAATTCCTTTTTTAAAGCAGATTGTCACCACCTAAAATATAGTCAATATGTCTGACTCCCAGCCCCACTGGGATGATCTTGTTGTATGGATAATGTCTCCTGGCATCCTGCTTCTCAAACCTAATTAAATGAGGTAATTAAATAAATAAAAAAGAGTCATGGAGCTGGACATCCAAGGAGGTTGGGGTCTGAAGAATGTACCTTTTGAATGCAGAACCCGCTCAACTCAGCAAGTTGGCAGTGTCAGTATAAAGGTTAATCTTGGAAGGAGACATCTTACAGACAATAAGAATATTTTTGCTTCTCTCCTAGTTTTGACAAGAAACAGGCATAACTGAGCTGACTGTTGGGTTGTGTCCTTAGGGATGCATCAGGAGAAGAGTGAACACTAAGGCTCACAAACAAGTGGCATAAAAACATGCACGGTCTTCTATGTAATATAAATTATTTTACATGACAGAAAGTGCTAGATGAGATATGCTGGAACAATTAAGACAGCACTAAACTTTCATAAAATAATTGTAATTATGGAATTTTACTCTTCACGTAAGTGTAGAAAATATATTTGCTTTCCGATTCAAGGTTGGTAGCATTTAACATATAGCAGTAGCAGTCCTTACTGCTGTCTTTTTATTGTTACAGATGCGTATTTGCTGTGTAAAATCAGCATGGAATATTAAACACAAAGAGTGCAACAAAATTCTCAGTATTACACAATGACAGGGCTAGTGCCCAGCAATACACACCCTGGGCAAATTCCACTAAAAACGATTTAGCTGTGCCAGGCACACATTTATTTATATAGTCTGGTGACAACTGAAGAATGAAACAGCTGACAAAGAAAGTGAAGGTTTAGATTAAACCTTAACCTCCTCCACAAGGAACTCTTTAAGGCACCTGATATTCTCTCAGTGTCTATTCTTAAAAGTTGCATGTAGTTCAAACATTATACCAATGAAGGGTCTAGTAAAATGGCGTTCTGGTCATCAACAGAAATGTATGAGTGAGTTTGATTATTAATATATTTGAGCCAAGCAACAAGGGCATTTTTCATTTATGGTGTAATATCAGAACAACAAAACAATCTTTTAGTTTTTTTATTTTAAAATAGTAATTGCTAGAAATTAAATTTTCAGCTAGACATAACTTTTCTAATGATGTCCAGAAATAGGAGAATCACTAATCACAGGTCATGCTGAATTATACTTGCACAGGCTTTTCAAAGATGGCCATTCATCTAAAAAGAAATGAAGTATTCTTTTTGTGCCTAGCTGGAACCCAAACCACCACTACAGGAGTTACAGGAGCTCAAGTTGGCAACTTGAATGGAATGTGACATCCCCACTTCATTTGAAGTAGGATGATGTCAGTGTAATTATATGGAGATGAAATTATGATGTCAAGACAACAATGAAATCCAGAACACTGCAACTCAAAAGAGACTATGTTATTTACGATGTCAAATTAAAGTGGAAAATAATGTTAATGTATATATTTGCTACAGTCGAGACATTGATGCAAATGCTGCAGAAAAGCAAGGAAATTAACTCCCACTCACCCATGTACTTGTGTTAAAAATAATGGGGAAGGGAGGGGAATATATACAGTCAGAAAGAGCTAGGAAATAGATCATTACATGTAAGAAGATTTCTGTAAAAAATAAGAAAATTCAATGCAGCTGACATAGTACCTTTAGTTAAGCTGCTCTGTACCTCCATACTTGGGCACCTAAGGTAAAGAGTCTCACCACACAGGACAACGTTACACTCAACGGAGTGAGATACTGTATTGGGCCAAGTAAGTGAACAAATGTAAATATACTGGGTCAAATTACGTTCTCACACTAATGCAAATCTGGAGTAACTCCATTGACTTCAACGTGTAAATCTGGCTGAACTTTGGACAGTTTCCCTGTGCTACTGCACAATGTGTAAGTACAATGGGGTGAAATCAATAGTTCTACAGGAGCCTGTAACCTTGTTGCTGTGGGTTTATATTTCAGCCTTTATAATGTTTTCAAGTACTAACTTTATTCTGAATTAGCCACAACTGCGATCATTTTGGGGAGGGTTTAACAATCAATTTCAAAATGTTTAAGTTTGCTGCTGTCTCGTAATGCGATAAATATTTACAATATTATTGGTGCACATATATACTAGCTGTGAAATTAAATTTCAGTACAAAGACCTCAACCTAGCACACGCATTAGTAAGAGCCCACAAAACTTAGCCAGTCCCTGGCCTAAACAGACATAATTGTATAACTCCAGTTAATGGTACTTTCACAATGAATACATTTTGTGCATACCTGCGCAAAGTGGGGGAGGCCACATCAGGGTACTTGGCTCCTTGTTGGTGAGTGCTTTGAGCGCCACTAGAAGCAGCCTGTGATGCAGGGTTCACTTTAACAGAATTACATGAAGCCACACTTTCATTGTCAGACGATATCCCTTTCTCTTTATCTGTTTGGTTGACTAGACCTGGCAGAGAGCTTCCGAGGGATACCTTAGCTGGCTCTCTCATTTTAGGGACAGGCAACCCAGCTGACTTGCTGCTTATGTTGGAGTCTATGCTACTGGTACTAGATCTATTACCAGCTCCACTTCTGCTACTGGATTTACTGGGCCTGGGTAAACTACGATACTGAAGATTAGTGCGGGCACTAAGTGCTAAGTAGCCATCGTCCTGGTTTTGTGAGCCATCAACACTAGTTTTCCGACCAGTGGACCGGCCCATGAGTCCAGATGATTTGGGGATTTTGCCCAGTGTGGCTGATCTGCTGGTGATAGTCGCACCACTGGCAGTAATCATAGTCATGCCTCCAGCTGACCCACTCTGTTTCTTAAATCCAAATGTATTTGTATTAGCAGCAGCTGTTCTACAGTTACTTGTGGGAGGCTTTTTGGATTCATCACCACTGCTCCGTCCTGCATCTGATGGAGAACGTTTAACATGTCCAGCTTTAGGAGAAAGTCGACCTTTTTCTGATACCTTGGCATCATCAGTTTTCCCTAAAAAATAGAAAAAGAAGTCAAATGCTTAAATTGAAAATGCTAAGCAAATGGTAAACATCAAAGCATCATGAAAAACAAAAGTATGCTAGCCACAAGAGTGTGGTTAAGAATTATGATCCAGTTTGTAATAAACAATAATGCACTATTGAGGGTTATATATGCAGGCTTGCCAGGAGAGAGTATCTGGTGTGTTTACCTTGAGAATACAAAAAACAGTGAACAAACTGTTAAGTAAGAGTGACAGATAAATAAGAAGTGTTTTTCCTTCATGACTACCATTGGTTGGATCCCTTTTTGTCAATAGTGAAGTGATATGATATGGCAACAATAAATAAGCTTTAGAAAAAATGTGTATATAACTGGTAGAGGCCACATTTTCAAACCAGACCTTGACATTTCCATTCACAATAGGGTATACAACCAAGTATGAGTGAAAGTGTAATTCATCTATTTGCATGCACAAATATTATTAATGTTCAAGCACAAATTTGCATGTGCTAAGAGCTCTGATGAAGTCCATCTGAAAATTTGCTTTAATATAAATTAAGATGCAGGTGCTATTTTAGCAGTGAAAAAGCTTCTTTCACACAACTATCCTTAGCCACATAAAGTCTAGGTTCTGAGTTACTCTTAATCCCGGACTATGAAAATGGAGTTCCATTAATTACAATTACAAGAAACAAGAATATTGAACTGCAAACACTGTGTCCAACGAACAGTCTAATTTAAGGGACATTCAAAACAGGCAAACAATATTCAAAGCATTTTGGTATAATAAGTATCATTTAAAATTCAAATACAGCCATAAAACCGAAACACAGAGATTTAGTATGTTTTATATACACACAACCTACGAGTAAATATAGAACTAGTTAAAGTTCATCGCCTGCCACAGGAAAGCAATTAAGCACTTTATTTCTCCATTGTAAACCGTTGGCCTGCCTGTGTGTTACATTTTTCCTCACCTGTTCCAGGTGTCTTTAGCGAGCCTGAGGTAGTTGAAGGTTTAGTCCTCGGTGTAGTAATGCCAACCTGAGCTGACATGCCCCGTCTCCAGGAACCAGTCTGTGAAATGACAGTGTTCTTCCTACCAGAAGTGCTTTTATCAGATTCATCAGACACATCGGAAGGATTTCGCCTCCATTTAGATCCAGACTCCATCTTTATGCCACTATCTGATCCTCCATCAGATTTCTTGACTTCATCACTGGACCACAGGGAATTCCGCTCGACCTGTGAATGCTTTTCTGCATCAGTCTAAGGGAAACAATAAATCATAACAGAATCTCCATTGCAAATTCCTTTATTAAATTCTTCCTTTTTTAGGGCTCAAAATCTAGAACCACCAAGCTGATTTAAAAAATCAATAATAATTTTTTATTACACTTAGACATTTTACTTTTGTTTGTTAAGCCTGCTTTTTGCCAGGCAAAAGCCAAGATAAATGAATTCTACTAACTGCGTTTGCTTTCTGATACACTGGGGAACAATCATTAAAAAGCCAAAACCAAAAACCAACCAACCAAATATCCAACACATACCAAACATCTGATTAATAAATAATAAGGAAAATACTCAGTTCATTGCCATTTACCTCCTCCTTGAATTTTATGTGAACCCTTTCATTGCAATGCATAAAGATCATTTCAAACATGTGCAGCTAGGTTTTCTTTGTTCTTGCTGCTTTCCTATCTCTCGTCTGGCAATTTGATCTCAAGAGCACAATGAGGTGGCTTTTTGCATAGACTGAGAGATGTGGAATGCTGTTAGTTTTAATCTAACTCATTAAAAAGACACCCAAGAACTGGAGAGAAATAAAACCCCATTATACCACTTTCAAACACATTAAAATCCGACTTAAATCCACAAAGCAAGTTAGTTCATAATTTGCACTGAAACTCCATCTCTTACTTTTTTATACTTTGCCAATCCTACTGCACATCCCATTTATAAAGTCAGATGCTTTATGGAGATTTCTGCAACAACCACTCTCAAGGATGGAATTTCCCACTGAACAAACCATAGCTGAACTCCAAACAACCCTATCAATATCCCATTATATTATCCTATATATTCCCAAACTCATTCTCCTTTTCCTTTCCCATTACCAATGACTATTAAGACATACACCTATTAAAAATCCACTTACTGAATTAGGTTTCCCCTGCCAAACTTATTTTGTGATAAACAATTGGAAGTTTGTAATATCACAACCAACTATAAAAGCTGACCACCACCCACATCTTGGAGAATGTGAACTCCAAGCGATATTTAAGGTTATTCTCTAATCACAGCACCTTCATGGAAGCAACTGTCAATCCACACTTGCTTGTGTCTCACTGAACTGAGTTGTGCAGAAGGAGGCTAACTAAGGCCTGTTTCTGCGACTTGCTGAAAAGTGCTTTCATCCCACTGGCCCCAGGGGAGGTGAGAGTGGTGAGAACCTTGTATTAGGCTTTCAAGAACTTCGAAAGATGTGGTCTTAACTAGCCAAGAGCTTTTTTAAAAAACACCCTCAGATACCTGGGTAATCAGCAAAATGGCAAAAGGAAATACAGAAAAAAAGTGCCTGACAATTTAACATGCTCTCTGCAAGATACTACATTTTATTTTGAAACCTCCCATCTCCCGGAATCTGTCTATAGTTTTATAATTTATTTTCTTTTATCACCACATCACATCCCTAATATTATATGAGTGAAGGAGATTTTTTTGGTTTAATTTCTTTTGCCTTTTATTGTGATATTTAAAAAAGATCAAGAAAAAATAGCCTAAGTGTTCAGTATATGAAACCCAACACCATAAACTGTAATGGTTTATTTCAGTGTATGAAATAGTTGGGGGGTATTTTATTTTTCTTGTTATTAACTCATTAAATGATAAAATACAGTCCAGGACTGTGGATTCAGGAATTGTTTTATTGTTGACACTTTCCACTTGCCATTCAAATGTAGAGTTTCTCTGCCTCTTCATCCAAAAAAAGGGGTCTCAACATAATCCCCCAATTCTGAGAAACACAATATTGCTTTCTTCTTACACCCCTTTCTGATGGAGACAAGATTTGGGGATTAATGTTTGTGACTGTAAACTTGTGAACAATATCAGCTTTGTCATTAACCAACAGAATCTGGCTACATCTCCCAGGTGTTCTTCGCTACAATGTAGCTTCACTTAACTACTGCCTAAGTTTATCTACCTCTTACAAACAAAAAAACGGAACTAATAAATCCAAGCCTATCATCACCACTCTTCCTGTGTGTGCTACTCCCAGTCCGTTGTCTAATCATCGTCTATTTACCCTAAAAGCCCTCCAGAGTAGGACTTGTGTCTACTTGTCACCGAAGTGCTTAGCACACTTTTGGGTGCCTACTGACAAATGTTCCTTTACTTTACACTTCCCTGGTTTGCCTTTGGAAAACAAAAGAAAGATAAAATCTCACCACCAGAGAGTGCCTAAGAGCAAGTTCTCTGACAATGTAACAGCTTTGTTCTCTTCAACTTTATTTGATGCAATTATTGTACCACACCTTCCTTTATTTGATGCAACTATTGTACTAAGCATCACCTTCCCTGGTATTTGAAATTTTGCAAGTCCACTCATGAAACAAGTTGACCATAGATGCTACAGTTTCATGCCAGACAATGGGAACAGACCAGAAACATGGCTGAGGCCGAGAACCCAAACACAAAGAAACTTTCCATCACAACATTAGCTGAAACACCACCCAGTTTGAGAGACCATTACATTGGATGAACCTGGAAATCCTGAGACGGGGGTGCAGCTGTCTGCTGAAGGTCATCAGAAGGCGCACAGGATATAGGTGAACAAAGACTGACAACTGGCTGAGCCGGGAGCAACCTTAACCAGCTAATGAGACTCTTAGAACTTCATGACTACGATAGCAAACCCAGAGATTTGCTTGGTTTAAAAAGGTTCCATTTAAAGGTTCAGTTACCGTCCTTTCAAAATAATGGGGTTTTGATTTTAGATAAGTCTTCTTGACTCATCTGATAATTTACTGTTGCTGTTACCTTTGTGAAGGAACTGCTTTTTCGTGTGAACTATTTTAGCATTTAATCTACTGCCAGCAAAACTTCCAAGCTATTTTATCTCATTCTCTCTCCCAATTATTGTTGCAGTCTGAGTCCTTTTCAAATGTCTCCTAATTCTTATTTCCCATCAGAAGATGTGTACGATGGAATTTTAGGGATTTTTTTGGGTTGTTGTGGGAAGGGACAACTTCCATGAATTTTCTACATAGATTTAAACTTTTACCACATTTATAGTCAGTTTTTCAGAGGTGCTGAATTCTCACAGCTCCCTCTGGCTTCAGCTGAAGTTGTGGGTGCTCAGTACATCTAAATATCAGTTCCTTAGTCTTGTATTTAGCAGAATTAGATTTGTTTCTGTTTTGCCTTTCTTGTTTCTTTTGTTAAGATAATACTGCATATGCGTTACTGATTACATCTACGGAGACTAACATGTGAATGCCCTCCCCTTTTGATATGCTGTATTGTTGGTCAGGGCTCCCAGTTTCACATGCATGAGCTCCACGATCTCTCTTTAATTATCTGAAATCCAAACCCTGCACTCCCTTAAACAGATGTTGTAAGACCACAACTAAAAAGCTATGAACCTGTCACACGGGGACCAAAGCAGTAGGGAGCCTTGAGAATGGGTACACCACATCCTTGTGTGCTGTGAAGATCTCTGTGCCAGGTCTTTGTGGCTCACCGCATGGAAGAAGGCAAATACGAACAGGCAAAGACCATAATACATGGGTCTAAGCAAAGACTACAAGAAAGGGAGGAGAGTGGTGGCCAATATATAACACTCCACTTTCATAGGCTGCGGCATTACTTCTGAGTCCACTCCCAAACTAAGCAAGATTCCCACAGTCAAAGCCCATAAACCTGCTCTATGTCAGTGAGATTAGGATTTGGCTTTTAAGAGATGAAATAAAGTATTTTGTGAATAATAATTTGCAGTTAACAGCACCTTTCATTTAAGGACAGCAAAACACATCAGAAATTCTCTAAAGAATTTAAATATTTTTGTGAGATTTATTCTTGTTTTCACTATAACTATATGTCAATGCTCTAGTATTAAGCAAAAAGCTGGTCCTAAGTTGCATGATATAAGCAGGTGTGTATACTGTTCCTTTGGGAACAGCAGATCTGATCTTTCTGAGAGTGTTCAGTGGATAAGGGACTGGATACTACAGGGAATGCTTGGAGATGGCTTGGGGATTGGTGTGTGCCATTCACTAATCTACAAAGAGGGAGCAGGTCCTGCAGAGGTCTAGAAGGTAGTACTTATGTTGCCAGAAGTGAGTGGCTTCAGGGAGCTGACTCACAGCAGGCACAGACAAGGCTGCCTGATGCTTAAGAACTGGTGCTGATGAGGTGCCTCACAACCCTGGGCATCCAAGGGGAGCATCCCTCCTCCAATTACTAGACTGTACTGCCTGTGCAAGTTTGGGGCCCTATTGTTCTACCAAAAGCTTGCATTCCCTTGGACGCTAGAATGGTTGTGGGAGAAAGGGAAGTAAGTTTGATGGTACTATTAGATTGTGATCTCTTATAAATACTTTCTAGAATCTGACCCACTAAAAGGCATGAGTCAAACTCAGTCACCTATTTCAGACTAATATTTAGTCACTTGCCTTTATTTTCCTCAATGTATTCTAATGTTCAGACACTTCTAATTTAACAATTGTGTGGAAAATCCATAGATTGCCTGTGTAAATCCTTTTGTAACATGCTTGAAGAAGTGCTTCAACGACCGTAACCCCTTTCTCCAATTCGGTGGAGGACCTGCATTAGCAATTTCAAACACACATGAAATCACTGACATAACAAGAGGCTAACTCTACAAATCTTTAATGTAGGCTCAAATATGCACCTCATGGCCAGGCAACAAAGAGTCATACACTCTTGCAACACAGTACTTTGGCAGTGCAACCCTTCATAGCAACCACACTTCTACATTAAAACAGCCATTAAAAGAAGATTTAGATCCCAGTCCAATCTGCCCTCTCCCCACTTAAAAAAAAATTGTGACCATATAGGGATCCCTTTGCAATGCCACATGTGATATCAAATTAAGACATCCTGTGTCCCATTTGTGATAACAGACACACCTTGGCTTCATAAACTGTTTTAAAAAGAACAAAAATGGGTTTTTCAGTCCTGCGCTTTTCATGACAAAATTAGTATCAACATGAAAAGAAAACCACTTATGTTATTGCAACGCTTAGTGAGGAACAATCTATTGTATGAAAATGAAATTACTGGACATCTTCTGCTGTTTTTGGATATGTGGTTCCTGAGCACTAAGAGTTGTATGCATGATGCCTATGGATATGAAATTTACGGTCTTCTGAAATACTGCCAAAAGTAAAAAGCCTGCAATAATGTGCAGCCCAGGAAGCTTAAGATAATACAATTCCTTAGCCAATGTGTGTTTACATTTCCGCTGAAAGTGTAATAATCTTTAAACTCTGGCATTCACTTAATTAAACTCTGTTCTTTAATAAATGGTACAGTATACTTTCTAGTGCAAAAGAAAAAATCACATCTGTTACTTATAATATTGTATGTACAGTGGGTCTATTAAAAAATCAACACTTAATTGTTAACACTGTGGTAGCAGAGATGTCACAAATTTCACATACAGAGAGACTGTGGTATCTCCCATAGACCAGCGTGGTGACTGGTGGTAAGCACTAATGATGACCATTGTATTGGGATGTGAGCAGAGAGAATAATTACTAACTAACTCAGCGACCTATGGCCTGATTTACAAAGGTGCTGAACTCCTTCCATAGCTTGACCCCGGCTGAAGTTACTTAGGCCACTAGTGTTAATATTTTTCATTAAAATAAAGACTAAAAAGCACTTACAGTCCCACAGCACTTTACCAACGCTAAGCCTGTTCTCAATAGGTGCTGAGCACCTACAACCCTCAATGAAATCAATGGGAGTTGTGGGTACTCAGCCTTTAACAACACCAGCTCCACACGCATACAGCATCACTTTTAGAGTGGAGGGCAGCAGGCAAACTAGCACATAGCACAATTCAGAGCAGATATATCTGCCCCCTTTTAAAGCACAAACATATTACAATCGTTAAGCAAACTCCTCCTAAAGTGACCTTCTTATAAGCGAATATCAGAAATTCTTATTTGATCATTATGTTTACACCAAGTACTCTCCAGAAAACATACTTGTTATGCACACACGGCACAATGTATTTTGACACAAGGGAGTATTAAGGGTACTGTTAAAAAGATATAAAGGAGTTAAAGAGAAAGAGAACACTGAAAGATCAGACTTGCCTTCCAAAGTAGCAAATCTGTAAAAAAATAAAAATAAACTGGAAAGTAAAATAATATTTCAAGAGGTTAAAAAAATGTACAGAAAAAAGTGATGAATTCTGCCCTCTTAATTTTTCTGAGTAGCAAGTAGCCCCACTGATTTCAGTGGCACCAGCTGTGCAGGTACTGCTCAACATCAGTAAAGGTGCAGAACTGACCCCTTAAGGTTGAAAGTTCTGAGAGTAAAATATTAAACATTGATCAAAACAAATTCTGACAGCAGGAGTTTGTTATTTTATTTCTGGTCAGGTTTCCAACAATTTCAGCATGAGTTGCTGAAAGGCTGTAAAGGAGCCAAATATCACAGTCTAGGGTTACTATTATAAGAAATATGCTGATGCATTCCATTCTTCATTTCAAGAAAACACTGAACTGTTGAAAAGATGAAGTAATAGACAGGCTCATTCACTTTAAGGGATTGTAGCTATTGCTTAGAGAAAATAACTCCACCAATGCTGCTGTACGTCTCAAAGGAAACAGAAATGTTACCTGTGCATCTATGTTTTTACGGGAGGAGGCAGGTGTGTTGGCATAGGAGCTGATGGAGGAGCTGGTGTTAATGTCATCGGTGCTGAGGTTATCTATGGTGTCACTGATCCCACTGCTAACGGAGCTGCTGTCATCCCAGCTGCAGAAAGAAGCACATGCTTTATACCCAAGCAAGACAATACTATAGCTGTTGAGGAATCAAAAGACATACAAGTGATAAAACGAAGTCTCAAGATGAAAAATATTATTAATACAGATATATTCAAAGTGCAACTTTTGACCGGTATGAGGCTGTACTTCTTGGTGACCTACTTTCTACTGGATATCATATTCAGTACTATAGATCATCACTTTATGATCACCTATTCTGTATTAGCAATAACATCCTGCCACCAGGATACTGGCTCAGCCCCCAGTTTATATAGCAAAACAACGTTTAAACTAAACATCACTCCCTACCTCCTCAGTCCCAGAGGAGAACTGGTATGTTTAAGAAGATACTTCTTGACAGATGAAGCAGGACTTTATTGACTCATCAGCATGGACAGGAACTTAAGTGGCGAAATTAATTTTTGAGCAAACTTCTGGACTCTGTCTTACTAACTGAACCTGGATAACAAACTATCATCTTCCATCACCAGCACCACCACCATCAGCGCCTAGTTATATTGTATGGTCGCCAAACAAGACAAAGGGACAGAAATTTATTTAGAAATAGCCAGCTGGTTGTAGTTTTTAAAACTCTAATCAAAGAATGCATTTGTTGTTTAACTAATGCATAACCCTGCTGACCCTTACATTCATACTCCTGACAGCTAGGTAAGACAATAGCTTATTATTTAGGACCAGCTTTTCCAGCACATGTTAGCTGCAGCTTTTTCCATCAAATATGAAAGACACAACTGGAAGTTTAGCACAAAAAATAACCACATATTTAAAGCAATTGGAAGGTCATAACAGACAAAAGAAAAAAAAATTCTAACATCAAGGCAGACACTCCACCCTTAATGTGCACTTAAAGTAAACTGTTCAAGTAAAGATTTACAAACTAGTATACAATGACTTCTTTTCTAAGGATAATAAAAACCCCATTTGAATAACTGTCCTACAGGCAACTCTCCAAAGATGCCTTTGGAGCCCTTGCAGCCTACTGGTAAATACACATTTCAGAAAATGTAAAAACAAATATCTCATAGACAAATTGTTAGCTGTAAAGAAGCCCATTAGAAGTTACTATTGTTTAGAAGAAAAATATTTTTTCCTCCTAGGGCTAGTTTAATTTGGTTATATTTTGAAGAAGAAGAACTTAGTAATAGAAAAACAAAGATATAAGCTTTTTAAAATTAAATCTAAGAATCCTTGGAATATAACAAAATAAGCAAGAAGACCTCACAACAACAGTTTTATTGCAATTGCTGTTTCTAGTATTCCTTGTAATATACAACAGCTCATTATGTATGACCACACAGCATTCTCGTACTCCAATAGGCCCTGATTCAGCAAGACACTTAAGCTTGTACCTAATGTTAAGCACCTGAGTAGCCCTATTTACATCAGCCAGTTCCCTTGACTTCAATTAGCCTGTTTACATGCTTACTGTGAGGCATGTGATTGCTGAAATGGAGACATAATGCCTATGAACAAAGTCAGAAACATGCATGTGACTGTACTAGTTGTTGTGGCTTTAAACAGAGACTGCACAGTGTTTTAGTTTAAATATTTGATCTACTTTCAATTTGTTATACTCTGATGGAGAAGATTAACCATTTAAACTTTATATATTAAAAAATATACTACTTCATTACCAAATTAAAAAAACCAAAACAGAATTGCAACATATGTGGGGCCCAGAGCTAGAATATCTTGCATTTTGCCTGCTAACAGCTAACCTACACTATTCTTGAAGAATGCTGATGCCACCAGTAAATGATACTGATGCACAAGCAAAGCTGTTTTGATAGGATAAGATGCGACATAAGCTAAAATCAGCCAGGTCAATTTCAGCTTTACTCCAAAGCATTTCAGAGTGTGTGGGGGCGTGAGGGGGGAGGAGGAATCAGTCTAACAAAAAGGGAGAGAATTAAATGTGCGGGAAAAAGAAACCTTGGACTATTTAAAACAGAGTTTTAAAAAAAGGCAATATAAGCAATTACTTTGCACCGTACTTTCAAGCAAGACAGATCACTGACTTTATTTTAATATAACTGTTGTACTCTGGACTCTGTAGATAAGATCATCATGGAAGTAGTTTTATCTGTTACTTGGCTAAATCTTTCACAAAATAAAATCTGTACAACATACATCTTGGTACAAACAGTAGGAGGATTAAATTGATCCAATTAAAATACATGCATATTTTAACCTCTTTTTCTTCATTCCAGTGTATGTAAAGTTATTCATCCAGTATTCTAAAGAAATAATAATATGGTGAGTAATACACATTACACTATATCCTATCATATACCCAGGGTCATAAAAAACATAGAGCTCTAAAAAAATGTATAAATCGAATCACTGTGTACGCCACCCTGCAAAGGCAGGGTATAGTCTCCTCATAGAGGACCTAATCAGTTACCAAATTGATAAATGTCCATTTCACATTGTTTCTTTAAAAGATGCCCCAAAACCGCATGAATTAGTTCACATTATTACCTTGCTTCCGTGTCTTGATGGTTAAAGTCAAAAGAGAGGAAGCCGAAAGGGAAATCTAACAGCCCTCACAATTACAACATTCCTGGCTCTCTGAGCCATGATAACTTCTTTGTAATTTAGCTGGTGCAATTAATAATTTCTGATGTCAGCAAAAGTCAACTCAGCCATAACGCAAAGCTGGAGCCTTTGGGCTTTCCTTCATCCACTTGATCAATCAACTGAAACTCTACTTGGGTTACTCAAAATTACATGAATTCTTGGAAGTATATTTATTTCAACCTCTTGCCCCATGTGCATAGAAGTAGTACAACAACGTTCTCAAAGGATATCAGCACAACTGAAAACATGTCAGATTGTAAACAGGGTCAAGCTATAGTCTGCTATTTCAGATATTGTAACATCTGAAGATATAAGAGACATCCAAAGGGTGTAACAAGACCCTAGAGAGGCCTGGAGCTCTCAGTCACTGTGCCATCAAGTTTAAGGGACCACTAGATCATCTAGTCTGACCTCCTGTATATCACCAACACCACCCAACATACTTGTATTAATTAAGATGGAGTAAATGGGCCAAAGATGTTAACATAACACCCATGCACTAAACCTAATAACTGAAATAAGAAAAAAAGCACTACAAAGCACAGAAGACTAGATTATTATGTGCCACAGGCAGAGAATAGGAAGGACTGATTTGCACCAGTGCTCAAAGACCCTGTAATAGCAGGAAAATAATTAATAAGATATATCCAGATAATCCTGGCAAGTGATCCACACCCCACGGGCTGCAGAGGAAGGCAAAATATGCCCATGGAAATTTTTCTTCCCAACCCCACACATGGAGATCAATTAGACTCTGAACCATTGAATCAATGGGAATTTGGGTGCTAAGTATTGGCCAGGATCAGGCCTACACCATGCACTGAGGAACAGACTCTATTATACCACTAATAATTATTTTTGGCTGATGTTATATTTGAATAGCATCTGTTTCCTGATGCTCTGAATTGAAAATAAAGTTTCACAATGAAAGCCGGGATATGTAAGAACCTGAATAGCCTAGTATCAACATATCAACTTGAATATTTTCATGTCTACTTTTGGAGTATGGGGGATGGCTCCTATCAAGCATCCA
Source organism: Mauremys reevesii (assembly GCF_016161935.1). Classification (NCBI taxonomy): domain Eukaryota; kingdom Metazoa; phylum Chordata; order Testudines; family Geoemydidae; genus Mauremys; species Mauremys reevesii. The sequence goes on along the minus strand of NC_052626.1, from coordinate 84,632,859 downwards.
ATTGTCAGCCTAACTCTCTCATATCTTACCCTGTTCCACTGTGTGACTCACCACCTCATAGACAACAAGCTGACAATGAATTAACTAAGGGCCCTTGGGTTTTCACCCTCCCACAGTTACTGTTTCTCTGACCCACATACACTTCTCCTACTCGAAAGCTGCCTTCATGCTCTCTGCCAGCACAGGAATACAATCTCTTCCATAGCAGCAATCTCTCCTAAGAGGTGCTTTAGAGCAGTGGTTCTGAACCAGGGGTCCGGAGCCCCCAGAGTCTGTGAGCAGGTTTCAGGGGGTCTGTCAAGCAGGGCCAGCATTAGACTCACTGGGGCCCAGGTCAGAAAGCCAAAGACCCACCAAATGAGGCTGAACCCTGGGCCCTGAGGAACTTAGCTTCGCGGGGGCCCTTGTGGTATGGGGCCCCAGGCAATTGCCCTGCTTCCTACCCCGCTTCCTACCCCCTAACGTTGTCCCTGGCTTTTATATGCAGAAAGCCAGTTGTGGCACAGGTGGGCTGTGGAGTTTTTATAGCATGGTAGGGAGGGCCTCATAAAGAAAAAAGTTGAGAACCCCGGCTTTAGAGCAGTGGTTTTCAAACTTTTTTTCTGGCGACCCAGTTGAAAAAATTGTTGATGCCCACGACCCAACAGAGCTGGGGACGAAGGGCTTGGGGTGTGGCCTGCTGATTGCGCCACTCCCAAGGTGCCAGAGTAATTCCCCACCCCAGGACCAGCCCTGCCTGCACTGGCAGCTCAGCCCAGCAGACACGGGAGTGGGTCTCTGGAGGGCCTGGGGGAGTGCTGCTGGGCTGTGAGGGGGTGGGGAAGATCCGTGTGTTGGGGCACTAGAGGTGGGGGTTCTGTGAGGGGTGCGCTAGGCAGTTGTGGTGGGGCTGTGAGCAGGGGGTGCTGGACAGGGGTGGTGTTGTGCAGGGCGCTGTGCATTTGTGGCAGGGTCGGGGGGGGTGTTGGGCATAGCGGGTCTGGGGAAGGTCTCTGGGGGGAGTTCTGGTGTTGGGCGGGAGGAGGGGGAGAATGTGTGGCACAGCATGGGTCCACCCCGAGGGGAAGGGGCATGCTGGCAGCACAGGGCCGGGCGGGCCATTGTGTGTCTTGCAACTGCTGATTTGTAAATAATGCCCTTGGACTGGGCTGGGCTGGGCAGAGCGGGGCTGCCTCTGCCATGCCATGCCCCTGGCCGGCCCCTCACTCCAGGGACCAACCCCCCTGCACCATGCTCCAGAGCCCCATGGGGGCCCACAAATATGTTTGGTGACAAGCCCACCAAAGGTTAATCCGGCCCTGCTTGTTGCTGTTGTGTATGTGTTTTTTTAAAACAATCTATCAGCGTATTCCCATTTAATAATATTCTTGTCCATAGAGTTGTCTGCTTTTGTCTATTTGGAAGGAGCGCAAGTATCACCACACAATCCTCAGGACAACCTATCACCGCAGATGTCATTCATATTAGCATATTCAATGCAAACTATCAATTAAATCATTACTAACTAGTGCCATTGTCCAAGTTTGAATTTTGCCCTTATACTGACGTGTGTATTTTATAACTTCTCTCTGGAGCTTCAAAATCAAACACAAAATTACAATGAACAGCTTCAAAAGGATTGTTTGTCAAAGAGGGGAAGCAGAGCCTTAGGGCATCTACAGTATTTCAACTGGAAACATGGCAATTACCCTTTTCCACCTAAAGCTTTAACTGTTTATTTGCTGATTGAGGAAGAAAAACTTCATAGTACAAAATTAAAAAACAAACAAACAAAAACTTAAAAACTCATAAAATCTTCCACGAAGAAAGCCTCACAATAAAGCTATACTTAAATTTCCATTGTTTCGTTTGGGATCCAGGATGATATTGACATGATTGTATCAGGAATTCAAGAAACCATATTGAATCACTTGCATGCTTTCCCCTCCCCCTAAAATGTTATAATACCAGTATGCCAAATAAATGTCTGCAGAAGAGTGGCTGAAGAGAGCATCTATTTGAAAGAGTAACTGTGAATGTAATGAAAATATTTCATACGCATATGAATCATCTACAATATTGAAGTAAGTCCCCTTTGTCACATTTCTATATGTTTACTTACATTTTCAAATGAAACGTTTCAGAGCCAACCAAATTTGGAGTTTAGAGGCACCAATGTTACATTTGAACAGCTCTGAAAAGTGAGAATGCCAAAACATTTAGAAAAAGCAAACCATGAAGGATCTGACCATCATGTAGCAAGTTTCCAGCTGGTCTTGTTGAGATAGAATCTAATCCTTTTAATGACATCCCATATCATGCTGCATAGTTAGACTTTCAGAAATCTTGCCAAAGCTGCTCAGACCATTTTAGTTTTTAGGGACTATTCGGTTTTTATTCAATAAAACATTCCGTTTCATTAAATTGTATTTTAACTAAGATATGATTTCAGGAATATTTTTGAAGGCTATATTAGAAAAAGAATCATAATTAGCAGACGATAATATTTAGTCCAGCAAAAGACATTTAAAAGATTTATAAAAGTTATAGGTGCTCTCTTCATATTTACTCTGCCCCCTTTCTTAGTCCCTAATCAAAATTCTTCTATCAGCAGTGACATAGTATTCTTTCCCTCTTTCCCGCTCTTTTAAAACTGGAACAAGACCAGCCACTGACAGACTTCCTGTGTGCACAATCAAGCGCACACCATCTAGGGGATTTTCTTCCTATCTGAGCTTGCCCCATGGAATCTACCTTCAGAAACGTTCTGAAGATTCTCAGGAAAAAAACAAACCACCATGTCAGTTTCTATAGAAACTAATAATCTCACATTGGAAAAGCAGAAATTTAAAGTGTGAAATCATCATGCTTTACCTGATCGTATTTGGTATCAAAAAATCATCAGCCAGTCACTATATATAACCACTAAGCACCGCAACCAGACTGCTGTATTAAGTTGCAAACATTTGACTGGTGGAACTTGTTTTTTGGCCATTGTTCAACACAATTGTTCCTGTGAAACTACACTGCCTCGAGGGGTTGGAGATAAATCAGCATGAGTTAGTGTGTCTGACCCAAACGTAGGTTTAGCACTAACCCACAACAACGTGAAAGGAATCCTGTAAAAAGTTTTTAGTCAGATACTAACTCTTGTCTGCTGGAGTTGCACTTCACCATTCATATTTTGTAGATCTTCTTATACAAGTACTTGCATAGTCCCCTTTACTGTAGTTTCTGAGCACCTATGAAGTGTATAAGTAAGGGACTAATCCTGAAATTAGTGCACAAGAAGGGGACCCTGTGCCTCTGAGTCTGCCTGCATAGTCAATTGCAGGACCAGGGCCTAATTTAGCCACCAGTTGAATGTCTAGGGCTTGACCTGGATCTCACCCCATTTTCTTCCAGCTCCATTGACTCCCTTGGAGTTACTCCTGATTTACACTAGTGGAAGTTGGCAGGAGAATCAGAACTCTTGTACCATTGCTGAGATCAAGGTTAAGCTTTACTGTTAGTGATAATAATCCCTATAAAAATGTTGCACCATACTTTTGTTTTAGTAACAGATAAATCCTTTGTTTTCCAAACAGTAAAAGCAACAAATCAAGGCTGCAAATCAATAGTACTTATTTACACCCGAACGCGCGCGCACACACACACAAACCAAGGATATAAACTCTGATCCAGTGTACAGTTTGTATAAATGGGTGGTGAAGTGAGGAAGCCCACAGAGCTGAAAGAGGTGGTTTTGAGGGCTTTAGTGACCCCTGCAATTGTTGTGTTCCCTAAGCCACTGCACAAACTCTCTGCATTCTTCCCCTTTACAACTGATCTGTAGTATTTTTTCTGTTTTCAGGCTCTTCCTCATCCACAGAGAGAGTGCAGGATTTCCCCCATGGACATATATGGGAGTTCTGCATGTGGATCACAATTAGGATTTGCCTTTTCTTTTTTCATTAAATGTTCTCCTCCTCTCTCCAACTGGAGGAAATCAATAGTGTGAACCCTCAGAGCTCAACATGCAGAGCACATCTACATTGACTGGAGCAGAGGGGCTGGGCTAAGAAACATGCTCCAGGATGACTGATCAGAGCAATTCCCACAGTGTTGAGAATTACCTTAGCAGAATGTCAGACTAACTGTGAATTTCAGAATCTTTGGGTCTTTCTGTAGTTGCCCCTTGATTTTGCCCCTGCAAAGATTTTACACTTCTCCTGATCCAAAAGCTGACACCTCAAGAATCACAGTGCCCTCTTACATTGTACTAGGGCATTAGTTCAATAACAGAAGAGAGTGCTACCTATTGAAGTACCAACAGCATTTCCTGACACAATGCCTTCTGAATACCTAGATTTTCTCTGGAGGTCTCCCATCTAAGTACTAGCTAGCTCCGGACCTTATTTAGCTTGTGAGATCTTATAGGACAGGGGTAGGCAACCTATGGCAGGAGCCGGAGGTGACACATGAGCTGATTTTCAGAGGCACTCACACTGCCTGGGTCCTGGCCACCGGTCCAGGGGCTCTGCATTTTAATTTAATTTTAAATGAAGTTTCTTAAACATTTTAAAAACCTTATTTACTTTACATACAACAATAGTTTAGTTATATATTATACACTTATAGAAAGAGACCTTATAAAAACGTTAAAATGTATTACTGGCACACGAAACCTTAAATTAGAGTGAATAAATGAAGACTCGGCACAGCACTTCTGAAAGGTTGCCGACCCCTGTTATAGGATCACATCAGAAGGAGATACAGTTGGGGAAATTCTGCTTCACAGATCAAGCAAAGATTGTACATTAGAGATCCACATTTCTGATACAATATAAAAATATTGTTCATAATGCAAAGGCATATGGAGTAAGAGCTAGTGAGCTGGATTCTTATCGTTTTGATGTAAATCAACCATTAAAATGTGGGAGGAAAGGGGTGAACTACAGTAAAGAAACAAAAATATCCTGAAATGCAACAGGTATTCAGGTTCCATGGTGATAAAAACCTAGATGGATAGATTAGCCAGCATTAGCAAGCACAGTGGGAAAAGCTCTGAGCATTATTATCCCACGTTGGTGTTTCTGCTCACTCTCAAACAGGGCAACCTATATGCACATGTGACTGTCAAGTGCCATGAACTCACTGACAAGGCCATCCCAAAAGATGGATGGACACTCCATACACTCACATAACTGAAACCTACCTGTAAGTGGCATGGTAGAATGTGACCTCTTCTTTCCCTGTCATCCTGTTTTTCCTCTCCTGCCTTTATGCAGTATTGCAATGACAGCCTGGGGGGCATGGATCAGCATTCATGTTGCACTCCCCATCAGTACCCGGACTGGGCCAGGGAAGCTAATGATCCAACCAATGGACCAAATTTGGTGATGAATCCTGGTCACATGCCACCTGAGTTAGTTGTGCATATGTTAAGAAGAATGACAGCACTATACAAAAGTTCTCCAATCTCTTCAGATCTGCCCATTGCTATCCGCCTCAACCAGGATTCAGCACAGGAAACTGCAGAGAGAAAGTGCAGAACTCCCGTGTGCCAAGAACTGAAGTAACTGCCAGTCATTGAAGCTCTCCATTATTTATAATGGACCATAAAAGTGCTTTATAAAATAATCAAGGTGCAGCTCCTGCCCCAAACTGCATACAGTCAAACAGATTTTTCACATTTGGAACATCTCTTACATCTTGTTTCATACAATACTGATGAAAGGCAGCTGAACACACACGGACACAGGGATAATGTATGCACACTTACACTGTGCTCCCACAGTAAAAAGAGGACAGAGACTAAATTTGGTCTTGCTAAAATATTAGAATTAGCCAACATATGTTCTGAATAAAATCAAACTTGGCAATAAAAGTCGTTAATTTGATCACTGGGAGCAGGATTGTCCCCAAAGAAGCCAAACCACTGAAGAAAGAATGACTTATCATGCCATGATTTAAAGAACACACACACACAATCAATCCATAGAATCCATTTTACTACTTAATTATACAGACACATTGTGCTGAAGATGTCAGTATCAGCTCAGTAAGCAGTTGGTTTTCTGGTGGAATTGTAACATTTTAAGTAGCATCAGTAAGTCTTGGGCTTGTTTCAAAGAAACTGCAAATGTAAAGGATCTTACTCCTTAACTCAGGCAAGTACTTCCATGGAAGCCAATGAAACTTTGCACAAGTAAGAACTACATGCATGAAAAAAAGACTGCAGATCAAATCCTAAAATGTCAACGAACAGACCTCACTCACAATGGCGTGACAACAGCCCCAAAAGATATTGTTACACAATGCAGAGCGTGAGAGCGCTCACTCTTGTAAAAGCAGGTTCTTAATTTTGCACAAAAAGCAAACTAACAGTGCAAGAATATTACAAAGCCCCTAACATAGCTTCCTGAGAGGGATGAAAGGTCTGTAACTCTAATGGGAACGATACTGATTTCTAAACCAAGTTACTTATAATGAAATAAGAACAACTTCATGCTAACAGTCAATAAATATGTTTGTAACTGGCTGAAGCATAGATGAAGTCAGTAGAAAAAAATATACTTTCTCTCAATTCTTGCATATTAAATTCCCTGTTATTTTATGAAAATATACCTAAACAATAAAATCTTGATTTAATTTATTATTCTGCACTTAAAATGGAATACAGAGTGAAGTGAGAAAGAAGCTTCCGGTGTAAAAACTGCCTGTATTTAAACAAAGCTCTTGCACAGAGTTCATGCTCTTGAAGGTACAGAAAACTTCCTACCTTGTAATATTCCGAGGCCAAAGCATTTCTCCACTTTGCTTCCCATGAAGAGTTCCAGAGAAAGGGCTTAGATTTATTTTACACGTTGATACCTTCATCAGGCTACCATTAAAAACTCCGCTAAAGAAACCAGCTTTTAATTTAAATATATGAAGAGATATTTTAAGAAGAGCAAGGTTGTTTTTCAGCAGAGCACTCAACACTTAGCAGCTCTGAAAGACACTAAAAGTAAGAGCTAGCTAGAAGGTGATCATCAAACTCCCCTGAAAAGAAATCTGATCCCTCAACTAAATTAACCTCTGAAGTGCTGAAGGAGTGAGAGGTCAAGACTTTCTGCTGGTACTAGGTCATCTGGGAAAAGTTGTAATGTGGTGGCAGTGAAGCGGCCAGCTTATGCAAACCTCTAGATCAGATATCATAAGGTATGGAGTAAAAGCCGAAGTGAGAATACCTGTAACTTTGTATTTTCTACTAGCTCGACAGCATAGTTTGATCACAGCTGCAACCCTTTAATCTGAAAAACACATTTCATAATCTATTTTCATTTAAACCATGTTGAAAAATTAGACTAACATTTTTCCTTTTTAACATTTTCACAGAAGACTCTCTGATAACACTGAATAAATACACTTGTTTGTTTACATTCATTGTATTTAAATGAGAATTTAGCAGTGTCAAAAGAGAATAATAGGCATTCCAATTATTTTGCCATAACACATACAGAGACTTAAATGGCTGCAGTCTAGATAAAACATATACCTCATAAATCCATTCCTTAGTGACTCTTTCAATTTTCAATACAGAATCTGTGGCATGAGGAATCATTATAGTACTATGGCAAGGTATATGGATTTTTGTCTGAGAAGGGTTTGAATTAACTAATCCATATTCACCACTGGAATATAAGAAGTATATTACATCACTTCAAGAGAAACAGAAATGGCTAATTATGTATACTGAATAGAGGAAAAATTATGTTACAGTTATTAAGATTAAAAATAATTTTGACGCCAACATGAAATAAATACAACTTGATAGAATTCTATCCAAAAACTTTGCAATCTCTTATATGAAATCACCTTTGAAATTCTACTATAGGAAATGATATTGTTATATTTATTATTTGTATTACACTAGATCTCAAAGCCCCCAGTCAAGATTATGTTTGTACAGCATCCAGCACAAACTGAAAGTCTGTGGGGGCAGGAACTCTTATTTTAAAGGCCAGATTCCTGCAGTTGCATCTACGTGTGTAGAGCCTATGTGAAGTCTCAACGTGGATATAAGGCTCTACTCAGATGGATCTAACTGCAGGATCAAGAAAACACCTATTCGTCCATGTAACTCAATACAGAGAGGAAGGAGAAAGACAAGAATGAGAATAATAGTAACACAAAGTTACATAGAACAGCTAAGGGCTTGATCCAAAGCCCAGTGAAGTAAGTGAAAAGATTCCCTTTGGCTGCATTGAGTGTTGGTTAGATCAGAGCATAAGTGTACAATTTGGAGGCTTCCCAGTTTTTGTTGTTTTAAATAACTCCCATGGACATATGTTAAAAAATGCTAAATGTTCTGGATCCATGCAACATAGCAAGTTATGAGGAATGATTCATTTGGTAATTTTTCTAAGGGTAATCAATGCCTGTATAATTAATGTGGTTCAGGTCATACGATAAATAAAATCCATTACGGTACAGCATATTTTCCAAGGAGTTCAAGCTCTAACCAGGAAAGAACACAACACATGTGAAGTGTGTTCAGTTTCTGGGGAGAGAACTTCCCATTTCTCAAGGGGAGTCGGTGGGGGGGGGATTATTGGTGGGGCTGGTAGTACTGCCTATTATTAAGGTTGCCTGACACTTCACATTAGAAGTTTCCGTTTTCAGTTGCTTATAACTTTGCCAAACTTTTAACTCTTTGGGCTGAAATTTTCTATGCTATATTCCTCCCTCAGATTGAATTTTTTGGGAAATTTCAGCAAAATGATGTAGTCATTTCAGAAAACACAGCTAGGGAAAAAGTCATTCTTTTGCCCATGTTAAAAAAAGTATTGATACTGTGATGGAGGTGAACTGTGGCTGGGACTTGGAGGGATGAGACTGGAAATGTTTGGGCAAGGAGAGTGGGACTGGATTAGTAAGGAGACTGGGGAGCTGGGGTGAAGGCAAGCTAGGACTGGTTGGGTAAGGACACCGGGACTGGTAACTGATGGGGAGGGAAGCCTGGAGATGGTTGGGCCAGGAGATTGGGGCTGGAGCTGGTGAGGGAAACGCGAACAGACTGGGAGTAGGAATCAGTGGGCAGGGACAGGGAAATGGGGGCAGTGAGGCGGGAAAGACAAGGAGCTGATAGGCAGGGGGAGAACCGAGATCTGCGAGGCCAAAAGACTGAGACTATGAGCCAAGGAAGACTGAGATGGGATGAGGAGCCTGAGCAGGAGACTGGGACTAGGACCCAGGAGTCAGAGTGAAAACACAGAATGGATGAGAAACCAGGAGAGGGGGGGAACTTGGACTGACTGAGCAAGTAGACTTGAGCTGGGGGCCACTAAGACCGTGAAAAAATATTATGTGATTGAGTTAAATACTGAATCATAACACATAAAGGGGTGAATTAAGGTTTCAACCACAATGATAAAGAGTCCTGTGGCACCTTATAGACTAACAGACGTATTGGAGCATAAGCTTCTGTGGGTGAATACCCACGTTGTCATTCATCTGACGAAGTGGGTATTCACCCACGAAAGCTTATGCTCCAATACGTCTGTTAGTCTATAAGGTGCCACAGGACTCTATTGCTTTTCACAGATCCAGACTAACACGGCTACCCCTCTGATACTTAACCATAATGATGTTCTTTTAATATAGTTTTTGTGTTATATAAAAATGACATTTCCTATAGTTTACACTATTACTGCCCACCTTCTAGGGTGTCCAGATATCCCAATATTTGGGGCTTTTTCTTATATAGGCACCGATTACCCCTCACCCCCTGTCCCGATTTTTCACATTTGCCATCTGGTCACCCTACCACCTTCAAGCACACTGACTCTCAGCTTTACAGGAACAGACACACTAATTCATTTTTGAAAGATGATTTACTTATCAGCCTAAAAACTAGTGTTAGATTTCTAATCTATCTAGGTTAGATCTCAGTTATTCAGGTTACTGATGAGTGAGTGTGTCATGGAAGCAAGATGGGCAGACTTTCACATGAAGGGGTCAGGGAGAGGCAATACTGTGCTGTAGCCTTAGTTTCATCTCTAGAAAAACACCAGTCATTCATTTGAAAGTCAAAGAGAACAGAAGGAAAGAACAGAAGTCAGAAAAAGTCTACCATAGTGGACTATTAACCCTTTTGAGACTAGATATTCTACAGCATATAAATATACATCTTTTTTGCATTATGACATCTTTTTGGTTGAAAGAGTTAAAATGCAAGTGTTCCTAAGAGTCTAAAATACATGCTCTAGGAGATAAATTCTCCTGCCAAAACCTCCAAATAAGCGAGTCAAAGCCCAAACTTTCCTTTCTATTCTGGAGCCTATATTTTAGTGGATACCATGTTACTATAGTAACACAGAAGACTGGTTTATAGAGGATGGTGGATGTGACAATTTGCTATTTAGAACAAATACAAATAATCAAAGCAACCTGGAAAAGCATCATTTAACATAAACGTTTGTGTTTTAGCAAGAAAAGAGAGGCTGTTAATGTAATTCCTTTCTGCAGCTGGACCATTATCTGTATTAAACTAGATTAGTGATGAATAAAAGATAGGAGCACCACTCTTATGCTTTTTAATGGTGTCTCCAACTTGGAGCACAGTCACCCACTCTTTCACTGCATATTTGTATAATGACAAGGCTAGAAGCCTCATTAGCTTGTTGAGGATTACGTGGGAGAGATATTAAGGTAGTTACAACATGCACTACTTTAAACAAAATATGCATTATCCATAACCCATAAAAAGAGAGTGAAGACACTGATGTGCTATTCATGCCCTACTCCTGCCTCTGTTGATGCCAATCGTAACAGTCCTTGTGTGTCATCTATTAGTTTGATCATACAAAAGTTATTATGCTGGATAACCAAACTGAAATAGCTAATTTTTCTTTTATAAGCTATAATACAATAACCTTCATTTCTAGTTACTTGCCTACATAGGAAAGCCCTATAGGATTTTATAGAAAATTAGAGCATTTCTTTAGGTTTTCAGATCCATCCCATACAATTTTGTATTAAATTGTATCCCTGTTACAGCATTTTACAGGATAGATTTTAAAAAAACCTGTCTATTAAATTCAATGGGCCTGATTCTCCACTCCACAACATCAGTTTTACACTGACATGTCGTCACTGGAGCCACTCTCTCATAGAACTGGTATAACAGTGCAGAAAGAGTCCTTATACATTTTTTAAATAACTCCTATTGAATTCATATATAACACTTTGAAATTCTTTAAGACTTTTTAATTTAAATCAGAGTATTAAAGGAAGGATTAGATTTCATTTTATTTTGAAAACCTATATACCAGGACTGAAATCAAACATGATTTTTCTAACCGTGATCAAATCACTTAAAATGGGGATTTAGAACGGAAGTCCTGACACAATCTTTATCGGAGTGTTACAACTATATACTATGCTATGATGTATTCTTAGTGTAATTACCACAGGGAACAACAATGATGTAAGTCTGCAATTCAATAGCCAGCCCTCATTTTAAAAAGTCTATGCTCAGGGGAAATAATGGGGTTCTGCGTGGCATAGTCTAGTTCCTTTCAGTGTCAAATCAAATCTGAAACTTCAGCCTAGCAAACAGCAAAAAAACCACAGCATCCAATCTGCTAATTCTCTAAATTCAAATAAAAACAAGATCATAGTCTTAAGGAATGATGTCGTTCACCATATCCAAAGCTGCAGCCTCGGTCTTTATTTCCTTAAGAATTTATATTTTGTAACTATGAAGTGAGAGGGATTTTGCAGCATACGCCCATAGTACTGAAGATGCACAGAGGGACATTTCAAGACTGGTTTTATACTTAGTTATAATAATAGTTTCAAGTGTCAGGAAGTTTAGGAGATTAGCGTGTTATGGAAGCAGTTTATGAAGGTGTTTTTGTTAGAATTTTCAAATAGCAATCTGGTGAGATAAGCTATGAGCAGCTTTACATTAAGCTCTGTTACAGTAGTTAAAGTTCAAGAGAGAAGTAAAGAGACCCCAGATATTAATTTACCTAAAGAGCAGCTGCTTAGAAAACACTGCAATGTGTCATACATACCTAGGGTAATAAAATCACAGAATGATAAGCCAAAGAGCAACCAGTTTCGGGGTACATTTTCCTCTTTATGCATGTGTGTAAATTCCATTAACATTAATTGGAGTTATGTCCATGCATTGAAAGGAGATAAAACAGTATGTGACTTAATACATGCATATAAAAAGTAAATCTTTGTTTTATGTCTCTTTTGAAAAGTGCCAGATTCTAAGACCACAATTATATGATCACATTCTATTCATGTGAGGTTAAAAATGCATAAGCCTATCCCATTTCAAACTCTGCCTTAGACAGCAATGTAATACTTGAAAATTGATTTTTGTTATACCTCTTCCCTCTACATTTGTCTCCCATTATTCAAGTTGTATCACTTTGAGCAGGTTTTGAGGATTACAGTGGAAGTAAAAAGCATGGCGGGATCCCACACTGCATTTAATAGAGACTGTAAAGACAGCATTGTTATGTAGTGTTGCTGTATGCCATTTAGTGTCCGCAGTGTAGTTTTAGCTGTGTCGGTTCCAGGATATTAGAGAGACAAAGTGGGTGAGATAATATCTTTTGTTGGACCGATTCTCTAAGCTCTCTTGGTGAAAGAGACAAGCTTTTGAGCTACACAGAGCTCTTCTTCAGGTCTGGGAAAGGTACTCCAAAAATCACAGCATCCTCTTTTTTGTCCTAGGGCAAAAGTTTGTCTCACAAAAGTCAGTTCAATAAAAGATATTACCTCACCCACCTCGTGTCTCTAATTTAGCGTCTGCAGTATTTCATCTCAGAAGAGCTGCATTTCAGAATTTGGCAAAGTGATCCCTTTTAATAATCGACATATCAATTTGTTAAGTTTTAAAAAGGATGTTGACATTCACTTTGGATGAGAGATGCTTTAAATATTTACAGCACACAAAATATTCTGAGGAGATTTGCATATACTCCTATTTCTCTTCTGTTCTTTCACTCCGTTAATCTGGGAGCATTTAGAACAAAAATCAATTTTTAGAAGTAAAATAAAACAAATTATTATTAATAATTTTTCAGTGCTGTTACTGTGCTCGTATTTATTATATGAGAAAAATAAATGTAGCAAGGTTTCTGTACCTATTACAACTATCATTCATCAGATTAAAAATGGTACTTCTGCACTTATCAATAGGAAATAAACTATCTATTTAATTAATGTAATAAGCATATTTTAAATTACTCTTTCCTAACCTCATTTACTATTTTAGAATGTGTGAAACTGAAGCAAATTTCAAGCAAGAAACTGAAATGGAAAATAAGACTGCCTGATCCTCTGCTCTTCACTGAAGTAAAGCAGGAGGTCAAATCAGTGGAATCACACCACCATAAAGTTGGTGTAAGTGATAGGAGAATCAGACCAGATATTTCTAATGAAATGCGGAAGTGCAGAGAACCAGCATGGTTCCACTGTACAAGAATGGGGAAGAAGATATAGAGAGAACATTTGCTCTGGTCTTGTGGTGGCTGCCATGAGAGCTTCATGCATGTGTTCATGTAAAGGAGCTTGGGAGCCAGGTGGGGTACATCTAAGGCCTGGTCTACACTGGAGGGGGGATCGATCCAAGTTATGCAACTTCAGCTATGTTGTTCACGTAGCTGAAGTCGACATACTTACATCTACTCACCGCGGTGTCTTCACTGCGGTGAGTCGACGGCTGCCGGTCCCCCGTTGCCTCTGCCTGCACCTCTCGTGCCGGTGGAGTACAGGAGTCGATGGGAGAGCACTCAGGGGTCGATTTATCGTGTCTAGATTAGACACAATAGATCGACCCCTGCTGGATCGATCGCTGCCCGCCAATCTGGCGGGTAGTATAGACATACCCTAAGCAATAACAATCCTCTGTTTCTTTCACACGTCACTGGATGGAAGGGGCACTAAAGCCACAGAACCTAGTCAGGGTACAGGTTATAGATTGGTTCTGCTTCCACTCTGTACCTTTAGGGGCAGGATTCTTCCTGCCTTGGCCCTGTAGAGTTCTCTGGCAACCAATCCATTGATTTAGGCTGAGTACTGGCTTGCGATGGGGATTTAATATAATTATTAAAGAGTAACAAAATAATTTAGGGCTCTGTTCTGAATATTGGTAAACGTTACACATTCAGAAAATAAAAAAGAATCAGAGATATGTTCTAGTACGCTGGTGCACATATGACATGTAGGAACTGTCCAGGCATGCCTTTAGGGAAAGATTTCAAATGTAGCAAGAAAGATACAAAGCCTCCAACAATGTGATCTATTCCACAGTATGTCATGTAAGAACCACTCAAACTCTAAATCCCCTAGTCCCATTTTATCAGATTTACTGGAGATGCTTCCACTTTTGATGCCCTAAAGCAGCAAACATATACCATTGTCAATGGTGCTATCCAATGCTTTCACGCAAGAAGCAGAGTATCTTCTCATAAAGGCATAATGAAAATCTATTGTAAATACTCAAAGACAGGATTTTTGGTGCGAAAGGGCTCTGAATGTTGGGATTTCTATAGCAAGAGAGTCCTGGAGTGAAACCTTGGTCCTGTTTTAAGTCAAGAGCAAAACTCCCATTGACTTCAAGGGACCAGGATTTCAGACAGACAAATCATGTATGTTTGGAATAAGATCAAGTGCTTTGACAATGCCTTAGGGGAATACTGTAAGAGACATGCAGTCTCTAAATCCTGGGAATTTCCTTTTACTGACCAAACTGTTTGTTCAAGACAACAAATAACTCCAGCAATAGGACATATATACCTGATGGAGAAGAAAAGCCTGCTTGTGCAGAGTACGTGGGAGAAATTGTTTAACGTCACTTTATCTTTACTTAAAGATTGACCCTGCAATGCTGCCGAGGTTGGTGTCACTTAAGTGCTGGGTACACATTCACTGATGCACTTTTCAAATGAACAAGGGTGGCAGAATCTGGCCTCATGTGTAAATGGTTACTTTCTGTAAGGAATGAGGAAAGGGGAAGGCAGGAAAGGTCTTATCCAAACTAAAGCAGTTGAGCAAACATGTAATTTTCACTTATTTCTGTAGTTTAACTTAAATAAACCCCAGGTGACCACTGAATCCAATGATACTGCTTACATGAATCAAGGGAATAGGACTTGTCCTAAAGTCTTAAACATTATCAAATGTCAAGCACCTTGAGGCAGGGACCTTGTCTGCTTATATCTACACAGCAAGACACTTTGTGTGTGTGTGCGCGCACGCAGGTGTATAATGTGTCTTGCATGTATATGGCATATAAATAAAACATAATATTAAATGTCACCCAAATAAAAGAATAAATAATAAGAATTGTGACAGACAAATGGTCACTTAGCAAATAGAGTATACATAAAAAGGCCAACAATTTTTATAATCCCCTCAAATGTAAACAATCAATCTAAGAAAGGAGAAAAAGAATTAAATCAGTATCATTCACCTGGGTTTTTTAATAGTTTTCTACTTTCCCTTTTCCAAATCATACAAGTTAATTTGTCTTCCCAAAAGATACACTCATTTTTTTACCAGTATCTCATAGCTGTAAAGAATATATCATTGTGAATGATAGATTTCAATTTAAGCTTCCTTGACTAAAGAGAAACATTCCATTCTTCTGGTTTAAGCTGCTGAACAGAACATTATTTTATTTCTCTAATGCTATGAGACATCCTTGTCTTCAGCAGCTTTTAAGATTTTAGCTTGATCCCTGAAATACAAAAGGGTTATAAAAACAGTGCAATTTGAAGCGTTATTCTCTTATCAGGAGTCTGAAGAAAGGATTTGGGATGGATATGGCAGCTTATCTGCATATATGATTTATAAGTTTGTTTTCAGGTTCCAGGACTAGTAATATATATCAGTAAATGACAGAAGCTAAAAATATGAATAAGGTTATAAAAATTCAGAAGTCTTTGCTCTTCATTGCCAGGGAGGGGAAGATAGATTTGAATCCTAGTCTCTTGCTGCATAAACTGTTAGGAGCTGAAAGACAACGTCAAGAGGATGCATTCAGCCAATCTGACATACCTAACCTCTAGGGAATACTTAGGCGCGGCAGCTTTTAATAAATAGCACTATCTGAGTCAGTGCTACACCAATGCCGTTTGAAGAGCACTGTGCTTCTGAATATGCCATCTTTCACATGAGATACAAAAGGCCTTAACCATTAGTGGTCCTTAAAAATGTCATGGAACTTTTTGTACAAGCAGAGGTGCTAACTACGTCCTGGTCAAATCCTAGTTCAGATACTGTAATAATTATAATCTGCCCACCTAAATTCCACCTGTCTTTTCAGTCAGACCCTTCTCTGCTTTTTATACTTGGGTAGCTTTCTTGTTAAAAAGCAAATGCATTCCACCACAGAAGTAACCCCAGTTAATAAAGTATAAGTATTAAATCAAGCTAACATCAAATTAGACTGATGTTTAATGTTTTGGATTTTAACTGTTTAGCAAAGGGCTCTATATCCCAGTGAAAATCCTCTGTATCAGGCAGTCTAGACACCCCAAAACAAAAGATTTTTTTTCCCAAAAATGTATTATGGTGAAAGAACAGACCCACAAATGTTCATCCTTTAACACAATTGATCTCCTTATACAAATCCACAACCACATACATTTCAAAAACACATCTGTGTTCTGCAAATAAAACAAAATGATCCATTTTACCTGCACAGGAGATGAACGAGCTGGAGTGTGCATCTGAGCCAAAAGCAGGTTTCTTGTTCAGATTATCTTGTAAAATCTTTTCATCATGAGTTTTCACATCCTTTCCCTTGTGAATTGTTTCTCTCTCTCACTGTTACCTGCCTGTCAAATCTACTCTCTTTCCATTTCCAAATTCTTGAGCAGAATATTAATGAAACTAAATCAAGATTTCAGATTCCTTTCTTTTTTCACCCATACCATTTTCACTCATGTCTGGGCAAGAACAGCCCCGAGTTTCCCTTCAATCTACAATTTTCCACAATAAAAGGAATTTATTCAATATCTGATATGTATTATCTGCCTACAAACACCGACTTTAACTGGTAAGTGCATTTAAACAAAAGCCTTTTCTAATTCTGCATTGTAATGTCTGACCTTTAGTAACGAACAAGGAGTCTATGTTCCTGTCCTTTTGGAGTTATAAACTCTTAAAGAAGCAATAAGAGAACTCTAAGCTCTCCAAATAAAGCTTAGAATTTAAAATGATATTTGAAAAGTGTGACTGATCAGACATATGCCATAAATGAAACTCCTTTATTATCCCATAAACATCTCGTGTAAATCAGCACTTCCACATATGAACTCCTGACTGTTACAAAGAGAACTAGTCTCCGTAATAATGCTCCCAGTCAAGGCCTTCAGATTATTTGAGAATATTAATGGCCCTTTCTCATCATAGTACTGCAGTGAAACCTTTTAGGTAGCTAACATACCAGCTTCAAGGAGTTTGATTGGAAGAAACCTCAGCCTGTAGAAGTATAATGATCAAAAGGCTAACATTTTAAACTTGTAATGGTCAGTCAGATGAAAACTTATCTTCCAGCACTTACTCATGACTATCCACATAGGGGGAAAACTCACTCCCTTTCTCTGCAGGTGCAGATGGCCTCCAGGGGCGGAACTGGTTTTGTTTCATTCTGCAAAGGAGTTGGAGTGGGGGAGATTTTGCACTGATGTTGCACACCTCCTTTGCAGCATGGCACTTAGTTCTGTGGTGGCTGCCTGTACAGCAGCACGTGAGCTGGGTTCAAAGATCCACAGATATGTGAATGTTGCCAACTTCTCTCCCTTCACAGACAATAATTCACTAGGATCTGTGGGGTCTACTGCATCCTATGGATGCAACTGTGATCACCACTTCTTGGCCTGGGGGTGAGGAGTGAAGACACCTTCCCCAGGTTGTGCTACCCAGTACACAGACTGTGCAATGCAGTGGAGGACTGGGCAAATCCTGTTCACTCCTTTCATTCATGAGTGAAGACTACCATAGACAGTGGACCAGTGTCATTCCACTGCAGGAGGGAGCAGGATTTGGGGAGCTAAGGATCAGCAACAGGAACTGCAAAGTCTAACGGTGATGCGATTGGGCTGGCACAACAATGGTTTTCACTTCAGTTCCTACCCATGTATTGCGTGCTCAGCTACCATAGTGATGGGCACAGTTTAAAAACCCATATACAACAAAATTGGGGTGTGAGGGCTGAATCACAGAATTATAGAATTCGAGATCAGAAGGGACCATTATGATCATCTAGTCTGACCTCCTGCAAGATGCAGGCCACATAAGCCGATCCACCCACTCCTTAAGCAAGCGACCCCTGCCCCATGCTTCGGAGGAAGGCGAAAAACCTCCAGGGCCACTGCCAATCTACCCTGGAGGAAAATTCCTTCCCGACCCCAAATATGGCGATCAGCTGAACCCCGAGCATGCGGGCAAGACTGGATAGAGATTTTGCAGCTATTTGGATCATCCATGAGCTATTCCCTCCAGGCAGTTCAATGAGGAAGACTAGCTCAAGATTGCATTTGTGGCTATGGAGTAGCTTCACTAGTGCTTCATAGCCTCAAAATGGGAGGCTGTCCTCTTTCATTCTTCCTGAGGTTCTCCCCAGTACACAGCCTCATTACTCTGGCTGTACACTTCCTCCTTAGCAATGATTAACAATGTGAACTTTTTTCCCCAGAAGAGAGCACTGTTTTAAAAAATGAAGATACCATCATGAAATCAACATGTTAAACAAACAACTCTTCAGTTATTTTATGGAGAACACATATTGCAAAGGTATGTGTAGACACAAAGGACAGTAATAGCCAAGGTAGCATCTGGCAAGCTATTGTATTTAACAACCTTATTTTCTCTGGTAACAGAATTACTTTGAGGATTCTGATTTTTTAACAGAATTACTTACTCCAAATCTCTGTGTCCTGGAGGGCTATAATTGTTACCCGATATCTGAAAAGCTAAGCTGATAATGAGTTGTAAATTATATTCTTTCAGTTGCCTGTAAAGTAAATATTTCCATTATATACCTTATGGACTATGTTAAATATTTAGTCTGGAGTGCCAGATGACAAATCTCAGATCTTTCCCCAAGATTCTGGGATGGTTTTTTTTTTGTTTTTTGGGTTTTTTTTTAAATTTCCTTATAATTATTCTTTCCTCTGCCTAATGAGCTGCAGAACTGAGGCTCAGAAAGCAAAGGTCAGTGGAGTCAAAATACTATCAGGATAACCTATACTCCCAAACGCTGATAAATATTTAGACAACAAAGCTCATGTGAAAGTCACCCACACTATGCTCAAACAGGGAAAGAACACTGTAGAGCAGGGGTCTCAAACTCAAATGACCACAAGGGCCACATGAGGACTAGTACATTGGCCCGAGGGCCGCATTACTGACACCTCGCCCCCCCGCCCTTGGCCCCGTCCCCACTCCACCCCTTCCACAAGGCCCCCCCGCCCCACCTCTTCCCACCCCTTCCCTGTCCCCATTTCAACCCCTTCCCCAAAATCCCCACCCCAACTCCACCCTCTCTCTGCCCCCAGGGGGTGCAGGAGGGGTGAGTGGTGTGGCAGGGGCTCAGGGCAGGGAGTTGGGGTGTGGAGTGTGGCAGAAGGTCAGGGCAGGGGATCAGGGTGCAGGAGGGGTGCGGCAGGGGGCTCAGGGCAGTGGTTGGGGTGTGGGGTGCAGGAGGGCTGAGGGGTGCAGCAGGGTTCAGGGCAGGGGATTGGGGAGCAGGAGGGGTGTGGCAGGGGGCTCAGGGCAGAGGGTTGGGATGCAGAAGGGGTGCGAGGTGCAGCAGGGGGCTCAGGGCAGGGGGTCAGGGTGCGGCAGGGGGCTCAGGGCAGGGGGTTGGGGTGCAGGAGGCATGTGGCAGGGGGTCGGGGTGCAGGGTGCAGCAAGGGGCTCAGGGCAGGGGGTTCGACGGCAGCAGGGGTTCAGGGGGCGGGCTCTGGCCCGGCGCGCACTGGGGGCCCTGCCCCCGCACCACCCTGGGAAGCAGCTGGAACATGGGGGAAGAGAGGCGCAGGGGTGTGTGTTGCTGTTGCTTCAGGCACCGACCCCAGCATCTCCCATGGGCCTGGAACGGGGAACCGCTCTAGGTAAATGCTGGAGGAGGGAGGGGGGGGCCTCAGAAAATAACCTTGCAGGCCGCATGCAGCCCACGGGCCGTGTGTTTGAGACCCCTGCTGTAGAGATCTGTGTGCATGTTTCTGCTGATAACCTTTTCTTTTAAAATAATCGATTGCTTTCAAACCCCAATGTTGCAATTGCTTTACAAGTGAGGTTAGGCCAAGTTTTGTCCCAGTATCTGCCCATACAGTAGTCACAAAAGGGGGTGCCATTAATCCAGGAAGCTGTGTTTCTCCAGAGGTTGTTGATATACTACTTCTCTTCACACTAGCAGAGAAAACGGTGACTAAGGCAGAAAAGGAGATATGGCCTAAACGGGTTTGGCTACACTTGCAGCTGTACAGCGCTGGGAGTTAAAGCTGTCTTTGTACAGCTGTGTAGGGAAAGCTCTGCAGTGTGGCCACATTTGCAGCATTTGCAGCGGTGTTGGGAGTGGTGCATTATGGGCAGCTATCCCAGCATTCAAGTGGCTGCAACAAAAGAGGGGGGTGGGGTGGAGTGTGACAGGGAGCGTGGGGGAGACAGAGAGAGTGGATTTTTGAAGCTGACACTGTGTCAGCTCCCTGCCTTGCAAGTTCCGACGCCTTCCCCCACCCCTCTCTCATTCACTAAATGCAAATAGCCGCCTTTGTTTTTTTCCTCACAGACCAGATAAGCAGCTGCTCCGAAACGGACCCCCCCCCCCCACCACCCACCATGCTACTTCTCTCCTCAAGCAAACACTAGCTGTGGACATTCCAAAGGGATCCCCCTGCCTCTGCTCATTCACTGCAAACAGCAGCTGTGTTTGTTTTTTAGATAAGCAGCTCCGGGAGCCCCGAGTTCACAACAAAACAAAGAGAGTAATCTTTTCTTAAAAGCATTATGGGAAGGTTCCGGAGGTCAGTTACAGCGTAGTAAGATTAATCACTGTTTACACTGGCACCCCAGCACTGCAACAGCAGCGCTGTTCTCTTTATTCCTCTCGTCGAGGTGGAGTACAAGCAGTGCTGTAGCCAGGGAGATACAGCGCTGTATGTGCCTTGCCAGTGTGGACGGGGAGTAAGTTACAGTGCTGTAAAGCCACCACCAGCGCTGTAACTCTCAAGTGTAGCCAAGCCCAGAGGTGGGCAAGGTACATCTATAGCTAGCTCTGAGAAAAACGATACTCAACTTCCAAATGAGATATTCTTTAAATTACTTGTCAAACCTACAAGCTCTTCAAGGTGCAGGCAATGGGGACTCAAACCCTTAATGTCTAGTTAAAGTAAATGGGGTATAAGTGCTGTGTTTTGTTTTGATAAGGCCCTTCACACTAGAGTGAATGTCATCCTTAAGAAGAGCAAGCTTAAAACCAAATGCCCATCAGTATAAATGGACAGACTTCATGTAGTCCCTTTTGCAATGTATACTGTATCTCAATACTTTGGTTTCATATCTATATAATTTAATTAATTAATTAATGGAGCACCAAAGCAGTTTTCAGGAAAGTAGGAAAACCAGGCCAGACACTTTCAATCTATGGGCCAATTCCTAGTTGCTTTACTCAGTGAAGTAAACGCTACTGCTTCTGTGAGCAAGATGAGCAGGAATTGGCCTTCAATAAGATACAATAAAATGATAAAAGTCCATAAGCTGCAACAAAAGGCAGCAGGAGATAACAAAACAAGGAGAAAAGGAAGCTGCTCTTCGCAGAGATCTATTACTAGGTATTAGATCAATTTATTCTGTTTCAGATTCAGGCTTTCATGGCTGTTTTAACTATTTTTGGTTTTGTATAATTCTTTAAATTGTTTTAGTTTCATTATAATCAGGTGCAACAGTGGAAGCAGTCAGTACCAGAGGTGAGATGTGTCATAGTTTTGTTCTGTAAACTTTTGTGATGTACTTTTTTTTTTAAATCATCAATGAGCTCCTGTCTGAGAATGCTAGAATCTATACATTACCTGTGCTTTTACAAACTAAAAATATGCAATAATCACTAATATCTGGCATGGCTTTATAAATAAAACATGCTAAAGAAAGAACATCAGTAAGGAGAAAAACTAGCAGCTGTATTACTGGTTATGTGCACAGTCTAATTAATATACCTATAATCTGAAGGCAAACCACATTACTGAACATAAATGCCATTAACATAACAAGTGCTTATTATTTACTGAGATGCAACTCAGTCAGACATCCTGTGGAGGTCTAACCTCCTTTCCTTAAAAAGCACCATCTTTTATTTCTTTTCCTACTCATTCTTTTCTTGACCATTAACTGCACAAGAACAGGGAGCATCCTTTCAGTGCCTTTGTTTAAAGTGAGAATCTTGTGTATTTAATTGCCCTCAGGCATCTGATCCTGTTCAATGCAGAGTGGAGTCACTCTCATGGTACAATATCCCACAACACCATTGAACTGCAGACTGCTTAAAAGTAACTCGTTCAGATAGTACATGCATGATTGCCTAAATTATATTTTTCTCTTTACTTCCAAACTAATAGAAAGTTACAAGCAGTTGCATTTCTTTTTTCTTTACCAATAATAAAATAATAATAAGGGCTGAGCTATGCAAGATCATAAACCCTTTTAAGTCCTGCTACCCTTTTTATCTAAGATTGTACCCCGATAAATTTAATTACTCCAACAATGAATTACTGCAGATAAATTTTATTAACTAGTTTTGAACAAAGCTTTTTTATTGGCTCCGTTTTGTTAGCCATCTGCTTCCACAAGTATCCCATATCACTGATTTCTTGGGTGATGTCTCACCCCTCCACTTCCCATTTTGCAGAAGATTGAAGTCCTGTCTGTTCTGCAAGATGCTTAAAGATTCTGTTACATTTTCATAAGGGTCGAGGTTTGTTCAGCTGTCTCTTATCCAATATTTCCCTCTCCTGTCTCACCCCTGTTGAGCTTTAGGCATGTTTGCTGTCTGTGGATATGTCTACACACTCCACTCTAGAGATAGCTAGCTATAATGCAGTAGTGAAGAACTTGTTGTATTACAGGCAAGGCTGGTAGCACTGTTATTAAGATTGACCAACACTACCCATTATAAGACCATGTTGTTAGTTGCTTATAAATTCATCAAACTTTAACAGTTTGCCCTGAAATTTTCCATCCCAGATGTTTGCCTTAGGCTGAACCTTTTTGGAGGGGGAGGGGAAGGGAAAGGAGGGAAATCAGACCCCAGAGTCTCAAGTTCAGCAAACAGAAAATGAGGAAAACAGTTAGTGTCATCCTGTGAAAAGTCTGGATGAAGTGACTTGCCCAGCATTACACAGGAACTCTGTGGCAGAGGCAGGGATAGAATCCAATTCTCCAAAGCAGCATTCAACTTTCTTAACCATGAGACCCTCCTTTCTCTCCCTGCAATCCCCTGCCTTATTCACGATACACCTTCCAACTTCTGCAACAAATGAAGCAGGGGTCCAACAGACAATCTTCTTCACTACACAACCCTGATTCATCCCTAAAGCAGGTCCATTCTGTGCAATGAATGAGGCAAGGGACCTGTGGAAAAGAATACATGATCATATAATTAAAGAGTGTATCATAATGCACATGTACAAGGGAGCCAAATTAAGGCTGTCATGGGAGCCGAATTAAGGTTGACCTTAGTTCTGGCATCTCCAAACTTGGGAGTGCTCGACTTTGCAACTTTAGTGTTCTCTTAATGTAGTTTTTCTTGGGTAATACGTATATAGGGCCAACTTCAGCCCTACGTGGGTATTTTTAAATAGGAGACTGGAAACTTTAGGAGCCTGTTTCCCAGTTACACTACGGCCCCTTTACACTACTAGGACAACATAAATGGGGCTTAATGTAATAATTTACCCCCACTTTAACGTCCTCACACTGTCAAAGCCTTATGTCCTCTCTTGCCCTTCAAAGGGGTTTAGAAATAAACCCCCCAGAACATGGAGGCCTAGGGTTGCCAGGCATCCATTTTTCGACTGGAAGTCTGACTGTTAAAAGTCCGGTTGGCCGCCTGCAGTGGGGCAGGCAAGGTTAGGGTTGCCTGGCGCCGCACGGCTCCCGGGAAACTGCCAGCATGTCCCTCTGGCTCCTAGGCATAGGAGTAGCCACAGGGGCTCTGTGCATTGCCCCCACCCTGACCGCCATGTCTGCAGCTCCCATTGACTGGGAACTGTGGCCAATGGGAGCTGTGGGGGCGGTGCCTGCAGACAGTGGCAGGGCACAGAGCCACCTAGTCATGCCTCTGCCTAGGAGCCAGAGAGAGATGTCGCCACTTCTGGGAGCTGCCTGAGGTGAGCGCTGCCCAGAGCCCACACCCTCAACCCCCTCCCGTGCCCCAATCCTGAGTCCCCTCACACAGCCAAACTCCCTTCCGGAGCCTGCACCCCCTCTCACACCCCAACCACCTACACCAACCCTGACCCCCCTCCTGCACTCTGAACCCCTAGCCCCTGCCCAGAGATTCCTCCTGCACTCCAAAACCCTCATCCCCGGCCCCCACCCTAGACCCCGCACCCCCAGCCGGAGCCCTCACCCCCTCCTACACCCCAACTCCCTGCCCCAGCTCGGAGTCCCCTCCTGCACTCCAAACCCCTCATCCCTGTCTCCACGCCAGAGCCTGCGCCCCCTCTTGCACCCCAACCTCCTGTCCCAGGCCGGTGAAAATGAGTGAGTGAGCGATGGAGGGAGGGGGTATGGAATGGGCAGGCCTCAGAGAAGGCATGGGATGGGGGTGGGGCAAGGGCGTTCAGTTTTCTGCTAATAGAAAGTTGGCAATGTGGAGGTCCTGTATCTCCACAGTGCTTTCTCTTTTCTCTGCTCTGCCTGAGTAGAAGCAGAACACAGCAACACTACTGATACTCCGCAATGAGCTAAGAAGTGAGGTTTCACGCTGTGGTTGGGGAACTGTCATAAATTAATTCTGACAAAGCCAAAATTAAATCTCTCTGAAAGATTACAGTGGTTGGTCCATGTGTTGGAGAGAAAGCAAATGTTCAGCTCTCTCCTTGCTTTCTACCCATGAAGCCCCATCTTTGTGGTCAGTGGAAAAGGGGGAAGTGGTCTGAAATCCTTTAGAAGGAAAGGTGCTATATAAACGTTACTGCTTCAGAAATGAAACGGTTTCCTATGAAATTTAAAAACAATTTTCATAGACATTTCCATTGCTGTTAGGTTTTGTCAAGGGTATTATACAGCATACTGAGATCATTCCAGACACCAACACATGGGTGCAAGCTCTGATTTCTTGCAGCCTATTTTAAAACATCTTCTACATAAGCTCACTAGACAGATGAATGTGTCAACAGATCTATGTTACTATAGTTGCAACTGATTGATAATATTTTACACTTCAACACTGCCAAGGGATTACACCAGAAATTCTGGCATGAGGTTAACTACAAAAGGACTACAAAATGATGTGCATCATCTTCAAATCAATCAAAAATAATGGAAGATGGCATCGTATTAAATTATTTCAGGTAGTATCCGTTTGTCTATTCCGCTGGGTGGTTTAATGGATAATTATCCACCTTGCATTGTACTCAAGAATTGTGCTCAGGACTAGCAAAATACTTTAACTTATCAAATAGCAAAGTAATGTGTTTTAATAATAGCTTCATATTAATATTGAACTCCCTGGGGTTAGATCTGGAGAACATGTCCTAGATCATCCCGTCCACCTTCCTGTCAATGTGCAATTCTTCTGTAATGCTTTGCTCAGTTCAGATTTAAAAATTCCAAAGACTAGATCTGCCACCTCTCCCACTTTAAGAGACTATTTCACAGTTCATTACATGGCAAGGAGTTTTTCCTTATGTTCAGTGTAAATGTTCCCTGTCTTAATCTGATTCCATTACTCCTATGTGAAACAACACTAAATTATGATGTGCTAGTATCCTTTAAATATCTGTCGACAGCTATGTCCTCCCTCCCACCTACCCACCCACCTTTCCACCCATCCTTGCTTAGCTGAATAATAAGTTATAAACTATGTTTGGCTCTCTTAATTTTTTCTTCCTCAGCAATCCTTCCTGCCATGTGATCATTTCTGAAAATGCATACAATGCCACAAATGTTCTCTACTCTTTATAGCAGCAGGTCAATTTCCAGCATGAAGTGGATCTCCATCCCAAAGGGCTAAAATCTAGAGAGCCAAGCAGTGACTGATATTACTCCAGAAGAGAACAACATATACAAAGTGGGGTATGACCATTAGATTCAAACATCTGTTTAACAGAAAAGGGTTGAATAGCTTCATGAAAGTAGAGGCAGAGGGACCTTAGCAATTGCTAGTGGGGGCTAGTGTTCAAATCAGGCTGCAGAGAAGACAGTGCGAAGAAAAAAGGGACAGTGAAGCAGCCAGCTTGGGTAGAATGGAGGAAATAGCAGGTGACATTGGAGGGGATGAAAGAGTTGTTTTAAGCAAGCAGGGAGAGAGGATGGATGACACACAGTAAGATTCATGGGAAAGAAAAGTTTAGCAGCCTCCTGTTGAACTGACTGTAAGCAACGTAGCATGGTAAAGAACAGAAATGGGGCGAGGAGTGGGGGAGAGAGAAAAATCAAGGAACAGTAAGCAGCCATTGCAGAAACTCAGCTAACAAAGCTCTGAGCCACAGAGAAGACATCTGAGGGTACGCTGTCTACATTTTGGGGCTATGGACAAAACCCAACCCTCCTCCACAATAGTAAAGAATGCTGACTATTACAGTTTGCCACTAATCTCAAGGCACCACTCTGTAACTAGTGATATTAAACAAACAAAAACAAAAAAACAGCAAAACTTCGAGCTGGCACATTAGGTGTCATGAGATACCAGGTACGGATAAGCTACAAACCCAGCAATTATATACCTATTGTAGTCAGACAAGGAACAGTACGATGCTCACTCCTACTCCAATTTCAAGACAGGAGTAGTATCTGAACTTCATCCAGCATGAGGATGTTAATATCTATTTGTTTGTGATGTTTGCTCATTTATGATTTTCCCTCCTCCTTTTCCTCTCCTTTTTCTATGTTTTCATCTCTGACTATTCTACAAAAAATATACAGTCCTGAGCCCTCATTCCTTACACATCCAAAACAGCTTTTCAACTTCAGATGTGTGGGCACATGGAATATAGTACCGAGCCTGCATTTTGTTATCTCTGAAAATCAAAAAACTTAACAAAAAAAACGTGAAACCCAGAACTGTTTACATGCAAATCAGATAGCACCTACCAAGTATCAATAGTTTCAAACAAATGCAAAGCACAGCCAGGAATGTTACTATGAACATTCCTGGTTGCAAGTTGCATGACAAGAATAAATCACCTATGCTAGAACATGAATTTGGGGGAGGGAGGGTCAGGAGGAGATATCTATTTGGAAAATTCAAAGGAATGTCTCATTTCCTCCAAAAACAAACTGATTAATTAGTTGATGCAAATTAAAAGCAACTCAAACTACAGAATAATTAGTGAAGATGCAATTTAAAGTTAAAATTAGATGAAGATAAAAAATTACTTGAGGCAGATGAGAGCATGCAGCAGCACGGCAGCATCAGCTGAACTGAGCCCGTGTCTGTTAAGGAGTGAAAAGTTAAGCAGCTAAAATTCTTTAAACGCAGACCTGGGGCTGTGCTCAGATAGTATTCAAAGGTTAGAGTTCCAGTGTCCAGTGTGACCCTCTGGCTACTTATTGACCATTCATACCCTGATATACTTGAGTGTGGCCTCCCGCAATGAGAGAGTTCCCTGAAGCCCTTTGGGGTTTATATCCATTTTACAATAATATAACTCCATTTACTTAAGAGGAGTTATCCTCAAGTTATACAGCTGTAAGCTAAAACAGAATCAAGTGCTTTATTTTTTACTGAAAAACTTAATAGAATAAACTACTACTAATAAAAAATAAGTTACACTGTCTTACAGTAGCTGCCTTCACAGACAAAGATTTTCCAGTGTATATATTTAAGTGATATACTTACAAATATTGGGTAGGAATCTCAATGTGGTTGTAAAGCATACCTAAACCCCCAAGTTGTCTCAGCCTCAGGATCCTGGGGTTCAGGGTGGTAGGTGCAGAGGCAGAGGGGCTACTTGTTCTGTGGAGTCTGCACTCTTCTGTGGGCCCTTTACAGCAGCTCAGCTGCCAGAAGGGGGCCCCAAAGTTAGCTTAACTAGCCCCCACGGAATGCTGAGTGGCCGAGAGCAGGATGGGATATCAGAATTGAGAACACTAGTGACCTCAGCTGTGGAGCAATCCATTTGCAGCTATGGGCAGCCAACATAAATGCCAGGAGTTGCTCTAACTTAAACCAGGGGATCTCCTGATTTGTACCCTCCCTTTGAGATATGGCACAGAATAATGCCCAAGGTGCAGAGCCATTCAAATGAGGAGGGACCTTTATTATATGAAGTCTCCGCCCCCAGAGCTCTGCAGTTCCATCTTCCACCTTTTCCTATTGCATAGCCTTCAGGAGTTGCTCTGCAATGATGTAGCAGCAAGTGCCATTGAGTGAGATGTGGTGGTGGTGGTGGTGAATCCTTTATGGAAATGCAGATACCAGGGTGGATTTGGTCAGTTGGACTCTTTCCTGATGGCTGCAAGAAGGAACCTTCACTTTGTCAGATCCCATCACCTCCCTGGATGGCAGCACTGTTAAGGTGTGTCGAGTCAGGGACACATGTTCTAGACTGTGTGGCCTATTCAGTTTTTCCTGACATTGCTCAGGCAGGAAGAACTCCATTTAGTTCCCTAGGAAAACAGGGAAACTCTCTTCTTTAAAGTCATGGTCCAGTAGACTAGCTGCCATATACAACACCTGAGGGAGCTGGTTGTTTATAAAATATGTAATCTTGTAAATATACGGGGATTGATTTCATTGGTATATAACCCTTATAGTTTCTCTTGGATATTTAGTGTCCTAATCCCAAGGACAATTCTTATTCACTGAACTGAAGCAAGCAAGTTTTGGTGCGAGTCTACTGAAAATGCAGGAAGTCTGCTGAAGACAACTCAAGATAAGGAGATAAAAGAGCCAAAAGAAGCACAGCAAGGAAGATGAGAGACAAGCTTATCATGGGTATGGCCTGCCTGTTTTTTATATAACTTCCAAAGCAGTAAAATTATTGCAGAAGTAAAGTCATTGTGTAAAATGCTAATCTCCTGGCTATGAAGATGAAATTTGTTTATTAACAAATTACATGGAATACATACAAACTGAAAAGATATCTGCGGTATACAAGCAAATATAATAGTCATCCCACACTAGCGTAATATACAACTGTGGACAATTACACTGAAAAGCCTAATGCACTGTCCAAGTGAGGTAAATTAGAAATCATAAAGGTACATTTTCCGAGTGCTGGATGGGCTTTATGCCTTCACTCCCATTGATTATCAACAGGAGTCACATGGGTCATCATATCATAGTAAGTGAAATGAGTTGGCAGTCTTTATCCATTTTCTAATAGAAAGCTGTCCCCATTGCAAAAAACCCGCCAACTAAATAGCTTTCTTGGTCACCTCAGCAGGGAAGCCAATTATTAAATGGACATGGAAACTACATTACTTTCTCACCCCTAGACATTTTTCTAGGTCAGCAGTGGCACATATTGGCAGAACAGCGTTGGAAAGCTTGCACCACTATCACCCAAGTTATACCTGACAATGGCTAAAGACTTCAGTCTCCTGAGCCTTTCTTGAGCACTGAGTGTTTTTTTGGTTTTTTTATTTTGTTTTGTTTTTTAAGTAAAAAGTCCTTTGCACTGTGTATCATCGAACTACCAAAAATATAACACAGGCCATATAAAAAATGAGGCATTTCAGACTGCACACAGAACGAAAAAGAACCCACCCTCAGTCCCAACTCTCTTTACATTTGCTTTATAGCCATATCAAAACCTTTAAGCTGGTCAAGTAGTACAAACATGTGAATCTGCTTTTGTAGTTTGAAAACTGTCATTAGTTTTATCTATCCAATCTCCAAATCCTAAACTCAGAGGTTACTAGAGTAGGTCAATCTTGAGACTATGTCGACATTGTTGCCATTAGACATGAAAAACTAAATAACAGGGTCTGCGCTTTGTCAGCAAACGTACATTCTTTGGTTTGTCATGCAAAGCACAAAGTCCCTGATGCAGTTTAAAATGGCCTTTGTATCAGCAAAACTTGTTTACTCGTGGAATACAAGCTTAATGCCCAAAGCATTTTAAAAAGAAATTGCATGTAACAGAGAAGACCATGCTAGTTCCAGGCAATGGCACTGGAAATACAAAATATCACTGGCTTCACATAGCCTCTGAATTGCATATACATCACTATATATGCACACATATATGCTTACACACAAAGAAAAAACACTTTAGGAAAATTTAGGCCCATGTGTAGGAAAATAAGATTAGTCATACTGGATCAGACTAGTAGTCAACATGGTTTTATAGTCTGCTTCCATTAGAAGCAATACCCATACTTTGAAAAAGTCAGAAGTCCCTCCTAACGTACACAGGTAAGGTCTGTGGTGTTTTAAACCCACTTTCATAGGTTTAAAATGAAAACACCAAGTATAAGGCAATAGAGAATCAGGCTCTCCATGGGGGTGGCCTAGACAGACCAGGAGTAAAGATAGATATAATTCTCTGGGGTCCAAATCCATTCCATGTCTTCCACTCCATCGCTTCTCGGCTCTATGAGCTAAGATGTGAAAAAAATTATCTAAGTTATATCTATCTCTGTGATGAAGCCAATTCAGAATGCAAGTTTTAAACTATGGAGACCAATCTAGCCTGGAAAGACTACCCGAGGTGTGCTGCCAGCCCTGGAGAGAGCAGCTGGCAGGAGTGGCTTGTTAAGCTGCTGGGTGGCAGTACTGTAGCTCTGCAGTGCCAGAAGATTCTTGAGAAAGGGGAGGAGTTGTTCTCTAGTAGCTTATGTGCCCAAGAGTCTCCTGAACCAGATACAGGTGAGAGAAGAACAACTTTCTAATTATCTGCTTGTCCTGTTTGGATGAGGTCTATGCTTGTGCCCAGGACTTTAATCAGTATCTATTTTTGTTTGTTTTGTCATAGAATTATAGAATGGGAATCACTGACCATTTGATCTAGGCACAAGGAAGCTGCCCTGTGTTTATTTTCTCATTTGGACCTATGGCCAAGGGTGCTTGCCCTATGACTGTCCCATTTTCTTTGGACTGAAGGAGAATGTCTTTTGTTCTGTCAGAGCCTATTACCCCAAAGCCCCCAGAGCTGGCCTCTACACTTTTGCCCTCTGCTTTTATTTGTTGT
The DNA here is from genome assembly GCF_016161935.1 of Mauremys reevesii. NCBI lineage: Eukaryota > Metazoa > Chordata > Testudines > Geoemydidae > Mauremys > Mauremys reevesii. Next base: position 84,601,519 of record NC_052626.1, on the reverse strand, counting down.
TTAATATAGTAATTGTATTATTTAGCCCTAAGAAGCATTTTTGGTTACAGGTTGTACAAAAGATACTATACAAAATAAAGGTATATTGTATTGTTACTGCTGGAAATTCTAATCAGCTGATCTTTGTTACAAAATCCCAAGGCCAAAAGCTTCAAAGAAACTTGTTTCTTTGTTGCTGTGGTATCTGATTTTTCAAGATAAACATGGTATCTTTCAAAGGCTGAGGGATGATTATCGACATGCACCAAAGTACATCTTACATCTTTGGAGTGGCGCTTCTTCTTGAGTTTACTGATAAAATCTAAGCAGACTATGCAGCTGAGTGGTAGATCTGGTGGGATTGAACATCTGAGTAATCCTTTGATTTTCTTATTAAGCAACTGTATATATATTTATATCATATGGTTTGCATGACTTAGTGCACAGATGTTGCACAGGTGTTAATATATATTTATTCTTTGATGGATTTGAAATCTACCAGATTTATGGCTTTTTCACTATTTTTTGTGAAAATATATTTTACCTACTCTATCTGATACCTGTCTGAAGATATCCTGCTCTACATTGCTGTCCCACAGGCACTTGCAATTTTTAAGGCTTTAGGCAGGTGAAGGGTTGGGGGTAGGAAAGTGAAATCCAGGAGGTAAATGACAGCATTTTAATGGCAACAACTGTAGCATCTTAACTCCTATGGCTGCTACTACTAGCTGGAAGAGCAGCTGCACTTCTGCTGTGGGATGAAGGCTCTGGTTAACTCAGATCTCTCCAGTTTGACAAAAATTAGGAAATCCTGATGTAAACTACAAGACTTTGGATGCAATTTCACAATTTCAGATAAGAAAGGCACTGAAACAGCCTGCCTCTGAGCATAAGGGATCAACATGTGAGCACATGGAGAAACCACTGAAGGGGAGAGAGATTGTCAAGAGTATTCTAGAGTTAAAAATATACTGAAATAGTTTTCTTACACATTAACCTTGAAAGCTGTTCTGTATCTGCTTGTGCACTCAGACTCTAAGCAATCAAGGTGCTGACAACCTAAAGGTTAAAATGTAACAAGTCATGCTTTAACATTTTAGGATAAAGGCGGTCTTAAATTCCAGACACGTTTTCAATAGGTTTTTTGCACTTCAGAAACAGACAGCAATATAATGCTGCCCTTCTTAAAGTAGCATAATTATATAAAACTGAATCCTAGATGAGAGGAGTATGACTGTTGTGGGGCACACCATTTTTGAGGGGCTTTTTGGTTCACCATTGCTCTGGAAAGGATTCATCACCCTGTTTGACAGGAACTACAGAGACACCTTACTGTAACAATAACTGTACTATTTCAGCTAATTATTGTATGCAGTGTAGTTGTAGCCAGGATATTACAGAGACGAGATGGATGAGGTAATATCTTTTATTGGAACAACTTCTGTTGGTGAGAGAGACAAGCTTTTGAGCCACAAAAGAGCTCTGTGCAGCTAGAAACTAGTCTTCCTCACCAACAGAAGTTGTTCCAGTAAAAGATATTACCTCACCTACCTTGTCTCTCTTATTTCAGCTAAGGAAGATATAACTACAGTTTCCACTAAAATGCTACTATTTACAAGTAATTAACATTAGTATGGGACTTGTGGTGGAATTGTGTTGATTGCAAATGGCAACATTTTCATAATGAACATCGTAAAAAGATAAGTCCATTCATCTTTTTATATTATGCCCATTACTGCAGCATCTGTGATAGTATTCTTACCCTGCCAAAAGTGATGGCATTACTAGAGAGTATTACTTCCAAACTAATCACATGCTACAACTTTTTTCTCAACTCTTTTGATGTGCACTCCTAGTTCCCATGTCTACCCAGATAATATAACCACCTCTATCCCCCACTGAGCACTAACACAACTTACTACTAACCTTGTCATTTTAAAGCAACATAATCCTGTTATACTTCACAAAGTTAACTCACAACTAGTGATCCTATGCATGCTGCAACCTACAGTTTTTACACCATGAAAGTGTAGTCTATTGTTCAGAGTCAAAATATAGGAATGCAACATTTAACTCTACCACTGGCTTGCACTATGACCTCAGGTAAGTCCCTTAACCATTCTCTGTACTTCAGCTTTAAAACAGGGATAATATTGCCCACCTTTGTGAGCTGCATGAAGATGTTTGCATGAAAAGTGAAATAAGTCCCATGTATTACTGTTAATTATTATTGAAAGTCCCCATTTGTTATTACCATTTCTTTTGCACCTAACATTTGTTCAAGTTACCTGCAAACATGTAATACAGGTTTCTTCCCACTGCCTAAAAAGTGGTCATTCATCTCAGGTAAATTGCTATAGATGCTGTCATTCTCTTCCAAAGGAATCGATCTTTGCTTTTTTGAAAGCCATGAAAATAAATATTTCATATTACTAATGAGTATTACATTCTTTAAGGAGAAAAACATACAACACAACAGAATATGTATGTGTGATGTAAAAAAGAATCTCTTCCTACATTTGGCCTAGACTCCCAGGCAGAGCATTAATATTTTTGTATTCTGTATAATCCTCTAGTTTTAGGTTTATGGACCAATTTTTTTCTTCTGAAATTTGCTGTGGTTGTTTAAAGTCTTTGTACATAAAATGAATACAGACTTTAAAAGCAATTAATCTGCTCAGAATATTTTAATTAAATTAGATGTAAACTGATATGTGAGAATTGCACAACACTGTCATATGAGGAAAACGAAGGATTTTCCAGTCAAGTCACAGGCTTTTCAATAGTACAGTTTATAGCCAATTTAATAAAGGTCACAACCTACCATCAATTCACATGCAGTTCCATGGGATGAATGATGACAGGACATAGTGCCTTCGAGTCTAAACAGTGCTAGGGCCTCAGTAAGCTATTTGCTATCTATAACTTGCTGTCAGGGTCAGTGGGCTGACAATTATGTTATTTTCTTCCTCTGCACTCTTCAGTCATAGACATCTATTCCTTGGCTATGGCTGTCTGCTTTTCATTACTTGCCCTGTCCTCTGCCGCTGTCTTTTGACATTGTCAAAAGGTCTCTAGTTTTTCATTCTGTTGTGTGCATCCATTAGCTCAGATCTTTATCTTGCAACAATTTTTATTAATTATTTGTGTTACCACAGCACCTAGGAGCCCTAGTTATAGACCAGGGCCCCATTGTGAAAGGCACTGTAAAAATATACAACCAGTGACATCTACAGTTTTAATCACTGATACCTACAGGTGGTTGCAAGTTTGAAGTTTCTATTTCAGTTTTTACTATGGAGCTGGAGCAGATGGGGAAAAGTCCCTAGGCTTAATTCCCCTCTTACACTGCTGTAAATTAGGATTAACTCCATGGAAGTAGATAATGTTACACTGGTGTAAGTGAGAGGAATTAAGATGTATTCGTGAAACAAAATTAATGTTGCTGAGTTATACACATTTATGCAAAAGATTCCCTAGTGGTGACAGCATTAAAACTATTGGGTTTCTCTCCTTTGACCGACTTCCATATTAATATCACTACATTTGTGTTTTTTATTTCCCTGATTTTATTCTGCTCTGGTTCAGTTTCACTCTTAATTCCGGTATCTCACAGTGCATCTCCTCTCTTAGGTCCATACCTATGTCTATAATCATCATAAGATTATCTGAGACTCTTGTCTATGCTGTGAAATGCTATTGAGTTGCAGGAAATAGTCACATCATGGCACACTCCTGTGACACAGTTAAACTCAATCTGCTCTCACAGTACTTCAAAAATGTAGTTTCAATAATTGTGTTCCTGGACTGTGCTATAACCTTGGCCATTGCAAAGGTGAAGCATGATTCAAAAACACAGTTACAACACAGTTTGATCCCATTTATGCTGGAAGATTGAACCATGTTTTAACTACAGCCCACAACAGAGTAGCTTTCATTTTTCATGGGGGGGATGTAATTTAAGTTTAGGTGAAATTTCTCTCCCCAACAGAGTTGGAAGGATGCGTTCAAGAGGACAAAGTGTGAAGAACCTTGGAAGGGTCCGATAATCCTTTTAGCTGTTTTACTTTTCATATTAAAATATTTCTAATTTTTCCAATCTCAAACTAAAGTATAAAAGTGAAATACTCCAACTTTATCATTCTCAAAAGTAGTTTCATAAGCACTCATTCATTAAGGCTTAAAAAAAGACAGATTTATTGATATTTCCTTATCATATACAGGGCCGCCCAGAGGGGGGGGGGGGAAGAGGGGCAATTTGCCCCAGGCCCCGCGTCGCGCAGGGGCCCCCACGAGTGTTTTCCGGGGCCCCTGGAGTGTTTCCCGTCTTCCCGCGGCTCCGGTTCAGCTCCCGCAGTCATGCCTGCGGCAGGTCCACCGGAGCCCGGGACGAGTGGACCTGCCGCAGGCATGACTGCGGAGGGGGCGCTCGTCCCGCGGCTCGGCTGGACCTCCCGCAGGCATGACTGCGGCAGGTCAAGCGGAGCCGCGGGACCACGGCACCCGCCGCAGTCACTCGTCCCGGGCTCCGGTCGACCTGCCGCAGGCATGCCTGCGGGAGCTCAACCGGAGCCAAATGCAGCCCCCCAGGGAAAGGGCCGCCCCACGCGCCTGAGCGGGGGCCCCCCGCCGCCGAAGACCCCGGGCCCCCGGAATTCTCTGGGCGGCCCTGATCATATATTTAATAGTAGCTTTGAAGTTATTCTTGATAAAATCACATTCACTAATATAGTCTTCTGAGCTATTTGGGAAGATACAGTAATTTAGCTAGATGTCAGTCTCAAATTATCTACACAGAAAGAAACAAGGAATGTTTGTACGCAGATATATTAAACTTTTTTCTCAGCTCACAGATCCATATTCTACCCCTCTACTACGTGCACTCTATTAATTGCGAGCTTTGAGCATGAATCTAATGTAGCCTTAGATCAAGCAGCTCCGTCTGACAATGTGAAACAAACTTAAGCAACCAGATGGTAAACACCAAACCATAAACATGGAAGAGATGAAACCATAGGTGGTTAATTTACAAACTTTAAAAAAAAAAATAAACACAATAAAAAGGCATAAAAATGCTGTCTGTTCCACACACACACACAAATTTTCTTCAAGTGAGTAAATAAACTCAGCTGTGTTATGTGATGATTCCATTAACCTTGCAATCAAGCATTAAATTAAACTGCCTAATTCAGATTTCCTCTCCTGCTGCAGGGGGAAATGTACCTTGTGAGGGCTATGTTTTATGCTAATAGAGCTAATGTACAAAAGCTTCTCTACTAGCCATCTACAATTCATGAGATAACACTCGTAAGTAAAACAAGTAAGCAAATTGCAAAAACTCCTTTGGGAATTCTTTAACTAAATAACCATTTAGGTGTGATTTGCTATATTTTCACACTGGGTTTTCTCATGGTATTCAGTTTACAGCTATTTATAGTGAGCTAAATTTAATCTTCAGACATATTTTCTAGGTAAACTACTTGAGCAGAACTGAACGATCATTAACCTCTGTTCCTAGATGGAGTAGACTCTAACCCTTTGTTATATCATTTTATTACATTACCCTTCATTAGAGTAAAAGTTCAGGTGAGAAATGAATTAAAATTTAGGATTTGTCTACACAAAACATTACTACATCACACATCAGGGTGTGAATCTATAGTGCTTTAGTTTGCCTCACAGTAACATCCCATGTGGTCACTGCTACAGCACGCTGAAAGTACAGTAATGTGCTTTGACAAACTCCCATTTCAAACAGCAATATGTCAAAGTGCTCTATGGAACCTCCAGCGTGCTGTGCAGTGTCCACATGGGACATTAATGAGCAGCAAGCCAGTGCACTGTCACATCCTGGCTTGCCACGCAGCAAAGGCCCATGTGACAAGCCCTTGGTTTTAATCCCAGGTTTTAAATGCTCAATGACTGAATAGGAGCTTTTGTCAAATCACAGACTAAAATTTTTCAAGATATTTAGGCGTTGCTGAGCTCAATGTTGCAACACTTAACTGATTTAGAAGCCTTAATCTCATTTTTAGAAGGTATTAAGATATGTAGGACCCTAGCTCCCATCAACTGTCCATGGGATTCTGGCGCCTAAGTGCCTAAATCCCTTTTGATATTGAGATTTAGGCTCCTAGATACGTTAGGCATTGCAATACTGAGCACAGCAACACCTAAATACCTTTAAACCCTAGGCCTTAGCCTATAGCAGAATGCACCAAACTTCTGTTTAAGACAAATAGACAAATACAACTACTGTATTCTAATTAGAAAGGATTTAACTAAACTATTAATAATAAAGCCACAGTATCTGGGACAAAGTGGAATCTATCTAGTGCTCAGGATCCTGTTTTGCTCCTGAGTCAGCCACATGGACCCAGCCTTCAGTACTTGTATGGTTTCTTCTTCCAACTCAAGTTACAAGATTCATTTTCATAACAACCCTCCTTCTATCTCCCATTCTCCTTAGTTTCTAATTATGAGGATGATGAAAGCTCTTTCACCAAATGTGTTCTTTGGTTTCTCTGTAACAAGTTGCTACTAGCAAGTAATTGCCTTTTCTTTTGCAATGTGACATGATTCCTCTAACTGGAATTTATTTAAAGCTGAAATAAAAAAGCTCTTGTAAGAAATAAGAAAACCACACACAGGCAGGCTGGATTTCAGGCAAGTGACTTAGCACATAGAACTCAGGAAGATTTTCATACCAAATTAAAGTGTGACAAATGCTGTAAACATTAGAGGGGGAGGTAATCAACAGCTCCCTAAAAGAGTTTTTAGTATTTTTGAAAATATTATTACTTATTTGTATTGTAGGAGTGCCTAGTAACCCTAGAGTCACGGGCAAAGACTCCATTGTGCTAATAGTCTTCAGCTTCCTTGTCAGTTCCCAGGCCTTATGTCATTCACAAAAAACCCTATCTGACCAATTAGAAGTGGTATTAAGTAGAGATGGGGTTAAGCTGCAAAATTCAGCACCAGATATGAACTCCTGAAAAATATAGGCATGTTCTGGTCCTAAAGCGGTGACTGCTTACAGAGAACTAAACTGAATTTTTTCATAGTGTTTAGGTGTTTGAATTCAACCTTTTTGTTCTGCTCCTCTTCTAGTATTAAAGAAGCATCAAAAGAAATCCAGCTCTGATCTCCTCAAAAACCACACCTAGATTCTCCTATACTATTATACCCTTATTAATCTAGTTGTCACCTACCAGAAGATCTCAACCACAGCAAATGAAGTCTATTACAATATTTTCCAGGAAAGGTTTACTAGTAGCAATGAAAAAAACATTTGCTAACTTCAAAATCTGATTAAAAAGTGAAGCTCAAAATCTACTACTTAGGGGCACTTTATGGAAATGTAGAGGCCATGCATGGGCCCTTCTGCAAATGTTCTCGGTGCAAAGGCTAGGTTCAACCAATAGATCAACTGCTTATGTTAAATTCATCAAGCATCAAAATCAAAAGTACTCAGCTTTTTCTATTAATCACAACCCTAGCTATGTACATGTCACGTATCTTCTGCAGAAGCTTCCTTTTGGATCAACCTCCCTAGATTCTCTTCTCTCCAGTTAATCATGTTCCTTTTAATAACCTGACAAAGCCCTCATACCAGTCTTTGGGCTTGATTCTCCTCATTGAAGTTAATGAAGTTACATCGGTGAAAGTGAGAATAGAATTGTGCCTTTCTTTTTCAAGTCCAATGTATTAAAACTAGAATTTTTTAAATATGCTTTTGTTCTTTCCAGCTCACAAAAACCCACTTGAGAAACCCACATTACAATCAGAGGACCATATTTTAAAGGATGTCCACTGTGTCTGTGCCCTTTTCCTAACACATTAAGTGGTACACAGCGTTAGAGCCCTTACAACCATATAGTCAACTACTGAAATCCCACTACACAGCTATTTACCTGAATTTCAACATGCATTAGCAGCTGCAAATTATGACACCGTAAAAAGGCACAATCTAAACATGTATTTGCTTGACACAAGCATACCTGTCAGCATCTCCTAGTCCCAGTGAGGTGTTACGCTGCAGTGTCTCCCGCACTGCAGCCATCCCATCTGGTAGCCGATTCAGTCTACGAGTGTAGAGGCCCAAACCGCCATCAGTCATGTACCTTTAAAAAACAAAACAAGATATCAAATGTTCAGTAAAACAGTTTGTAAGCACTTCCACACTTTTGGTGGGGTTTGTATATCCATTTTATACCTAGTACTCAGAAACAGAGCAAGCTTTGCTCTCAGTTACTCCAGAGTCATTTTGCTGAGTTCTGGTCCTGAACTCAGTGCCCCCCCCCCTTTCTCTTTTCCACCCCCAGGCAAAATGAGACAAATATGAAGAAGGAGGAATACAATTTTCATTAAGAACCCACATGCATCATTGCTAAATGACTTGTGATTTCAGCTCTCTTTACTCATTCCCCAGCTATTTTGTGTTGTTTAAAACATTGGGGGTGAAATCCTGGAGACACTGAAGTTATTCACAAAACTCCCACTGATTTCAGTAGGGTCAGGATTCCACCCAAGGTCCTATCTGCTGTACATTTACATTAAAGATCTCATAGCACTCTGTGTGAAAAAGGGGATTTGTACCACTGGCCAAAAATGGCTGCTCTTCTTCAACTTCTTTGCACTGTGCTGTCTGTCTGTAACTACCCTCCTCAACCAGAGAGGTGGCTGCATTTCAGTGGTTTATTATTATTAAATATTTATGAAGGACTGTGTGTACATATGGAGCTTTACAAAGGAATAAGACAGGGAGGGATAGCTCAGTGGTTTGAGCATTGGACTGCTAAACCCAGGGTTGTGAGTTCAATCCTTGAGGGAGCCACCTAGGGATCTAGGGCAAAATCAGTACTTGCCCCAGCTAGTAAAGGCAGGGGGCTGGACTCAATGACCTTTCAGGGTCCCTTCCAGCTCTATGAGATAAGTATATCTCCATATATTATAACATCCTTGTCCTGAAGTGGGTCAAGTCCAATAAAACAAAATAGAGATCTGTCTGAAATGTATTATGTTTATTTTGCGGACCTCTGCATGGCCAACAAGGGGAACAGAAATCCTTTTGCATCTAGTTTTGTTATAAGAATGACTATACTAGGTCAGACTAAAGGTCCATCTAGCCCAGTATCCTGTCTTCCAACAGTGGCCAATGACAGGTGCCCCAGAGGGAATGAACAGAACATAGAAAGGATTTCAAGTGATCCATTCCCTGTTGCTTATTCCCAGCTTCTGGCAAACAGAGGCTAGGGACACCAACCCTGCTCATCCTGGCTAATAGCCATTGATGGACCTATCCTCCATGAATTTATCTAGTTCTTTTTTGAACCCTGTTATAGTCTTGGCCTTCACAACATCATCTGGCAGAGTTCCACAGGTTGACTGTGCGCTGTGTGAAGAAATACTTCCTTTTGTTTGTTTTAAACCTGCTGCCTGTTAATCTAATTTGGCGATCCCTAGTTCTGAGGAGGAGTAAATAATACTTCCTTATTTACTTTCTCCACCCTAGTCATGATGGGGGGGGGGGGGAGAGAGAGCGAGAGAAGCAATCCAATTTAGTTTTCATTTCCCAATTGTTTTCTAGATCACTGCAGAGAATATAATGTAGGAAACTTGCCGTGCAACTAGGAACAGGGTATGTATAGTACAAGTACTAAAAGCATCCCTTCTGCTTTAACTGGAGGTTTATAGGAACAGTCTAGAGACCCCTGATTCAGCCCAGGCATGAAAATACCAGCCTGACTTGTGATTTCATTCTAAAATGACAATCTGCTGCGGAAATGATGGCAGGACGAGGACGAATCTCATCACCTCGTCTTTCAATAATTTAGCTATGGTCTTAATGGGATATGAGTGTTCTCACTGGGGTTAGCCCAGGACAGTATGAAGTTGAAGCAGGAAAAGAGCACCTTCTCTTTTGGAACTCCTGCCCCCTGGAACAGCATTCCTGTTGACAGAACCCCCTAACTAATATGCCTTGTGTAGGTGTATTTTGTACACCTACACCCTATACAGTTGCATACATATGCTGGTAAAGGATATGATCATGTAGCAGGACAAATGAACAAAAATATTATATACTCTGTATTTGAATAGCATGAGAATATAAACCTTAAACATATTCACTGAGATTTTTATACACATGATCTCATTACTTTAATTGTGTTTTTTAACATTCTCAACTATGCTATAATTGGGCAAAAAATTCATTTGTAAGTTCTTGATCTGCAAAGGTAGTTTCTAGATAAACAATTCAAAGTATCAATTCTTCTTGCATCCGCAGAAGTGGGTATTCACCCACGAAAGCTCATGCTGCAAAACGTCTGTTAGTCTATAAGGTGCCACAGGATTCTTTGCTGCAGAACCAGACTAACTGGGCTACCCCTCTGATACAAAGTATCTATATAGTTCTGGGGTGTAAAGAACAACAGGACTTAAAACCTCAGGATATAGATACTCTGAATGTTTATCTAGAAGCCAGCTTTACAGATCAATAACTTACAGAATGAATTTATTATGTCATTGTAACATAGTTAAAAGACATTTTCTGCCTTAAAAAAGCAGAGCATTTCTTCTTAATAGCTTTAAAAAAGTAAATGAATGGAGTTGCTGACTGTAAGTGCAACACAACACATCTTTATATAGACAGTTTGAGAAATGAACAACTGAAACATCTCAGATGACACCCCATCCCAAATGTTCCGTTCTTTTAAAAATATCCTCAATATATTTTTCATTATTGATATTATGAATCATGATCTGAGACTTTTTAAAATTTAAGTCAAATATCATTTTTAAACTTCTTACTGAATTAAATGAGTGTAACATTTATGCTCCAAAGCAAGTAAATTATATCCCCAACAAACACAAACATTGTTAAAATATTTTGCATTTATTTAGTGCAAATAAATTGCAAATTGGTAAATTTAAAAAAATGCAATAATCTCATACCCGATCCTTTAAAAAAAAATCCCCAACAATACCAAAACAACACTTTGCATGACACATTAATACAAAGATTGAAGATAATACATAGATCAATTAATTTTCTTCTGTAATAACTCCTCAACTAACTGTGTTATAAATAATGCAAATACATCAAATATTTGAACTAGATTTTTAAAACCGACTGGAAAATAACATGCAAAGAAGTTCATAAAGTCTGACGAAAACAGGTTATTTTTTTCCTTGCTTTATATCTGTACATATTTGTACAACTCTTTAACAATGCTATAATCAAATAAATATACGACAGCTATAGTGGTAGAGCTGATATCTTTGGCATGCAGTTCAACATACCTTAGTGACTCGTAAATTGAAATGCCTATATCCTCTCAATTCTTTTGTCACTCTTAAGGAAATAGTGGTACAACACCAAAATTATATCCAAACCCCTAGGATCTCTTCCTCTGTTTTAAAAGGACCAAAGCCAATTACTGACTTTTCTTACTGGGGCATATTTTTACTCACAAGAAGAAAGAACAGCCAAACAGCCTTAAACTCATAATATATCCATGGATTAGAGGGAAAAAATCATGATGCAGATAGAACTGGCTCCATCTTTTCTCTTTTGTATCATTTCTGTCACAATGTCTCTGGTAACAAACCTAGCTGACTGTGCAGCCAGACTCAATTACTACAATTACATGAGACAGGAAGGTTAAAAAAAAATGAAAAACCCTGCACTAGATGTGATTTAGCTATGTAGGTCTGTACTGGGCCTTTTCAAGAACAACAGAAGAGTCCCCGTTGGGAGTTTTACAAAGAGGTTGCTAAGCTAGTAAAACTAGGGACAAGGCTATTCTCAGTTCTCCAGAGTCTACAGGGACAAGATACAATTCTTTTCTCCAAATTTAATAAACAAGGAGGCTTAAAAGAATTATAACTGTTCCTCCAGAACTGCTAGAGCATAGCTTACATCAGGTCTCCCATTCTGTTTGTCAGAAACTCATAAAATCCTTAAAATGGAAGAGTAAATTTTGTTCACAGAAGAAAAAAAAAAGAGAGAAAAAAGTATACCATTCTAATTATGTAAGACCATATAATTAAACATGCATACTACAGGCATGTTGCAAAAACTCATACCTGCATATGCAAATCAGCTAATTGCAACTACTTGTTTGCACATGCAATGACCGATTTGCATCTCAAATGCAGAAACATTACTGTGAGTGTACCTGTCACATACACCGAAAATGTACCTTTAGGTCTGCGTTTGTCATCATCATCATCTGGCATATAACTAATCCTTTTAAATAAAATAAACTAATTTCCAAGATTTTTTTTAAAGTTAAAATTGATGTGATACTATTTTACTAGTTGAAAAGTATGATACTGTGCATACACACGACATACACTAACTAATCTTAATATGCAGACTCTGGGTGAAATCCTGGTCAATGGAAAAACTCCTGTTGATTTCAATGAGGCCAGGAGTTCACCCTCTGTATGTATGTGCAGCAATCAGATACATTCAAATAACTCTGTACTTATGCCAACTGGAACAAATAATAGCTTTTCATGGACAGACTTTCAGAAGCACTGAACATCCATAAACTCAATATAAGTCAATGTAGCTGCAGGTGCTCAACACCTTTGATAATGATGTGTGCAGGTTTTATTACTATTTTTTTTTTTTTAAGAAAAACTAGTGTGGCAAAAAGAAAATATGTGAACTCAAATCTTATAACAGCTACAAGTTATGCAGTCTCACCTCGCTTTATAAAAATATTGCATAATAGGTTTGTTTTCTTAAATATTAGATAGACAGGAGTTTTATTTATCATTGTCAAATAGGTAGCACAGCTTGTTGAATTAAAAGATTTACAGCTGGAATGCAATTATACATCAATTCTATCTAAGAATGTGGGTGTCCTGCCCCTAGTTAGGGAGAAATTTGGTCGGACTAAAAGGAGTGATGCCCTAACTCCAAACTGGGGCCAAATGGGGGAGCTGGAGAGGGCCCCATCTGCTATACTGTGCATGGAGGAATGGGGAAGTGGGTTTCTCTGTCTCCTATTGGTTGGCTTCGGGGGAGGAGAAACAGAGGCGCCAACTGGCTATGAGACCCCTTCCCCCCCATGTGTAAAGATATTAGGGAAATTAAGAAGAAAGGCAGGCCTACCGAAGTGAAACATAAATACCATTAAGAGCCTAACTCTGCAAACACTTACTACTGGCCGTAACTGCTTCCCATCATAATTTAGAGGCCAATCCTACACCTTATTATTAAGTACCTGTCTACCTCTGTTAAGTATCTGTCATGCCACTTAAAAGAGGTTGGACTGTACGTTGGGCTGTACAGATGAAAGGCTCTGAAACAAATTCATAACACTCTGTCCAAGGAAGTGAAATGCAGGCGCTCTCATACTCTTGCCTTCACAACAGGCTCAGCTGGGCAAGAAGAAATTGAATGCCTATGCTACCACTGACATTGATCTAGTCTTCTCCTGATACATCACAATTCACTACTTCTAAGCACCTGGTAATAGCAGCTGGGATTTGTGTCAGCCAGTGTCAAGGGGTTGTATTTAATAACAATATATTGTGATATGCATAGTTAGTGACAAGGAAGAGCATTGAGCCTTACCCACTATGTTGACTAAGGGACTCTAACAGATGTACCTCCAAAGCAGAAATGCAGGATGCTAGAATAGCCTAAGGAAAGAACTTCTCTTTCACGTGTATTTTGGTCTTCATGTTCCCCGTACAACTGCTGATAAGCAAATACATAACTATGTTCCTCTTCGATGCTGTGAAGGTTGATCTACCCTTTAGTTCAGTGCCATGGCTGCTGTCAATGTGTCCCCAGTCATCAGCTATTGGTGTGTGGCAATGGGTTCTTACACCTAAGATGATGTTCTTTCATCTTCACCCAGCCTCAGACTAACCACAACTCGTCCACAATACTCGCTGGGTCCATCAGCCCAGGGAAAGTTTCCTTATTCCCTTGTGATAGTGTCTCTCCAGTATGCTTCCACATAGTGCTTCAACTATTGTTTAATTTCTTTACTTGTCTTTACAAGATAATATATTAATTGCCTTATTAGACTCCTGCATCAGAAGTACCGTGCTAACACATTCAATGTCAAACACTCTTTAAATATCTAAGTGAACAAAAGTTTAAATGACATAGTTCAGGAACTTTTCTGGCATTTTAGTAATAACAACCAGAGGCCCTCAAACACTGACTTTTTATGCAGATGTGTAAATTTTAGTTCCTCAGGAGAATTTAACAGCCAAGCTTCAACAAAGTTAACAACTAGACTCAACTAGGAGAAGACTTTTAATGACTGGACAATGAAGCAATGATAATAAGGAGCTTCTTATCTACCTTCTGTGGATTATCCCTCAGGACTCATCTCAGTATTTTTACTTTTCAACAACAAGGAAATACAATTAATTTTCCACACTTGTGCCTCTCGACTACACAGGTGTTGTTTAGACAGGCGTCCTTAATAGCGTATTAAAAGTGCATGGCACAAATTGAATCAAAACAATACATAGTACTTTCTAGGCAAAAGAAAAAAAGTGCCCCGCTCTCCTCTGTTTCAACTGTTTTTGAGTTCCCTTGGCAATTTAGATCTTTGAATTGCTCTCTTGTTTTGCCAACTACACCTCTGTAAGTGCCCCTGAAATTTTGTATGGTGTAGCATATCCTTCCAAGTTCAATATTTTTAAGATGTTTCTGATGCCTAAGTGATTTTTCCCCCTTCCCTAAGTGCACATACAAAAAACAGGATCAAGTTATACCACAGATCAACCAAAGCCTTACTTAGCAGGCTTTTGACTTTTGTATGCACTCTGTACTTGCCCATGTATACAGAGCACCAACAGCATGCTTATGGCTACACATCTGACAGCTCTCATACTTATTCAACTTTGCTGCTAAATCTCAAATTGTGAGTACAGTATATACAGCCTAAGGGATATTCTAGGCTTCAACATACAATCTGACATTCCAAGGACTTTTTTGCCTCAGTAATAAAATTAAATTAATCATCTCAAGTAAATCAAAGTCCAGACAGGATAGTGAATCCAAAAGATTGGTCATCTCAAGGTTTCCAATCAGGCAATATAAACATTTACTCTTCTAGGCTTCAGTTACAGTGTCATGGGTATTACTAATTGCTAAGTGTCAGTGCTGCAACAACCAGTCAATGCAGTTAGTTAGACAAGAACAAAGTACATTAAAGCTTTGATGTGTGTAAACAGCACATCTCTACTACTGCTTATAAAATATGATAAATGTGATCAAAATATGCCTGTTGTTGAAACCAGGAAATCATCTTAAAATATGACTAAGCTAAATATCATTATTACTGCTCGACTGACTGAAGGACCACTGCTAACCAGAAACTTCTCAGTTTAGTATAATTTGGGTTTGCCTTTTTTGTTCTGACAATATTTTGTACCATAAGCTTGTCTCTCACTTTTTGCCAAATTCCTGTTACCAATCAATCTTGCCTGACCACCATCATCCTGCCACTGCCAACCATCAGCTCAGCATTTTATCTTTCTAGCCAAAGGGTGGAACATGCACCCTGCCCACAAAGCCTGCCTTTAAATTAAAAAATAAAGAAATAAATAACCAGCCAAGCAAGGTCAGCTTGGGTTTTGTCTCTGGTTTAAATTCCAAGTTTTGATTCACGTACATTTCAACAATTCAGCGAAGGCATTCAGCAATGGGCTCAGGTCCTGAGCTTTTTCAGCATGGTCCTGTTGTCACAAGGCCAAAATACTCAACATGCAATCCAAATATTTCCTTTCAGGTTCACATCAACTCATACCCAGTGTGCACTTCACTTTACATCTAATTAGATTGCGCAAAACAGATGGACTTTGGGGGGAGGGGGGAGACAAGCCCTAGTATGGAATAACCCCTCTGCCCCCAACCATGCCTTGCATTCTCTGGAATAGCAATCATTGTTTGGGGTTGCGAAGAAGGAGATAGCCATCTAAGAGATAGGTGAGAAAGGCAATTTCTTTTAATAAAATCTCATGAGTGAATTTCACAGCTTAGTTTGAGAAACCAGGTAAATGCAATATACTTATATCATTAGCAGTGGAAGCAGCAGCTCCCCCATGGAGGGCTCATTCTCCATGCCAATTTAATCTTGACCCTTTCCGCAGGGAAAGCTACTAACATGGGGAGGTGCTTTCTGTGAAACGCATACTTCTCCAGGATACTTCTCCACTGGGAATAGAACTGGGACACATTTCTCATACAGCATTGAACAGCTGTCACATGGTAACAATTTTTGGTCATTTCAGCTGAGGCCTAAGAATATTTCTGCTTGCCTGGTCTCCTGGGTCCACACTTTATTATAAAGTCCACAGCTGTGCTAGTGATATTCTACAGTAAAGAGATCTTCCCTTTGCTAGAAGAATGGGTATCAAGCACATCATCTCCTGTAAGAGATTTGGAGCTTGCTGTTGTACTAGATTAGATCTCAGATATGAGTAGTATGTTCTATATGCTTTATAGCCACAGTTGCTTATTTAGGGTCCAATCCTGCACAAATAAAGTTAGTGTGACAATTATCAAAACTCCCACTAACAGTAGCACTGGGCCTTTACTAAAATGAGTCCATCTGTTGCTATTTCTACAGGGCTCTCTTGGGGTCAAAGGATTTATAAAAAAGTTAAAATGCACATGCTTGTCCTGGTTCAAAATCCTGTTCCCATACTAGACATTAGGCAATTATTTCAGACACTGATACAGCCTCCCTTTGCCAATTCTGCTTTAGACTGTAAGCTGCGCAGGGAAGGAGTTTGCCCTGTATTATCTTTGAAGCACTATTCAAACCTAAGCCACTATAATATAAATGACAAAATTAAATACATTGACCCACTATCCAGCTCTCTCTTTTAACGGTATCAGGAAAAGCAGCTACTTTTGAAGAAAAATATATTAAAAAAAAATCAGGGCAGTGCTGTTTCTTCAAAAACAGGGAAAAGACGATTACAAAGAAACAAGTAGTTGCATTTCAAATTGCATTAGTATCCAATTCTTCAATGCAAAAAATCTAAGCTGTAAATTATGGGGAGTTGTAATCCTCTGGTTTAGTGTATGCGATTGTATCTCCCTCTAGTGGCTGGTCCTACAGTCTACTCCTTTCTTACAGCTAAATGAGGTGTACTTTAGCTCAAATGGCAAACCTATATTTTTGGTGCAGAAGGTCCTCAGTTCAATCTCTGCTCTGGTGTCTACATGTGTATGCAGACAGGGTTCTTCACACATTAAAAAAAAAAAAAGAAGGAGGTAGGAAGGTGGAGGGTAATTGCCTTTCATTTTCTTCTTGTACCAAGGAGCAGCCCACAATAGCAAATGTCAATAGCAAATGTTCTCTCAGTTGATTCAAGTGACCCAGAGGACTGCCCCACCACAAATCACAATGGATCTCTTTTCTGTTCTTTTTGCCCATTCTGTTTTTCCTTCTGGTGTTGCTTCATTCACATTTGCAGCTGATTATCACTTTCCACTTCCCTTCACCTTTTCAAAGCTTAAACACTACAGCTGATTGCCCTCTCAGTCCTTATAGGGTGGAGGAGAAGAAGCCCAGCTGTCGGGGAGCTGCAAGGATGGGGTGAGCTGGATTTGGGAAGGTGATACAGTACACAGAAGTGTGAGAGGAAGGATTCCCCATTGTTTACAATAGAGTGGGATGATCTAAAAATTTAAGAATTGGTGTTGTTATACACAGTCTAGACAAAATATCACAATGAGATCCCAGCAGCATCACCTCTTCCCTTCATTCTTCCACGACAGTGATGCGCCACCAAAATCCATACACAAAAATTCCACCTCAGTTGGCGATAAATGTGACATTCCCTGGGTAAAATACTGTTCTTTATACATTCCACCCTGACCCCAGGAACAAAACAAACCACTATTCCATTCTCTTTCTCCTCCTTATATAAATTCATCAATACAACTCCTTCATTGGCTGATGAGAGTAATCATGGCATTTGTTGGAGGAGGGGACTCCAGACTCTTCAACTCCCAACTGTGGCTAAGTAAGCAAGCATTGGCATGGAGAGCAGCTGTTCAGGGCTCCCATTCAGCACAGCAACACATTGGCTCTCTGTCTCTTACGGATGCTGCTGGAGTAGCCTTCTGAGAATAGAAGCCTGGACATTAGATGATGTGCGTCCAGAAGTGCTGGTGGGAGACAGGAGAGGCATTCCCCTGGCAGCCTCATTCAGGCAGCTGCCATGTCCTAGCCACCTATGGCATGACAGGTGCATGAGGACTGGTCTTCACTATAATTCTTCTGTCGACCTAGCTATTGCCTCTTGGGGAGGTGAATTACCTAAACCGATGGGAGAAACCCTCCCGTTGGCATAGATAGTGTCTACAGTGAGGCAGTACAGCTGCACTGCTGTAGCGTTTAAAGTGTAGAAATATCCTGAGTAAGTAGCAGCCTGCTCAGTCCCAGCTGTAGAGAAGGCAAAGCAACCTGTGGCATTTTTGGATAGGACTATGAACCAAGTCTGCCCGCCCCCACCACTTCCAGAAGTGTAACCCATTCCCACCTGACAAATTTTGTGCAGCTCCATATGTGACTTTTCTCAATGCTGAGAACAAAAGTAATTGATTTCCCCCTTCCCCCAGGAACCTGCTGGGCAGGTAGGAAACTATTTCCCAAACAGGTCAGAATCAAATGAGGCTTGGGGAAGGGAGCTTAAGGCCCTGGCTTATGGGCTTGCTACCACAGCCCAAGGTCCTGGCAAAGCCATTGGGTTCCAGAATATTGGAGGGAGTTGGTATGGGTGAGTCTGAAAGAGGAATTGCTGAGGGGCTGGGGATCCCTGGCAAAGTTGGTGTGAGTGGGTGCTGGAGAAACCCTGAGACTCTGTTTTTACGGCATAGTGCCAATCTGAGGGTAACTGGGAAAGATCTGAGACAGCTTCACTCTGACCAGGGACCAGAGAGAGAAGAAGCAGAAAGCCTACGTGGGCGTTGGAAACCAGGTGCCACAGTGTTACCCAGTGGGCTTCTTCCCCCTCTCCCATAATGATAAGGGATTTTCTGGCTGTCACTGGCTAAGACATTCCTACTCCTGACTGTTGTGCAGTCGTGTAACTCCAATTAAGTTATTTAAGGGTCTGGATCCTGCAAACATTTATGACTTGGTACAGTACTTCCTAAAATGTGTAGTCCCATTGATTTCTAAAGGCCTGGTCTACATTGGGGAGTGTGGGGGGGATCGATCTAAGATACGCAACTTCAGCTACGAGAATAGCATAGCTGAAGTCAATGTATCTTAGATCGACTTATAATCACTTACTAGAGTAGCTCAAGTCGATGTATCTTAGACCGACTTATAATCACTTAATCAGCGCGGGATCAATGGCCGCCACTCATCAACTTTGCTTCCGCCTCTCGCCAAGCTGGAGTTCAGCAATTGACGGGAGAGTGATCGGGGATCAATTTATCACGTCTACATTACACGCGATAAATCGATCCCCAATAGATTGATCGCCACGTGCTGATCCGGTGGGTAGTGTAGACCTTCTACACTGCAAAAAAAAAAAAAAAAAACACCCAACACATCCCCGCACCGAGCCTCACAGCCCAGGTCAATTGACTTGGG
Organism: Mauremys reevesii; assembly: GCF_016161935.1. NCBI lineage: Eukaryota > Metazoa > Chordata > Testudines > Geoemydidae > Mauremys > Mauremys reevesii. The sequence continues at coordinate 84,581,936 of NC_052626.1, read as the reverse complement.
CTCATGGGACTTGAGCTGTGGGGCTAATAATGGCAGTGTAGACATTCGGGCTTGGGCTGGAGCCTAGATTCTGAAACCCAGCAAGGTGGTCTCAGACCCCAGTCTGCAGACCTAGCAGGAATATTTACACTGTCAGTGTTAGCCCCACAGCTCAAGTCCTATGAGACCAAGTCAAGTCTGTTTACAATCCGCAAGCCCACGTCAATTGACCCAGGTTCTGAAACTCATTGATGCAGGTTTTTCTTTGCAGTGTAGTCGTATCTTAAGGATCTATTATTGGTAAGCACTATGCCTTCAGGCCTCTGGGACGGAACCCTAGAGTTGTAGAAAAAGTTCTGTGATATACAATTGTATTACATGTGAAGGAGTTTGTCATAACTGATTAAAAACTGTGTTGTTATTCACAAGAGAGAGTTAATGTTGAGTGTGAAACATTAACTTTGACATTTGCTGACTTGCATGCTTAAATGGGTAATATTAACACTCTCAGAATAGCTTTTTAATGTAATATTTTATTTATTTTCTTTTTAGGCATAGCTCTCAGGGCATGATTTACTTTATATTTAAATATTTCCTTATTTTTGGTCTTTTCATTTTTACAACATAGGGACAGCCACAATTCCCTAAATCCAAAGCTGGATATCACAACTGTTCTCTGAGGAGTCAGAAGTCAGAATTTCCTAATGCCATTTCATAAAGGTCACTGATAGCAGGCTGAGTTGTTCTGAATCTACTTAGAACTCCTTGGGCTAGCATAGGTAAAAATAAAGAAATCAATTAACTACCTACCCTCACAGTATTTACTGTGCTACAGTATTAAAAGGATCAAAATGTAAGAAGCCTGTTCCTACAAGACAGAAGAAAGTTCAGAGAAAGGTAAAATATAAAATTACATTCTAATGATTATTCGTCATGTTGGAGTATTGCAGCCATATATGGTACCTGTAGTTTTCAACTTCATTCATTATTCATACTTAGATGAAGTCCTATCATGCATGCTAAGCCATTTAATCTGCAGGGCCTAATGAAATGACCAAACCACTGAAATTAATTTGAATCAATCAAGGTACAGAGCACGGATATGAGAAAGGTTACAAAGTTTATCTTGTACTGAATGGGCCATAACATTGCAATTTGGCCCAGGCTTCAAAATTTGGGCCTTGATCCATATTTGTATTTTAAACACCCCAAAGATGAGGAGTGTTTGGATGCAGGATTTTGATGGCTTATACTCCATCTTCTTATTATCGTTATTTATTATTTGTTGAGTGGCAACAGTGGGTTCAGCTCTGTAAAAGATACAAAGAAAGGCATGGTCCCATCCTTGAGTGCTTTCATAGTTTGCACAGATATGGCACAAACCAGAACCAAAATGTGCGGTGTGACCAAGAGGACAATACCACCTTAGGATCCCGAAGTCAAAGGAAAGACTAATATTGATTTCAGGGGCATTTGGACTGGGCCTTTAGAGCACAGGCTTTTGGTTATTAAATTTACTGGAAAAGTGATGGCATTTTTGCTGCTGCCAATTCAACACTGATGGGTTTTTTCAGAAGTGAATGTTAAGGCTTAGGGCTTGACATAGCACTGTCTATACCAAGGGCTAGGTCAGTATAACAGTATCACTCGGGGGTGTGGAAAATAGTAAGTAAGTAGTAACACTGACATAAATTTTTAACGTAAACCAGGGCTCAGTATTCTAATTCAGGGAGCGAGTTTAACCAGCATGTACACATACTGAGATGTAGAAAGCAAAAGGTTCAGAGTTGCAGAATGGATACACAACAAAAAGTTTGAATGTAGATCTTCTTAAATCATACAATGCTGGAACAGGCTTCTCATGCTAAATGGCAACACCTATGCTTCTAGTGCCATCAGAAACTGAGAATTACACAGCTACACAAAACAGTGAAAAATACTGAGGAAAGAGAGACAACTGAACTTCAAATAATGTGCAAGTCAAATAGGTTCTTATTTTAACCTCACCTCTCCTTACTTCTCATTAGCAGCAATCTGTAGCAGCAATAATTTTTATGGAGAACAGGTAAGAAAGCAACCATTATTAGCAAGAACTTTTTTCTTACTTCTTGTGAAATATATAAGTCCTTCTTTTCCTTCTCCAATAAATGTGCTCACCTCGACCCTAATGAAGGACTGACAAGCCACGTGCAAATAGAAAATAACTTCAGAATTTAAGATGCCCTCCAGACAATAACTAGATAGGCAATGAGAGCATATTGCAATATCAATCAATGGAGGCGTCAGAGTCACATAAAAATCTTGTTCATGTTACTCAACACCTAAGCAAATCCATCCTCTCACTAACTTCTCTAGTAAAGCACTCTTATCTGCTGTACTATAGACACAGTATTAAAACTCAGCTTGTGATAAAATTCAGCTTCAGTGATTGCTTTGGCCTATGTAGTTTGTGGGTACAACTCTTCCAAGGATCCTGCACCAGATAGACAATCTGCCAGCTAAAATGCTATTCCCAATTCCCCATCTGTGGGCCTGGTTAATTCTGGTGACAGCAGGCCATGAGAAAGCCTGAATTCCCAAACTGCCCCAACCTGTTCTCCTTTTGAATTTCCCTCCACTTCAGCTCTACATCCTCACTTCACAATCCTTGTAGGAAGATCATTAGAAACCACAAAGCCTCAAATAAGCAAAGAGGGATCACCTCCCAATATGTGTGCGCATGTGTACAACCACACAAATACATTCATACATAAATATATGGAAGGAAAATGAACATCCTAGCAAAAGGGAGATTGGAGTAAATTGCCCTTTCTTGACAATTAAACCAAAAGCAAGGGGAGGATGGGGGTGTCACAACCAGGACTTGGGTGGTTAGAGCAGGAGCAGGGGAAAAAAGCTCAGAGCCAGAAGTCAAGTCAAGGATCAGGGCCAGAGTGAGAATCAGGAGTCGTGCCCAGGGTCAGAGCTGGAATTGGAGTCAGGAGTCAAGCCAAGGGTCAGAGCCGGAGACCAGGGCAGGGATCAGGAACAAGACAGGAAGGCAAGAAATGGCAACAGGCAGGGAATCAGGAATCAGGAACAAGTCAGGAAAACAGAGCTCAGGAGTCAAGCAAGAAGGCAGGGTCCTATGTAGCAGCCAGACAGGAATTCACTCAGATGCAGAGACAACTTCCTGTGTCGCCTTCTGGCTTAAACAGTGCAGCCGGACCAATTGGTAGGACCAGGCGCTTCCCCTGGATCTGGATTCCCCTGGACAGTGCCACATCGCTTACCAGTCACTAGCAAACTGCCAGATGGTGGTTGGGATGTCAAGGCTGCTCGCAGACCTGGGTTCAAGACTCGTGGATCCTCACATCAGGTCACAAGCCCTTTCCAGTTAGCAGCACTCTTCAGATCTGGGGGAGGTTAAAAGTCTCCCTAAAACTACTGCTTTGGTTTTGAAGTAGATAGGTTACATGATTCCAAGCCCACCTAGGGGGAATGAATTATTTCACATCAAGGCCTGAAAAGCCTGGAGCTACACAGCCAATAGGAGTTAATAAACCAGGGAGTGTAATACAGGATCTTGTTTGCTCCCCGCTCCAGGAAAACTCAAGTTACCCGCTGCTGCTTTGTTTTGTCAACTTTTTTTCCAGGAGAAGTCAATTTCTCCCCTGGATGGGTCAGCCTGCTGCAGATCCAGCACCTGTGATCTTCCTAGGTTAGCAAAGGTTTTTCAGCTGGATCAGGCCGTAAGGAATGGCACTCTTTCTAACCTTATGAAATCAATACTAATTTCTGCCAGAACCCTTCTTGAACAGAACTGGAAGGCAGGAAAAATGGAACTTCCCATGACCTGGTGCATTTAAAAGAAAGCCTCAGGAACCAAGGGCTAAAATGATTTATTTTGGCTGTAACAAATATTTTGGCTTCCTTTCCTATCAGTTTGCCAATAAAAACACAGATCCAAGGTTTTTCAAACTACAGCATTGCAGCAATTTTGAAAATGACAAGTGAAATGTATACCAACTAATAAAGGGCTATTCATGCTATAAATGCCTTTTTGTGCTGTTTTCTACATTCTGTAGCATAACTTAGGAAAATATTGGGCTCATTTGTCCTCCAGGTAATCTTAAAGAGCCATTGTGCAGCAAACCACATCAATGCTGTCTTTACAAGCAAGCTCTCTCACTTCTAGATCCTATATTACCCTTGTCCCACTGAGATACACTGCTATCCCATTTTCTGTTGTTGTGAATAACTCACATCAGGAAAGATGACTCATAACACTGAGGTTACAAAACAATCTTTTCTTACTGAAGACAGTAATCCAGCATTATTAGGAACAGTAGGGTTCACTGAGGGTAACACCATCGCCTCCAAGACAGAAGGTTCAAGTCCCCTAGTTGGTACCGGGATCATATCTGGTGCTGTCATTTCAATGCAGTATTGGAGGATTGCCTCCCTTCTGATGAAACCTTCCCATGTGATTATATTCTGAAGAATGTCTCCAAAGTCAGCAATGTGTGGTACTGCATTGTCTCTGTGACTGCTCAAACTTCAAATGTGCACACATTTATAAGTAAATATGGTAGGTTTTTGTCCCCCAACTGCTCAAACCTCAAACTCGATAAATTATCTCAAAGTGAACCTGGCCCTTCTGGCTCTGACATCACCAATAATAAAGATTATGTCATTGGAACTTAGCTCACCATTAAAATAATGCTATGTGGGCCAGAAAAGAGTCCAGCTCACTCTCCCATACCTGTATTGGGTCTGCAGTGCTCACATAAATAAAACATTTTAGTCAGCGAGGTCAGCAAACATGATTCACTACATTAAGGACACATCTACGTTAGAAAGAAAAATGCCTTTTATATACAGCCATGCTTCTGATCCTATGCTTGAAACTGAGGTCCTTTCTATCAGTCTTTGCTTGGCTGTCCGAATAAAAGGCAATGATTCCATAGTACTTTTGAAAAATTGTAGCAGATAAGAGTCCTGTCTCATATTCTGTCTACCTCAATTAAATAGCTCTAATATACAATACTACAGGTGAATTCTTGCTGAGTACATAATGGCTGCTCTACTAGCCTATGCAGTTATGCTACCGCTGGTACTTATTATGTTGAGATACCTGAAATGAGAGAAATGCTTGGTAAGACCAAATTTTAATCTATTTTATTATTTCATGTGAGCTCCATTCTAGATTGTTATTCAATATTTTAAAGGCTAGTGTTATATTTCTCAACTTCAGCAGGTTCACTGCTATATAGTGCAGGGTGACCAATTAATACAAAGTAAAAAATGATATGTGGCGATCTATACAGTCACTAATGTCTCTGGAAATGTACATCCAGGCCCTTAAACCCTTTTTTCTGTGCCTTTCATAATTACATCCTTGTTTGTAAGATGAACTTCTACAATGTGAGGTACTGAAGCTGGCAATATCAGCTTCTGATTCTGCTGAGGACAATTTTCAGTTCAGATAAAGAAATTAACTTCTTGAGCAAAACATTAGATGGAGCCACACATAGTAGCCTTATACGCATGGTTCAGAACACACGACAGATCTCTGCAGACAGGCTCATTAATATTGTGAAAAAGGTGTAAAGATAGAGAAAACCATAGTTCTACCAAGGTCATTCTTTTTCACTGGACAGGCCTACCCTACTTGTCAGCAGGTATAATCTGAGAGAACAGATGGTTTTTCCTTAAACTTGTTACTGTACACTCCTATCATAATCCATGACTTGCTATAGATGAGATGTTCAGAGGGTCAGCACTAGACCCAAACACCAATTAAATTCTCAAAATAGGGCCCAAGTGGGACTAAGGTGGTGCGTCAGTCTTCCCTCTACACGGGGGTATTTTACCATATGAGAACAAACTTCTTTCGCTTATATAGCTAAAATCAGCCCTTCCCTTCAAATTACATTCACTATCTAGAACCCACACAGATCTTGCACTAGGTCTTTTATAATCACAGCAATAGTCAAAATCATTTTCTTTCTCTTCCCGTCAATTTTACAAATCCAGTTTTGGGTGAAGGTAGTTTGTCTTGAGAAAAGAGTGGTAACTTTTAGCACAATAAACATTGCAAAACAAAGGCATAAGCTGCTTTATTTTGTGTAAACATGGGTGATTTTAGGAATGTGTGTCTTTGTACACTGGCAACTAATAGTTCCTTATATAAAATCGAGAATTTACTACATCTCCTTCAAACAGCTTTCCCATTGGATTCTTTAGTATATGATCCCTAAAGGAAAAAAGAAAATGTAAGCAAAACTTCCAAACTCTCTGGTAGAACAGAGTCAATTGGAGGTTTCCAGGGTCCTTTGTGGTTAAATTTGCTGAACCTTGTTTCATAATAATGGTTGCATATTGGCAAACAAACAGCTGGATTCTAGCTTTCTGTTTCAGTAAGAGGCTCTAAATCTTCTGACAAAGCCATTGCTACTATATACAATACTAAAATGTTAAAGATTAAAAAAAAGATGTAATGTTGCCAAAAAAAGGAAAAGACTAGTTATGAAAAAATTATCATTTTCAGATCAATGATTTTGAGTTTTGTTACATAAATCAAGTGCTGATGTATTTACATAAAAATGAGTTTCCCAGCCAAAGAAATGCAAAGTTTAAATAATTGTCCATCATTTAGAATTCCTGCATTTTCATCTACAACTTGTTCTTTAAGTTGCATCTTGCATACTAATTTTTCCCCCTTCACTGAAATGTAAAAACATGTCCCTTTGGTGATCCGAAAACACACGGACTTTCTACTGCAAGTTCAGAGAAATCACTGGGATACGCAGCAAATACTTTCAGTTGCAACGTAAAAAATGCCACAATTTCACCATCTTGTGGGGACAGTGAACACTGCAGCAAACATCTGAAAACCATTGACCCTAAGTCAGGAAAGCATTTAAGCATGCCCATGAGTATGTTCTTTTTCAGGAATACACTAAAACGTGCCTTACTTTAATCATGATAAAATCCCACTGACTTCAAGAAGAATTAAGCACATGATTAAGTGATTTGCTGTGTACGGATGCTTTCCTGAAAATGGTGCCAGAGAGATGAACGTATGTTACATACACACTTTTCAACATTTGCTAGAAATATGTGACTAATTCACTTGAAATACAAATCCTTTCTTTTTCCTCACCTGAAATTTTGATTACAACTCAACTAGATAAAGATTAGACTAATTTTATATGTTTTTCCAAACTAAAATTTTGTTGAAGTTTGAAAAAAGTTGGGATTTTACCCCCCACCAATTTCAAACACGTCTAACAATTTGAAGTTCCGTTTCTGTCTAGACCTTAGGTGCCAAAACTCCATGGAAAAGGCTCTTCCTATAAGAGAGTTCTAGGTCAGGCTGGTCGATTCAAGAGATTCAGCTAAGCATCCCAGCTCTGGGATGCTTATCAGAACTTATCACAGAAACTTCTCATTTAAGTGTGAAAGAAAGAAAGAGACAACATGAGTAAGATGCTAGCCACCACTCATTCAAGTGTGGCTGGGAGCTTGTGCTCCAGATTCTCATTAACAACGGGCACAATCTCTTTGCTACCTTTAAGGAGTCATTTAAATTGATCCATTTAAAGCAACAGTATAAGACTGAAAAATGCACAGTTCCATTATGCACGAAGAGCCAAATTACTTTTACTTACCCACTCGTAATGTCATCAGTCCTTATATTCTTGCCCAGAACATCGCCATCGCTCATATAGCCAGTGGCATCCATGCTGATGGTTTCAAGATCTATCTCATCACCACCTTTCTCTGAGATGTCCATGTGACAAACGTTACTACCGCGGGATGCTAGCTGTCTTCTCAAAGGTGCTGAATACATATAACGCCCAGACTCAGCGTTGATGAAGCGGCTGGCATTGGCTCTTGGAGGATACCCATTTCCCACTGATGGAGCATCACCTGCCTGAAGGCGGGGGCTGGACTGCCCAAGTCTCCATGACAAAGGTGTTGGTCTTCCAGTCAAGCTGAGAATACTGCGACCGCTTATTTCAGTAGTGACATTGGTGTCAAACGTGGTCTCCAATGTGCTTAAAAAAAAATTGATTTAGTCTTCACTGACATGGTATAGAACCATTAGATTTCAGGTGATGCCACTGCATACATCATAAAAGAATGTAACTTCCAAATAGTGGCAAAGGTATCAACTGCAGGTGACATACTTAACAGCATTTGCCTAAAACAAATCTCTTCATGTATTTTACACTCCTTAACAACACTACTTTAAAAATAAAGGGTCTCCCTAGCCAGGCCATAAATGTTGTGTTGGGGAAGGGAGTAGAAAGAGAGGGGGTTATTTATTGATGTGTTTATTCATTTTTGGCATGGGTTCTTCTCAGTATCCAAGCACAACTTTTCCTCTTTCAGTCAAACCTAACCCATAATTGATGCTGTCACCATTCCATGCAGGAGGCTTAAGCTGATAAAAAGACCACTTTACTTCCTAGCTGCATTCACAAAATACCCTATCAGTTTGGAGATGCTCAAGACAGCCAACAATCCTTCTGCCTCTCTCAATGAAGACTTACGGGAAAAAAATAGTTACCGTATATAAAGGTTAGACTAATTTCAGACGTTTTTCCAAACTTAAGAACTTTGTATCTATTTACACCAGGGGTTGGCAACCTCTGGCACACGGCTCGCCAGGGTAAGCACCCTGGCGGGCCGGGCCAGTTTGTTTACTTGCCACATCAGCAGGTTTGGCCGATCGCGGCTCCCCCAGGCCACGGTTCGCCGCTCTAGGCCAATGGGGGAAGCGGGAAGCCGCGGCCAGCACTTCCCTCGGCCTGCGCCACTTCCCGCAGCCCCCATTGGTCTGTGACGGTGAACCGTGGCCAGTGGGAGCCGCGATCCACCTAACCTGCCGACGTGGCCGATAAACAAACTGGCCCGGCCCGCCAGGGTGCTTACCCTGGAGAGCTGTGTGCCAGAGGTTGCTGACTCCTGATTTACACAGTACTTTGATTTTCAATTTCACCTTATGACCACTAAATACATTTTCTAAGGCTCAAATATATACTATATTCTTCATGCCTGTATAGACGAGTATATTGCTTCCCTTCAATGACAAATGCTAGTATAGGCTGTCTATTTTCTCCTCTTCGAGAGCTGCAGCTTCCCTCTCCCAAACCAGACCAACCAACCCTGATTTCCTTGGCTAAAATGGACTAAATGGGCTCAGGCTACTCGCAGCATGATAAATCCTGTGGAACCATGAGCAGGCCTAAGTATCCTGTGGCTACAGTAATTAAATCATAATGAGCTGTCACTTTAAACGAGACTTTAAAAGGAAAACAGATGCACTGGGAGTTCATCTGTGGAGGCACTGGCACAGGCAAATACAAACCTTCATCTCTGAACTCACTTAGGGCTTCATCCTATGAAGGGTTCAGCATCATTAGTCAACTGAAATTGAGGGAGCTGAGCACCTCACAGGATCAGGCCATTCATGCGGCCAAACATCATCTTCTCCTAAGTCTCTTGTTGAGCATTTAAAACAACAGCTCATAGAATGTTCAAATATAATCACAGCTTTTGCTTATCTTAAGCATATTTTAAATATTACTGGAGATTTCTAAATACTGCTTTACTAAAAATTTTTTTACATTCACATCACTAATAATATTATAAAGCTTTGTTTGTCCAAAGACCAGTTAGGAATTCAAGTTATGCACTTTATCAAGTAGGTCAAACACAGTTCACCTGCTTGTTTAAACAGCATATTATAGATCTGGGGAGGGAAATGCATTAAAGTCACTCATAAGTAAACCAAAGTAACATTTTAAATGGTTACCTTTGCACAATTCTATTCAAACACCACGTAATGCACTTAACAAGCATTGCTCTTTCTATGACTGCATTTCTGTATCCAACCGTTCTGTTCCCTGCATCACCACCGCTTACTCTTCAGAAATCTTTATAAATACTAAACAAGGATCAGAATCTGTGCTTTCAATAAAAGAAAAAAGCACAGTAAATGCTCCTCCATTGTCAGTGTTAATAATTTTTGCAAGGGCACAACCCAGCCAGAGTCAGGACAGGTAATATAAGAACACAGTTATTTCACTGTTCAATAAAGAAGGAATTCATGTCACTACCTGTGGGAGACCTGGGTTCCCCGTAAGCTGGACATGGTCTCCTCTAAGTTCTGTCGAAGATCAGCAATGTTCTTGACAGTTCGCAATCGTCGAGTTTCTGGATCCTCCCCTATGAAATAACAGACCTTTAGAAGGAAAGAACTAGCCCACATTAATTAGCAATAGCCAAGACATGCACTATTATCTCTTCATGGCTCTGAGTCAAGCAGAAATCCCTGCCTTTACATTATTTAATATCCAATCCCACACTAAATATGATGTAGGATTTCATTCACTGCTGAAAGGAGCTTTCCATTGGCCAGACTGAGGAATAGCACTGTATTGTTAACTTCCTTTCATGGGCTTTCTTTGAACCATAAAATATTCAAATATTTTTGTATTGTATTTTACTCAAATCTCCCTGGTACACTTTTGCTTAATGGTTAGAGCATATGGCAGTCCGCTCCATCCCCCATACTGGCATGATGAAATGTACTTGATAAAGCCTGTTTTTTGCAAGGTTATAATCACAGTAGATATACTTTTCTCATTTTAAATACATCAAATTGATTATTAGAAAGCTGCTGTTTTGGGAACAAACTAAACCATGTCTATTAATTGCTCCACAGCTGAATGATGTACCACGTAATCCAGCAAATGCAGTTGCCTGCCCAGCTTCATCCTGCTATTTCATTCATGGAAATGAGCTTTACGGAGCAGGTACGGTCACCATGATACAGAGACAGTTTTGTTCTGATTTTTTGGTAGGAACTCAAATTAATTTCCCTTGCAGGCTGTAACACATTCAGGTCAGCATGATTCATGTTCCAGTAGCAAATTACTGTATAACAGTATAGAAACCTTCCAAATTAGACCAGCAATAGTCAAGAACACTTAATACTTAAATCCTCAAGGCCATAACAACTATTTTTTTGCTTTGCATAAGGATTCTTTGCCATTTTTATTTCCCTAAGGAAATTCTTAAGGAATTCCCTAAGATGGTTCATTTGACAACAGCATATTACCTGTTTTTGGACCAGAAAAGGAATCTACTTCCATTTTATAAAACCTCCTAGTGGCCTCTGTGGAATTTATTTTGCTTACTTGTTCTCTGTAATTGATTAAAAACCACTTCAGTGCTAGCTCAGCTATATTTTATCTACTTAAAAACTCCTTAGGTGTTAAAAAGAAGTGACTTATGATTGTTAGTGGTACTGTAGCGGGCCGGTGTGGCTCCCCTCCTCCCCGGAGAGGGTTGAGCCCCGGACACAGGAAGGGGCGGGGCTACAGCGTGGTGAGCCCGCCCCTCAGAGGGTCAGACGGCGACCCGGAAGGATAAAAGCCGGGCCTTCCAGCCCAGTCAGTGCCCAGCCACCGGGGAGAGCAGACCTGTCTGAGGGAGCTCCTGATGGAGGAACCGCTGGAGCCCCAGGCAGCTGCCTGGACTGGCCGGAGAGCACCCTACCCCGCTACTGGGAAGACCTGCCGGAGCTTCCCCACGCCACCTACGACGAGGAGCCAGTAGGAGCTTCCCCGCTACCGCGCTGTTACCCCGAGGAACCCCCGGAGCACGATTGGCCGGACTTCCCCGGGGAACTACCCGATCTACCCCCAAGCCCGGGTTGTGAGGAGCCCATGCAGTGGGACTTCCCGGGACCAGATGCCGTGGACCAGGTAGGACCAGAGGGGGATATTGGAAGTGGCCCGGGGGCAGCCGACCTCCGTCAGGCTGCTGACCAGACCGAGCCCATGTCAGTGTGTTGCGGTCAGGATCCCCACTGACCATCAGCGGTGACGACCGCTGCCTAGGGCCCCGGGCCAGGACACAGTGGAGTGGGTGGGCCTGTGTCCCCCCTGCCACCCCGCTCACGGGTGGCAGTTATCCCCCTCACCCTATTGCTCAGCTTGCTACCAGAGGCCTGAGCCCCTGTACTGTTCCCTGCTCAGCCTGCTGCAAGAGGCCTGAGCTCCTGTACTGTTCCCTGCTCAGCCTGCTGCAAGAGGCCTGAGCTCCTGTACTGTTCCCTGCTCAGCCTGCTGCAAGAGGCCTGAGCTCTCCTTGTACTGCTTGCTGCCCAGCCCCTGCACCAGAGGGCCTGGGCCTTACCGAGACTGTTTACTGCCCAGCCCCTGCACCAGAGGGCCTGGGCCTTTCCTAGCCTATTTGCAGCCCAGCCCCTGCACCAGAGGGCCTGGGCCTTATCCAGACTGTTGATACTGTTTGCAGCTCAGCCTTGCAGGAAAAGGCCTGAGCCCCAACTGACTCTGTCTTTGTCACCTAGCCTTAAAGGGACAGGACAGAACCCCCGTGAGACCAGCGGGCCGGTGTGGCTCCCCTCCTCCCCTCAGAGGGTTGAGCCCCGGACCCGCCTGTTACAGGTACCAAGGTGCTTGCTGTCAGCATGGAGCATAACTGAACTAGAAAATCTTCACACAGGATGTAGAAGGAAAAAAAAAACCCTGCTAATTAGATAGGCCCTCTTCACACCAGGGAATGAGCTCATTCAAAAGGTTTACAACAAACAGCTAAATAGCAAAATGCTTCATATCCAAAATTTAGCTATTTTTGATAATACTGCAGTCTTGATACTCTTGCATGTTCTTTAAGTGAAGCCTTCTTCCCTAAAAGCTCCCATGAAACTGAGTTGAACTAATCCACAAAATGGTTAGTTCAGATGAGAATCTACACATTAAAAATTCTGATTTAAGTAAAGACTGAAAACAGTCTCCAAACAGTTGCTGCTCTTTAAGAAAGCTTCTCTCAACTCTTAAAGTAAATTTAGTGCTTGTGTAAGGTGCCAAATTGCTAGCCCTGGAGGATGAAGACCTCCCAGGCATCAGTGCAAATGTCCCATGCTGCCCCACCAATGTGCCTCAGCTCTGACTTGAAGGTAGGGTGACCAGACAACAAGTGTGAAAAATCGGGACAGGGGGTGGGGAGTAATAGGAACCTATACAAGAAAAAGACCCCAAAATCGGGACGTCTGGTCACCCTACTTGTAGGTATCAGCTCTAGGGAAAAGAAAGTAGTTTCATATTCATCCAGTCCTTGGCCTTCCTGAGATAGTCAAGGGGCCAATTATCGTCCATGTTAGTGATGTTTTTCCATGATGTGGACAGCTGTCTCTGGGAACCAGAGTGACACTAATAATGCATTTCACATAGGCCACCTAACCATCAGATAGTTATGGCTTCATTACTATTGACCTGACAAGACTGGAAATAGAAACCTAATAGAGCTCAATTCTCTCAGCCACAGAGTGTCTGGGATGTAAACATTTTTATACACTTATTAGTCTGCAAATTATTGCAACACTAAAGAACATTTAAAAATAGTATTTCTAGGACGTCTGATAAAAGTGCTCTTTCCACAGATTATTTCTTTTGTAAATATGAAGGCAAGATCTAGATAAGCTATTAAGAGCACAGATAAGAGGCTTAGCTGAGGTAAAAGCTGTTAAAGTTGTTTGCTTTGAGACTCACCAAACTAAATTGTGACAATGTTTTTCTAAAGAGAAAGTCATATTCAGACATCAGTTCTAAGCTCTTTAGAAGACATTATATTGACTTTCATTGAAAATATCCAATTAGACTACACTTAAGACATTAATCACCTTCTTTACAAGATTCTTCTCTTCATGGATATTCTGTATATAGTGTCTGTGAACTGTTTACTTCCATTTCTCCATATACACATGTAACTCATCAGCAATGTTTGTTGCATGCATGAATGGACAAAACAAGAGACATTAAAGTCTGATTTATTTCTTAAAAATTTCCTCTCTTTTGGGGTCGAGGAACTGTTTTGTTTGTTCTCCATTAATGCTCCTTGATTGAATACCACTATCTGTTGACTTTGGCTTTAAACCATTTCCTCTTTGGATCCACATTATATGATATACAGATTGTGCTGCTGTTGTGTACTTTTGGATCTCAAACTAACATGCATAATAAAATAATAATACTTTAAACTTAAATAATATCTTCCATTAAGGGCTCTGAAAACCCTCTGTAAACTAGATATTAATACCATTTTACAAATGGGTAAAATAAAAAATAATAATAAATAATAATATAATATAAAAATGTGATGTACATTTCATTTTACCCATTTGTAAAATGGAAATAATATATATAGTTTGGGAGAATTGCCTAAGATAACACACTGATTAAGAGGCACTATTAAGAAAACTCAGGAAGCCCAATGCTTGTTCCCCCAATTCTAACCAACAATGCGCTGCCTCCTCTATTTATGTATCACTGCAGGAATGTTCACAAGGACTGTATTCCTAATGCCATTTGTTTGTCTGCTTAATGTTTCATGTATTTACATATATATGCAGATATGTGTATACGGGCACTCCTGCTGCTCTCCTCTTCACCACTGACTCTTCCTCTTGGTTCTGCGGCCAGCATGTGTACATGCAGGTATAAACATGGCAAAGGCAGAAAATATAATTAAATATGAAATTAATCTAATTGTGAAGCTTACAGCCACATGACTTCCCAAGCAGAAGGATCAGTTCCAAAGCTCACGTTAGCCTGGAGAATGTATGAACTAACTAGATAAAGAACTCTACAGTGATACCCTAATTGTGAGACACGTTAACGACATACTTGGTTTATAAACAAAAACACACAGTTCTCTAAAAACAGAAAGAGGGATGAAGGGTGGAGACACACCAAAGACTTACAAGCACAACTCACATTTGTACTGCAATGTTATTGCTAAAAGTCACTTCGTGAACATGTATTGTTAATTATCAGCTATTCCTAGCAGTGGCAGGAATTTTAGAATACACACAACACGTGAAATTACTTTACAACCCATAGCATCTTAATCCAAATCAATTTCAGCACACTTCTTATTCAATAGACACAGTAAGTTAAAATTGGTTTTATATTTCTCATTGCAGCAATGGGAGTGTCCCTATTAATTTAATCACCAAATTGATGAATGCTGTAGAGAGCTTCTTGTACAGCTGTAATGGCTGATTTTATGATGAATGGGCAATTGTCAAAACTCCAAACTTTCAAAACAAGAAATAGCTTGTTAACCTATCCTTTTAAATCTGGGAAATGCAAACATGAGTTGAAACTAACGCACACTACTTCTCAAATTATTCAGACAGAATGTGACAATGTTGGGGTTTCCCCAATGTTGTAAACTAATGCAAAATGCCAAAGGAACTAGCTTTATCTAATCCACAATCTCTGAAGTCTGAATATTAAAAAATGGAAAACATATCAGATACATGGCTCCTTAGGGGCGCTTGAGGAATATTTTAGTAAAATCTGGCAAGATGTTGAATGTTTGCTGCAAGGTGCTAAAGCAAGATATTAACTACCCTCAATTCCCAATGATTTCAATGCTCAGTATCTTGTAGAACTAAGCCCCTGGTGTCCAAAACTCTGATCTTTACCCAGTTCCTGTAGGACCAAATATTAGAACTCATCAAAAACAAGGCACTAGGAATAACCACATAAATTAAATTCCCCCTAAAGAGAGGGGAAACAAACTTCATTTAGCCCACTCATTTGTTATATACAATGCACACAATTAGTTATCTAGACATCTTCCAGGACCTACCTGAAAGGTCTTCGAGACCAGGCTGTCCAGTTTTAGTGTAAAGAGCAGTATCCATGCTCACCCCTCCTGTGCCGGATTCAGCTGTTACATTCCCTTCATTGTCTGTCTGTGATCTTAAAGGCAACACAAATATAGAGATATGCAGTCACTCACCACCAAAAATATATCAAGTGTAACATTGATAAAACTGCACCCGCCATCATCCACTGTGTCCTTTTCTCTAGAATACACTAGCAGACTGACTTTACATAATTCATTAGTCCCATGTTGAGCTATGTCCTAGAAACGGAAACAGGCACTGAACTGTAAAGAAAAAAAATGAAATATTCATAGTCAAAATGTAGACTTCACAGACCCCCAGACACTAAGACATTTCAGATTTTCAGCAGCACACACTGGGCTGAAACTGTGATCTTCATTAACAATGGAGTTTATATGTGACAGTTCTTCACACCTGTGCAGAATTCCCTTTGTTAACTAGCAATGTCACCAGTTCTTTTTTTAAAAGAAACAACTAGGTAAAATAATAACCATTGACTGCAAGAAGAACACTGGACATGGTATTATTCAGTGGAAGGTGTTTTTCTAAGAATCTGCTTTTCAGTTATACATTAGTATAAATCTGTGATCACTTCATTTTACTAGTTACACTATGTTTTGGATCTGAGGACCACAGCAGTTAGCAGTTAGAAGTGCAGTCTCCTTTAAGTGCACGAAAGAGTTCCTAGATAGGAGGATACAGAAGGTATTTCACTGATACTACTCTTGATCTCGGCTAAAAGACCATGTGGAAACATACAGTAGGGTAGAATAATTTCTCTGTTTGCAGTTTAAAAAAACCAGGAGAAGTATATTTACCACAGATTATCTGCTTCTCAGCATCTTGTGTAGGGGTTGTGGGCAGGGGAAGGGGATGGCAAGATTGTTCCTGCTCTCCAGTGATTCCCAGAGAGTGAACGGCCCCCTTAGAGCTATTGCCTACTGAGATAGTTTAGAGCAAATCTGAGGCTGCTCTTGTAACATCTCAGTGTAGCAGTCTGTCCTCTTCTAGTGCTGGCTGGGCCATAGATACAGGTTGATGAGCCTAACATAGACTTAGCTAATAGAGCTGGATCTTTGAATTCAGGCAGTAGAGACCCATGCATTAACATCCTGATGTGCCAGATTCAAACCCTGCTGCTGACATCCCACCCTGGATCAAGAAGATACACTAGCTCCTTTGGGAGTCCCCTACAGCTGTATCTAGCACATAATGGCTCTTTAGGGCAGAGATGGTCATTTTGTTCTGCATCTGTACAGCTCCTAGCACAGTGAGGTCTGGGTCCATGGCTGGGGCTCCTAGGCACTATGGTAATACGAATAAACAACAACAATAACAGTACCAGTAATAGGCAGAGTTTAAAGTTTGGAACAAACTTAAAAATGATGCTACAAATTATATTCTTCAGGTACACACTATTAGTGATTGGATCCCTTTTTATTAAGCATGGATTTACTTTTCCTCTTCATTTTTCAAGAAAACAAGATGGTACATTTTGACCTCTCACTTTGACTTCTGGCTGGGCAAGTAAATATGATTTATTTTCAAGTCTGCAGCAGTTTTTCTGGCAGAATTGTACAGTTTGTTTTGCATTCTTTTGAAAGGTCAAATAAATATTACCTTGAGACTACCAATCTGTTATTAGAGTTATAAAAATAGTATGGTTAGCAGCTCAGCTGCTTTCATGCTTCAGATGATACTAGTATTGAAAACACTGAATGGAGATCAGCTCCAAGTCAGTTATTACACTGGGTTTTATTTTGGCTTTTTCATCAGGACATTATAGTCATAAACAGACAACAATCCAATGCCTAACTCACCCTTCCATGTTCATGGGGGTAAGAAATGTAACAACTGAGATCTCATCATGAATACTGGGGGAGTATTTGAGAGGCCAGCTCAAAATGTTTTTTAATTTTATGTCAGTTTTTTCAAGAGTGTGTGTGTGTGTATATATACACATAGATGAACACTACTTGGCCTTTTGGCTACTATGCAAATCAATTTAACTTATGTCCCATATTGGGGGACAGGCTCAATCACAGAGGTCTTTTCAATCTTTATCTACAGCATTATAATGCTAAGAAATGCACTGGCACTCTCCAGCTCCAAACAGAATGCTGCACCTCTAATGGGTTTGTAAACAAACAGCAGGCTTGGTTCAGCTCGCCATCAGGCAAACGTCAGATGCTGCACTGGTGATGATTTGAAAATCGTGGGTTTCGGAGCAGGGTGAATCCAGAAATTTTAATATGTATTTTAATAGTGGCACCAAGAAGAATGTAATATTAATATGTATTTTGATCAGGTTAATCATTCACAGGTGGCTCATTTTCATGCACTGGTACAGCAGGAAGTGTGCACAGCTTTTTACAAATATCCTGTACAATGCAGAAAAACAGTATTGGCCTGATTATGTCCAGCAATGGGCAGGTGCCCAAGGAGAGGGGGCAGAAGACACAAGGATCCCATTTTATGTTCCCATATAGGGGCCGAGCATACTATCAATCCTTTTGCTTCCCTGAGTGCAAGGATCGTTCCATGCACCTTTGCTACAGATCTATGGCCCAGCTCCCCTGAGTCAACACCTACCAACAGAGCAAAACCCACTCATTGGGGAATGAATGCTTGACCCTAACCAAGGATCAAGCTGCAGCCATGCTCTTCCTTCAATCCTAGGCCTCATCTCCACTACTGACATTTTCTAAACATATCTCAGCATTGCAAACACTGAGTTAGCTTCACCACGGTTAGCAACATCAGGAGCACTGGTGTAGAGGGGCCACCAACTACTGCAACCATCTTTAACACTATGACATATACAAGCCAGTCTGATCAACACAATGTTAAAAATGACCAAAGCAGCAGCTGGACTATCTACACTGGGCGCCGGACAGGGTACACACGCCAATGGAGCTGAACTGGCGTCTCCAACAGTTGGAAGTTTTGGACAGAGCCTTGCAGACATCATACCTGCCTAAGCGACAACCCCTACAGAAGCTCCCAGTGCTACACTGCAATTCCACTCTACCCACCATAGGCTAAGACTGCTACAGCTGAACCATATAAACATTACATCTAAAGCACACATACTGTATACATACTATTAATAAGCCAGTATTATAAAAAGTCAGCTTTAAGCGAACATAGTATCTAAGGCAGCAATAATGTACTTCTTAACTGTTGGGAACAATAACTATCTCAGCTATGACTGTTAGTTTTTAACAGTAACTTGATAAACGATGTCACTTTTTTAAATAACTGTCAGCACCAACGCAACCGCTATACAATTTTTCTCCCCCTGCCTCCAAGTAACCATATCATAAACGGATAAAAAATTCAGGTTCAGAACACCCTACCTGTACATGAAAGGAGCTACAGTGGCAGTGTTCGGGTGGTTGTATTGCTGTTGTGGATGAGGTAGTTGAACACTCACAGTATTGCTTCCGGTAGTCTGTGTGGTACTAACTGGCCCATTGACAGCTTGGGTGCTGCTGCTACTGTTAAGAGCAGACACCCCTCCTATCCCTTTTCCTTCTGAGGAGGCTAAACTTGAAGTGGAACTGGAATTCCTGCTGTCTAGTTGGGTCTTCTGATGAGAGAGCCCTGAGCCAGGTTTTCCACTGCGGCTTCTCTCACCTTCCTTTGCAGAAGTTGGGGCACTTGAGGATTTCCCTGTGGTGTTTTTCATTCCTGGTTTTGGTATGCCACTGTGCGAAGGGGCAGAGGCCTCCTTCTTGGCACTATTCAGCTTTCCTCCTTTAGGGATAAAGCTTGCAATCTTGGAGGACTTTTTTGGCATCTCTGTTGTAGCTGGTGCTGTCTGTTCTTCTTTTGGCTCCTCTTCTTTAATCTCCTGCTTCTCCGTTACGGATATCCTTTTTGCAATGTCTTTGCTTTTATCCTTTTCCTTCTCTTTCTGTTTCTCTTTCTCACTGCCCTTTGGGGAACTTTTCTTATTAGTCAGTGCCCGGCTAAAAGTTCTTTGTGCAATGCCCTTCAGTGCAATTTTGGGGCTACTGGATGTTGGTCCCGGGTTGTTCATATGCCGATTTGCAGCATCTATCTCTTCACTTTCCTCAAAGCTGGGAAGTGCCTCTAGTCTTTCACAGCTAGTGTCCCGAGACCCTGGACACTCAAGGGATGTTCCTCCTGCTTTGGAGCCTCCTTTGCTATTGAAGAGTTTTAACTTCTCAAGCATGGATTTTTGACCATTGGGAGTTGCTTTGACCATTTCTGAAGGTGGTTTTGGAGACTCTGGAACTGGCTGCTTTACAGATAACATGGAAGACGTGGCTGTGTGCTTCGCACTAAGGGACTTGCTGCGCCAGGGTTTAATGGCAGAGCTGGGCTGGGGTATGGCCGATGAGTTATTGCAACTAACAGCATTTGTACTGCTGCTGCTTTGAACTGAAGATGATACATTTTCATTCATTCCTGTGGACTGGGAGGCTGTACTGTCTGCTGGCTCTGGGAAAAACAAACAAACAAACAGTAGTACCTGGTATTAAAACAGCTCTGATTAATGCAATTCCTTTCCACCATAAAAGGTCTGGTGCTTTAGAGTACTACTACTAGGAAAGAAAGATTTCTCATTATTACAAACTACAGCAGTGTCAACTAAACAAAGTAAGACTGCTACTGTATTGAGGGGAGAAAAAAAATCAGAAAACTCTCACTATGGCAATTTACATGTATTCACAGTTTTACAAACACACCTAAATGAAGTTAAACATGCAAAAGCCAGATGTGTTTTAGAAAGTCCTGTAGATCTACACTGCATCTTCATTAGAAATTACATGTGCATTATTATCTGACCAAGGCTTTTCCTCTGCTTTAAAAAAAATCCTTACTGTTCAAGTTCATTTCTTAGAAAAACCTCAAATGTATATAAAAAGAAAAACTGCATGGAGAAAAAGAAAAAAACAACACTGAAGTTAGTTCCAGTTAATGGTGGTTTCAAATTCTGATATCCATTAAAAACAGAGGCAAACCCATTCTGCAAAAATAAAACCAATTGTATCCTTATTCATGGAGTGAACCTAAGTGATACATTTTTATCTAATAACTACATCCAGCTGCAAGAAGAGCTATGTCAGTAACTGCAAACCCTTCTTCAGTGAGCATGAATCTCTTGTTTGTTTAGTTTTTTTTAATGTTACTTGCTTTTCTTAAATCATAAATTCAGCACCTAAAGAAAGCTTGAAAATCACACTGGCTTACTCACCTATCAGTGACCACTTCTCCTCTTCTGAAGTTTCTCTTTGCAAAGTTTCCCTTCTGGAGACGTTACTCTCTCAATTATCACAAATACGTTTTCTGTTAAACGGCTCATGTTTCCAATTAACTTTTGTCATCCCTAACTGTTCAGCTGCCCAGCAGCCTGCTGGGGATTAACGGCTTTTACCTATATTTCCCTGCCCTCTAGCAATAAAGTAAACTGAATATAGAGCTGCTTTTTTTAATTTAAAAATAAACAGCAGTTGAGAACGTACATTTTCAGCAGCCGGAGCAGCACTGTGAATTCAGTTCTGTAAATCATGAACTGCTGCAACCACACAGGGGCTGTTTTACTTCACTTTCAGCTGCTCACTGAAGATATAGCTTTGTTAACCTCACTCGTATGATCCAAACCAGACCTCCCAAAGATTTAAAGCACATACATCTTTATGACTTAGTGTAGATCTGTGTTTTTAGGAGTGTTGGAGATCCCTTTATAATACACTCAGAGTCATTCCACATTGTTATGTACCAAATGGAACAACAGGAATTAATGGTAATTTTTTAAAAAGAGAAGTCATTACTTAAATGGGAAGATTTCCAGTGCTCTGTTATTAACTACCAACTACTAGAGTGGCTTTCTAGCCCTTTCCTCTGGACAGCTTTTCTCAGGTAGATGGAGAGAGGCAATGGTTACCTCAGTATACAGGGGCACCAAGGGCTTGATTCTGAACTTATTTACCACAGGTTTAACTAGAGCAACTCTACTGACTTCAATGCAGTTACTCCTGATTTACTCCAGTGTAGGAGCAGAATCAAGTCCTAAGTGTCCCACATCCTCTTCTGCCAGGTGGTGCTTGAGTGCCACTCTCTCTGCCTGAGCTCAGCACTTCACACTCAATCATATGGATTAGATGGTACAGGAGTCACAGGAGGAGGGAAAAGAAGGATCCAGTGCCATCAACTCTGCCCCCAGCTAGGAGGAAGAAGGGGATGAGAAAGACAGGAGCTGCTTGAAGAGCAGTGATATTGTCCCCTCCCAGTTTTCAAAATGCTGCAGCACCACTGCTTTACACTCTATGTTTCTGGCAGTAATTTGGTTCTCTTTGCTGCCACTTCCCCAATCCATAGCAAGGAGGAAGCAGGGTAAGACTTGTGCCTGAAACACAGTGCCTCTAAGGCTACATCTACACAACATACCACTGGCAGTGGTGCATAGCATACATGTAGCTACACTCCGCAATGAAAAGCATACCATGTCCACACTGCAGTGCATAGCTACACATGTCAGTGAAAAGCTGTGGGGGGGAAAAGCTTCCGCAGCTCCTCGGTGCCAGAGCCTTTCACTGCTGCCAGAGTTGCTCCAGCAGCAGAGAGCTGCCAGAGCCTTCCATGTAGCGGGGAAAGGCTCCAGCTGCGAGGAGGCAGCAGGACACTACAGTGGAACAAATAGCAGTGTAGACAGGGAGTCAGGATTGGGCGAGTAGAGAGCCACATAGGGTAATGTATTCGGGTACATATACATACCCTTCATGTGTGTCTGTAATCTACTCACATAAGCCATGCTTCACCATCTACACTATTTATGCCCATACTAGGGCCCAGGGACGGATTAACCTTTTGTGGGCCCCCCATAGGGGTAATGGAGCATGGCGCGGGGGAGGAGGGGGGGTGAGGATCGGTCTCCGGAGCAAGGGGCCTGCCAGGGGCCATGGCATGGCAAGGGTGTCACTCTACCCAGCCCAGTGCGAGGGCACTATTTACAAACCAGCAAATACCAGACAGACAATGGCCCACCCGGCCCTATGCTGCCAGCATGCACCTTCTGCTAGGGGGTGGGCCCATGCCGTGCCCCACAGCCCCCCTGCCCAACACCAGAATAGCCCCCCCAATTCCCAGGGGACTGGCAGGGTCCCAGGGCACAGTGCAAGCAGAGCAGGCCAGGGCCCCTTCTGAGCCTGGGCCTGACTCCATGGTGCCACTGTCACCATTGTAAACCCGGCACTGCTAGGGGGACAATATGTGTATGTACACTACACACTGCCGAAAGAAGGGCATGTCTACACTGCAATTAGACTCCCATGGCTGGCCTGTCCCAGCTGACCTGGGCGCGGGATAAGGGGCTGTTTAATTGCAGTGTAGATGTTCAGGCTCAGGCTGCAGCCTGAGCTCCAGGACCCTCTCCCCTCGCAGGATCCTACAGCCTGGCTCCAGCCTGAGCTGGAACCTCTCCACCACAATTAAACAGCCCGCTAGCCCAAGCCCCGCAAGCCCAAGTCAACAGCCATGGTTTTTTAAATGCAGTGTAGACATACCCTAAAGGTTACTCTTGGGGTGATGTAGCTTCTGAACTATACCTTGCTGAGGGCTGTCCCTAAAGTAACAATCTAGTCCAATAGGACCATGGAGTAAGATGCAGCTCAGCATGTGTAAAGAGCCTGGCTCTTTCAAAATATTGATGAAGAACACGCCAGCATTTTTTTTTTTTTTTTGCAACTAAACCTGTGAACATTAGAAATTGTGTGTGGGGTGGGGGGCTGTTAAAAACTTAAGAAAAAAGTAAAACTTATTTATGGCATAAGAGCTGCCATTTTTCTGTTATAAGGCAGAAAGTAAAAAGTTAGAGAAAGAACAAACTAATTCAGCATTCAAATAAAAGGGAAAGGTATTGGGATTTAGACCACCAATTTAGATGTGTCAATAAATGATTTTTAAAAGGTAGATCAGTTAACTGTACATTTGTTTTAATATACTGTAGTTTTTAATCACTTCGTTAAGTGATTTCAAATGAGGATACTAAAAATGGCATCTAAGAAATGGTCTGTCTCTAATCTATGTACATTTCCCTGCTTCTTTAGCCAAGTACTGAGATTAGATTAGTCCACCAGACCATGGTTTATCTGACTCTTCCTGCAACCTTACCTCTGCACTCATCAATACTCAGGAGGAGTGGCCTTGTCTATTCAGGGATACGCCTAAGGTATTATCCCCATTTAACAAAGGGAAAACTTTGTTACAGAAATTAAGTGACTTGGAAAAGGCTACAAAGGAAACAAGTATCGGGGGTAGCTGTGTTAGTCTGTATCCACAAAAACAACAAGAAGTCCGGTGGCACCTTAAAGACTAACAGATTTATTTGGGCATAAGCTTTCGTGGTTAAAAACCTCACTTCTTCAGATGCATGGAGTGAAAATTACAGATGCAGGCATTATATAATGACACATGAAGAGAAGGGACTACCTCACAAGTGGAGAACCAGTGTTGACAGGGCCAATTTGATCAGGGTGGATGTAGTCCACTCCCAATAATAGATGAGGAGGTGTCAATTCCAGGGGAGGGAAAACCACTTTTGTAATGCGCGAGCCACTCTATTATTGGTAGTGGACTACATCCACCCTAATCCAATTGGCCTGTCAACACTGGTTCTCCTTTACCCACGAAAGCTTATGCCCAAATAAATCCATTAGTCTTTAAGGTGCTACCGGACTCCTAGTTGTTTTTACAAAGGGAACAGTATCAGTGCTAGGGTTAGAACTCAGGAGTTCCTGGTTCCCAATTCCCCTCTTTCAATCTCTCCCTTTTCCTGCCTACTCAATCCCAATTCCCCCCACTTTCCCCCCCCCCCCCCCCCAATCCCAACCTTCTCTCTTTCCCACTCTCTCACACACACAGTGGCCACTGGTCCCTCACTACACACACTTAAATGTGGGACCCAATTCTCCTCTTATATACATGTAAAACTAGCGAAACTCCAGTAACTTTAGATGAGTTACTCCTGATTTATGCTGGTGTCAATGAAATCAGAATTAGGTCGTTGTGAAACATTGGAGTATTGTACTAGATGGGGGGAGGGGAGAGATTGGAATAATCTATGAACAAGTATAATGCAATTATTAGTTTCTGTATCTGATACTTTCCAGGGAAAACCATTTGATGTCCATGAATGTCTGACTTTGCATCTCTGCTTTTATTATAAGATGCGTAAAACCTCATGAAGCCAAATAGCCAAATTAAAACTGTTCTGGGGGGGTGGGGGGAAATTGCTTCAATACAAGAAAATTCCAATCATCTAGGATTATCTGTTCCTTTGTTACAACCAGTTTGCCAAAAGTTTTTATTCCTACTAAAACCAACCACTTATATTGGTAAAAGAATTGGGTTCTGCTCCAAAAGTGTGCATTAAAATGTTCTTTTTCCTAAAAAAAAAGCAGATACACTAGTATGAAGGGAAAGGTTAATTCAAAAGAGCATAGACCTGATGAAAAGCTGAGTGAGTTTTATGATAAATTTATTAATTCCCTTGTGATCCTTTGTGGTGGAGATGTTTTCTTTCCTCGGCAGCCTACATTAACTAAATTGACAACAAATGAAATGTGTTCAAAAACAAAAGACAGCCTAGGCTAAATAATCATTTCTCTCCTCATTTCAAAGACAAAATGTTGGCCTGAAGTCCATTTTATTCCCAATGTTTCTGTTAAAAAGATGTTGGTGGTCTAGTACCAATGCCAATATACACTGTAATATGGGTAAATCAGATTTCAGCTGCTCTTGTAAAACCTTAACGGCATCTGCAGACCTATCAATTTGTGATGAGAAAAGAAAATCTAGAGTCTTATGATTTAAATTACCCACTTAAATCTTTGAGAGCACATAGTATAATAAGGGCTAGAGAAAATAGATACTATTTCCTATGATTTGTCAAGCTAAGTCTAAACAAGTGCATTCTCATTTGTTTCAACTGAAAACCATCTGAAATGCAGTCCCTAGAAGCAGCAAAAAGCAGCACTTACACAGATGATGTTCTCAACATTCTCAGTAAAAAGGTCAAGATCTTTACAGTATCTTTCCATTAAAGCATATAAAGGTCCCTTGATTTCACAGCTATGGGGAACAAACAAAATGTTCTCATGAAAAGACAAATCCTTAGTCCAGTGCATAGCTTAAGTAACCAGGCTGCATTCTGTGTAATAGATACAGAAAAGAGAGAAATCCACAATTGAAGTCCAGGTTAGGAAGTGGTAGAAGACCTGTTCTGTGGCCATTATTCTAGTCTCACAACGGCACAAGGCTGTTGTGTTGCTCCATTCCCAGGGTAGAGGAATGACTGGTGTATCTTGATTCCTCCCCCGTCCAGCCACCAAACCATCCTCTTTCCTGGCAGTACCGAGGGAGTACAGCAAAGAATGCTTCATACCAGATAGCCACCTCTTCCTTATTAGTAATTCATCATGCTTGGCAAACAATGCTTAGGGTTACTGAGGCTTACATATTTCTATCAGGAGTCTACTGTAAAATTGGAATTTTTCCACAAGCTTAAATAATAAGACCATGTACAGAAGAATCTGCTTAATGAGGTAGCTCTGTACGTGGCCTTTGTCAAAATTAGCAAACTTTATGATTAACAAAAAAGGTACCATTTCAATAGTAATGCTGCTGCCTATGGAGCTGTAGTGAGCATACTGCCATACTGGGCAGGCCCTCTGGTATGAGAGGATGCACTATCTGCCCTGGAATAGTGACTGAGCCTATGCCAGCAGCAGGCGCAACAGCAACCACATGAGGTGCACAATCATTTTTTTTTTCTTTAAAAGCAGAGATTCCCAGAAAGGGAAATGCTCTGTGATGCCATAGTGAAGTGTACAACAAACATCTCATTTAACAGAAAAGAAATACACTTCACTGAACTGGATAGAATCGCTTGCTTCCACTTTTACTCATAGGATTTCTATCAAGATGTTTCCCCTTTAGAGGGGATTTAATTTTCTGTAATATGAAACAAAAGTCACATTTATTCCTTGAAATCTGGAGCATTATTTTCGTCCAACAGGAGGTAAGCTCTATATGGTAAACTTCAATGGCTGTTGTGGATACTCAGCACTTCTGAAAACCGGGACCAAGATCTGTGGAAATGTCAGTCAGGAAACTTTCACATTTCTGCAAAGTCCTCTTTTGTTCACATTAAGCTGCAGTATTTGAAACAACAGTTCAGTTGTTTGTGGGTTTATTTCATTAAGACTCAGCAGTTTCTGAGAGTGGAGTGGGGGAAAAAAAAGCTGGAGGCCAGACAACACTTTTCTCTCATTGTCTTGACATAACACTTGAATTCCTTCTTTTTTTTGTTTAGTTACAGTAAAACTCAAAAGACTCTCCACATGACTGGCTAGGAACAAGGCCAGAGGGACCTCTATCATCCGGATACAAGTTATGCCATTATGAAATAATGAAACAAGTGTACTGCCTTTTGAAACCGGTGAGTTTTTAATTTAAACCTAAACAAATACCACCCCTGTTCATTGTTCTTAAATATTTCTCTATTTGTAAAAATAAATTCCTGAAGGCCTGAGGTGACAGAGCCATCAAAAGGCATTAATGGGCTGCAGACATGGGGCTGTAACTGCACCCCCTCACTTGGATGATATACATAAGTTAATATTCAGTGTTCCAATCTGGGCACACTTTAACTACAGTCAGAATGCTGATATAGAAATGGCAAGCACTAGGAAAAATGTATACTGATATTATTGAGCAGGCACTCAGACATCAAACTAGACAATATTTGTTACTGAATGACTTATTCTGCCAATCAGTAAAGTTGTGTAACATGCAACAGTAACAGTAAAGTGATAGTAACATTGATAGGGTTGCCAATTTTGGTTGGATGTATTTCTGGAGGTTTCATCACATGCCATAATCTGTAATTAAAGATTAATCTTTAATTCCTGGAGACTCCAGAATAACTCTGGAGGGTTGACAACCCTAAATATTGGTACACCTAGTCTCTGTCTCCTGTTCTCTGCCTGCGGAATACAAAGTATAGTCTCCTGAGGACTAAAATGCTTTAGTTTAACTGCAGTCATTGGGCTCAACACAGGAGTATTTGTGAGAGATGTAACGGGCTGCAACAGGCAGGAGATCAGACTAGATGATCTCATGTGGCCTTAAACTCTCTCTAGATATGACATTAACAATTCTAAAAGACTGAATTTACATTTTAAGTGAGTGAGTCGATCTGAAATCTGTGTCTGTACACATACTTTGCTAATGTTTGTGTCCGTACCAATGCGCACACACAAAACACAAAATCTGTTAATCTTGGCTATCGAAATGGCCAATGCCCACAGGTGTGGTCTTTTCTGCTGCACCTGCTGTAGTTCTATGAGCAACTCCCTCTTATGGGCCAGGATTTCTTCCATCTCTGCTTTCTGACCAATGAGGCTGCCTTTCTCTCTCTGACCTAGTTGGTTTATACAACGTCTGGTAGCTGGAGTGGAGAAAAAAGTCTGCAAGCACAGAAGAGTTTCAGCATGGACGTCATTATGTACTTTCTAGTACTTCACCACATAAAGGTCCAGACTGTGCCTCAAAGCCACAGCCTGCGCTGGAGGGTAGGATGGTATTGAGTCAGCCAGATTTCCTGCTGGGGTGCGAATACAACAGTGGCAGATCTGCCACTCCAGGAGACGGTGCAGCATGCACTCTGCTCTACCCCTGCAACTTTATAAACTGATGTGAAGAAAGGGTGGGGCCAAGGCTTCATTCTCATCCTGCCCCTCCTGGGGAGGTTATGATACTAGCACCAAGTATGTATTTTGCAGCTACACTATAGCTGGCTCCTATACAGGAACTGAATGTGGGGGAAGACAGTTATGCAGGCTCAGCAAAGAGGCCGAAGACCAAATGGACCACGCAGACTGAACTACCCTCTTGCCTTAGAGATTTCCCTTCCAGGTGAGGGTAGAAAAACACTGGCATTTGTGCAGCAGTGTTGGAAGCTAGCATTACTGTTGTGTCTGTCCTGTGGTTGAGTAGTGGACTTCAGTTTTTGTGGCTGCCCATCTGAATCAATTCACTCAGCAATAAATGCATGCAAATTTTTATTAAAAAAATTAAAAACTGGAAATGTGTAATAAGTGTTGTAGCACTGATCAAACAACCAGGAAATTCTGGGCCAGATCCTCAGCTGGTATAAATTAGCGTAGTTCCACTGTCATCAAGGTTCTCAAGATTCGGTTTAAGCTTCACTATTGGGTTTTGATTTTTTTTCCTGCTGAACTGTACAAATTAAGGACACCAATTAAGTTTCCTGGCTTTTGCCAGCTGTTTCAAAACGTTATTTAAATATAGTTTTATTTTGTTTTTAATATTCCTAAAGTTTATACCAACTATGGCAAAGTTTCTCAGTCTTGTATAAGTCTATTTCAGTTGTTATTGAAACTTCAGACTCTTTCTGTTTAGGTAAAAAGATCTGGGCATATTTTGAAATGTCAAATTTGGCCAGTTAAACAGTTGTAAGATTAAACACGGACATGATTTATTGCATACTTGTATCTTGTCCTGTAACTGTATTGTACTGCTGGATTTACTCTGCAATGTCTTTAAGCTACCCCATGGGCATATATACAATGTAAACATACGGTCAAGATTAACTGAGATGGGCCAATTGTCCTCTAAAAATATATTTCATGAATGAAAAATAAATAATAGGATAGTGGCTAGTAAAAACTGTGCAACGTGGATTTATTGAAGTGCAACAAAAATCATAACACAACATTAAAATTACACCAATAAATAAAAAGAACAGGACTACTTGTGGCACCTTAGAGACTAACAAATTTATTAGAGCGTAAGCTTTCGTGGGCTTATGCTGAAATAAATGTGTTAGTCTCTAAGGTGCCACAAGTACTCATGTTCTTTTTGCGGATACAGACCAACATGGCTGCTACTCTGAAACCAATAAATAAATAATTAAAAGAAGAATTCACAATGAAATGTTGTAGAGTAAGATTCTAGGCTAACCAAGAAATTTGAAGCTTAACTGAGCATTAGAAATGTATATACACTGTAGTCAAAACTCCTTTCCAGGCTCCATAAGATGCATTTTAATGCTTTACCACTATTACATTAGATTTGCTCTAATCAGAAGCCTGAATATAAGAATTAGAGATATAGAGATTTCCTAGTACACCAAGTAAGATTTAACAGACAGAATTAAGAATGGTATGAGGTGCTTTTTCATTGCAAAAATACTGCTGCTTTGGCCATTTCACCTGCTGCACCCAAAAGATAGAGAAGCTCAGGTGAAGTTGCTGCCAGCTTGTCACCTTCAGATCACTACTTAACATTGTAAAGGCCCTTGTCAATTTCCATGTTACTTCTAACTGCTGGAACTGAGCAGAGCACCAAAACCACTGGCACCTGGATGAAACTACCTGATGTCAAACTGCTTTCTAAAGTTTGGCAGGAGAATGCCAGGGACTAAATCAGGGCTTTTAATAGATGAGGGGGTGCAATCCCTCAGGACTGTATAAATCAATGCCATTAGTATAGCACTAGTATAGGTATTTGCTAAGGTAACTAATCAGCCTTGGGAGATAATCTTATGACAGGATTCAGCGTAGTAGCTGTGTTAGTCTGTATCAGCAAAAAGAAAGAGGAGTACTTGTGGTACCTTAGAGACCACAAGTACTCCTCGTTCTTATGACAGGAGTCAGTGAGCTCTCCTTACCGTTTTTGATCTGGGAATATATGCTGCAAAGTTGTGGTGATTTTATCAAAATCTTGCAACAAAGTTCTTAGCATTTCCCAAGGATAAATTTTACTCTTTGTGCAGACCAAAATGGCAGTACCATGTGTGTCCTAGCCTGGTAGCAGGTACAGAAGTGTACAGCAATTTGCCACATTTTGGGGGATCCATTATTGCTGAGAGACTCTTAAGTACATAAAGCTATTTCTAAACAACTGTCAAGCACTACTGAGTCAACTTTTACTAACCCAATCCAATCTATTCTGTTCCTTTTTGTAAAGGGAATGCAGGCTTATAAACAGAGACACAAGAATGTGAGCCATTGCTGCTATTAAAGATGCTGTGCACATGGAAGGGTGATCCCATAGACACTAAGGAGTATGTTTCCTAAGAGAAGCCTTGGTACTTCAGCTGTTTGACTGTAATTAAAACCAATGGAAATCAAACAACTAAATCTACACTGACTACCCATGAAAAATACTATGAAATTTGCCCCTAAAATCACAGGAGTAAATTGTATTTAAAAACAAACTCCTACAACATTCATTAGTTACTATTTGTAACACACAAACCCATATGAGCCAAATCCTGTGGATCTTGTAATACAGCCCTCACTCAGGCAAATTCTTACTAAAGTCAATGAGAGTTTTGCCTGAGGAATGACAAAGTAAAAACTGAGAGCTAGCTCATGACCATTATCCATACAGAGGAGTAATGGCTTTCCTTGCAACTCAGCTGCATAAAACCAACCTGGATCTTGGGTCAGGATACAGGGCGAAGGAGGGCAGGGACTGTGGGAGCAGGCTCGGGGGAGATGGACAGCAGATGAAGCCACACCCCCACTTCCATGAATTGGCTAGTGCAGCTGGCTGGAAGCAAGATGGAGATAAAGTTGCAACTGGTAAAAGACTAACACAGCATGCTCCCTCTCCTCTGTGGAAAAGAAGCAATCTAGAGAAATTTTGATACAGAGGGGTGTTTCTGGGGCATAATTCCTTTCAATCTAGTCTTGGGTAATGGTCACAGAATATGGCCTATACCTTTAAACAAATGCCAATAACTGCATGAACCCAAGCAAATTCTATGATATAAATGCAAAGGATCAACAAGCAACACCAGGAATAAATATGTTCTGAAGATTTACACCTCTTTTAGTTAAATTTTAAAAAATCACAGGCTTTCCAGAAAAAATCTCCAGCATCAGACAAACAGATCATTCAAACCAGAACACATACATACACAAACAAGTTTTCGGTCAAGACGTGTCAGTCATATTGTACTGAGGATCAAATTGGACAAAATGAACATTTATCAAATGCTTTCAACATAAATTATAATACAGAAAACAGGTTAGGATTATTCACCACTTCAGGTTTCTGTTAACACACATAGCACAACTGAAGAAAAATGCCAGTAATTTTACATCCGTACCACTGAAATTATGGATTTGTCAAGACCAGTCACTTAAACTGCTTTGATCAGCAATTTGATTTGGAGAGGTAGGTCATCAGTCAGAAGTAACTTTCAAATCAAGTGTGAAAGAGTTACAGACAATTATTCTAAAATAGTTTTTTTTCTTTAAGAAAGAAGGTAGAATTTTGTGTTTTCTCTATGTGAAATATATTGTTTATTTTAAAAAGCATTTTTGTATTAAACAGTATACCTGTGGCCTGAGATTTTTTGCATTAGAGCATTTTTTAAATTTTTAAACAATAATATCAGTTTCCAGTATAAATGTAACCTACACTGTTTAACCTGGGACACAACTTCTTTGTTAAGTTATTAACTACACTGAATTAAGCAGCACACATTTGTGGATTGTGAGCACATGTGCTTTTGGCTGTACTCAGTCCAATATGTAAAAATAACCTAAATTATTAGCACCTGCCCTACGTTCAGCACCTCAAAAAAAAATTTTTAACACGGTGAAACTGCTAAAATTTGTGAAGTTCCAAGCATGGAGATATTCCCATTTTATTGAAGCTAAACATTTTCATTACAAAGCGAACTCAAAAGTACAGCCAATTTACAACTTAATTTTTAACCTCATGTACTTATGCTTTCCTTTTACAATCTCTACCCACTATTGCAGTTGTTAGCATTAATTAGCACATGCAAAAGGGTGCTCCTTCAACCTCTGAACATAAACATTAGATTCATATGAATTTTACAAAGAAAGAAAAAGCTCAAAACCTTGTCAAAATGTAAACAGCAAAGACTAATGAACATGGATGTTGGATTTGAGAAAAAAATACTTTAACTTACTGCTATTTGTTGCATGAACCAAATGTTTCATTCTATAAAAGTTCTTTCCAGTTTTCTTCTTGCTCATGCTGTGTATATTGATAACGAGGATGATCTTTTCTTCACCTTAAGATTCTCTATTTAATTTTCAGTCTCTAATGAACTGTTAATCTTTCTGATGTTCCCTAGGATAGAGAGACTTTCCCACTCCACCTCTCCCCCCACCCTCAATCCATTCCTCACAGAGTTGGACTGGATGCTACTGAATTTGGCACAGTTAAAAATCAATTTCAGTGATGATCTGGCAGTTTGTTAAAAAAGGGTCACTGACTTTTCAGGATCAATTAAAGTATATCAGAGTTCTCATTTAGAAATCACAGTAACATACTATGTAAGGGTCATTGGTCGAGATATCAGGCTTTTCAATTTCACATTTCTATATGAATTTAATAACATAACTATTTACAACAGTAAGTTACGCTCATTGACTTAGCAGAAGATTTTTTGGGGGATAGTGAATTGCAACAAATATAAGTTAACTTGAACTACTTGTACAAACTAACTCTCCTGAAAGTCTTTGACTATTCAGTATAGATGAGCCAAACAAGTTCATCATGTTGGTAAATGTAATGATCTCAAAATGCATACATCTGTTTAAGACCTATAAAATCAACCAACACTGGAATGATTTTTGTGACACAGAACAGGACATAGAATTTTAAGGGTGATTATTTATTTATTTAAAAGCAGCAGCTACATTGTGGTGCTGTGAATAGCTTCCCTTTGTTACACTAATTAGGAGATCAGAGTAACTGACAAATGATCCTGATGAGCCTCTAAAAAATTTGGTTTACTCAGGACAAAGGTAATGATTGTTTAAAGTAATGCAGAAAATAGTCTAACAAAACAAAAAGTCTAAAAATATATGTTCTGTACAGCATGCCACATTTAAAGACAGGGCCGGGGCAGTCCGTGTGCAGCCGCGGCAATTCAGCGGCAGCTTCTATGTTCAGCTGTCCGCGGCGGTGCAGCTTCTGTCTTCCAGCTGAAGACAGAAGCTGCCGCTGAACTGCCGCCGCCACGGAAACGCGCGTGCCACCCTAACAGCACACGGACTGCGGCAATTTGGCGCGCTGCTTGGGACGGCGAAAACAGTAGAGCCGGCCCTGCTTAAAGGACCAAATCCAGAGGTCCTGCTTTGATTTTAACTTTGTCCAAACTCAGCCACACTACTAGGGTGACCAGACAGCAAGGGTGAAAAATCAGGACAGTGGTGGGGGGTAATAGGAGCCTATATAAGACAAAGCCCCAAATATCGGGACTGTTCCTATAAAATCAGGACATCTGGTTACCCTACACACTACCACTATCAACTGCCCGGGAAATTACCAGAATTAGCAAAAACAGTGAGCAGGACTTCCAGATAAGGCCTAAAGAGATAATTTAGCAATATCTGCTTGTGATACATATTCTTTTTCTCTTCTTGTTTTTATGCTTGTTTCTTTAATATGGAACAGCCCTCAGCAACATGGCAAGGTGATAGTAAGAAAGATAAACTACATTTATTTAAACCCTTTTAAGGCAGGAAAATAATAATCAATATATACAATTTTTGGAAATCCTCTGAAAGCTGGGCACATATCATACTGGTACATTCACCAACAGTGAAACGACAGTCTATAACCTGTATTTCATCTGAAAACTACAGTCTATGATCTGTATTTCATCAGATAAAAAAGGCACAGGTGGGTTTGATTTTTTTTAAAGTCTGTCATATTACTTACAGTTTAATAGAGCTATATTCATTGATATAATGTAACCTCAACTATAAAGTTTAAAAGAAAACATTTGGGGGACAAGGGGCTGAATCCTTGAATAAACTAACCATAATCCTATCTTCAGTAGCTCTGTCTTACTTTTTAGCCAGCCAGTCAACTTTTTTTTTTGCCCTGAGTCAAGTTGGCCAAATGTCACAAGATTTGAATCTGCCACCCTAACTCTCTTATGCTGGGAAATTATGAGTGCTGCTACCCAGGCAGAAGGAAGAATCCTTCAGTGTCACAATCATAATCCTGAACAGAACGCTAATATATATGAGGACACACTTTTCACAACAGATTTTATTGCAATATTACTTGACTTATATGGTCAAGTCACATATACCACTTGGGGAAATACATATCTTGCTTTTTGGTTCTATTATTTATTATTATGAGTTTGCTGATTATGGAAAAAGTGCTTGAGGCAGTACAGAACATGAAGTAGAAAAGGTCCTCTCCACCATGAGTTTGCAATCTTAGAAGACAAAATATCTGGTGATTCTGTACTTGCTGGTAAGGAGACCTTTGTGAATCCAAGTGTTACTGTAAGTATTTAACAAATATTTTATATTTATGATATGTGCAGCTATGGAAGAGGGCTTAGTCCTACATTTCCACAGCTTTTAAGGGCAGAAGAGACCATTATAATTATCTAATCTGATCTCCTGCATAATACAAACCATAAAACCTTACTCAGTAATTTTTACATCAAGCAGCATTTGAACTATAGCATATCTTCTAGAAAGATACCCAGCCTTCATTTAGAGACCTGAATGAAGACCTCATTGTTAAAAATTTGCACCTTATTTCTATCTAAATTTGTCTAGTTTCAGCTTCCAAAACATTAGATATTGTTATGCCTTTTCTGATAGTTTAAATAGCCCTCTATCATCAAAAATCCCTTTACCACATAGGTACTTTTAGATTGTGATCAAACCTTTTAACCTTCTCTTGGACAAACTACATAGTCTGAACTTCTTAAATCTCTCACTATAAAGGCACTTTTTCCAGACTATTAATCATTCTTGTAGCTTTTTTCTGAATCCTTTTCCAATTTGTCAATCTCTCTCTCTCACTCTCTCTCTTTTTTTTTTTAAATTAGTATGGCTTCAAATTTAGAAATTTCTGTTGTTGAGACTACATTTGGGTAATAAAAAACAACAACCCAGATTAGCCGTGCAAATTCCCCCCTCCCCCCGCCTTTTGTCCCTACATCATTATAATTTGGGGG
Source organism: Mauremys reevesii (assembly GCF_016161935.1). NCBI lineage: Eukaryota > Metazoa > Chordata > Testudines > Geoemydidae > Mauremys > Mauremys reevesii. The sequence goes on along the minus strand of NC_052626.1, from coordinate 84,546,198 downwards.
CTACCTGGTAACTAAATTGTGGAAAACAAGAACCTTTGGTGCTTTGCCTGTTGCCGATGTCTAATTCAATTAAGCAGAATTATACAAACACACTATACAGTCATTCACTTGATTTATGGATTTCATGCCTCCTGTATTCTGTCTCACACATTCTCTTGTTCTTAATAATAGAAGTATAAAGAAAGATGTGTGTTTTTCCATTTTGGAGGACCTTAGTTATCAAATCAAGAATGTATTTAGCCTCTGAAATTTGGCTCAATAGCAATACATCTCTGACCATTTACCTGTACCTGCTAATAATTAGGTATGTGCAAATAAAGTGCTTTGCAAACAAACATACTATGGGAACTATCTGATTAGCAGACTGAAGGTCACCTTTCCTTAGTGTGCTTTTGCTAGATGACTATCAGTCCATTTTATATAACACAGACAAGGTTGATGCAATAGAGCAAAGAAAGTTGCATTTCTAAAGACCTAAACATTGTAAAATGACTTTTAAAATGTTCTATTATTCTCTTCATACTTTATCTTTTGTTTTCTTTTTTTAAGGGAGACACTGTTTAGAGGTTTTTAAAGTGTGATAATTTCACATCTCTCAAAACCTAAAGTTAAAAAGATAGGCAAAATCCTGATCCTCTTTATTGTAGAAGCAAAGGTGAAGCTAGTCCCTTACTGCTGCAAATTCTCACTCCACAGAAGTCCAATCTATCTTGAACACTCCTAGGTATGAAATCTGTCTGTCTCTCTGTGCATCATCTGCAGAGCAGCCAGATTTAGTCCGTTTTCCAAAAACTACTTTAGTTTATATAAATATATGCCAAGAAACTGAGCGTCTTTTTAAAACAATGTTTTTTTCCCCAAATGATATATGCTGAATGGAAGCTTTGGAGAGTAAACTACTCTCTCCACAGAAGAGGTACAACACAAGCAGTAAGAGCAAGAGCTTTCCCCACAAATATGCCTTAGCAGTACCGGATTTACCATGGCGCCACTGGCACCAGGCCCACGCTCCAAAGGGGCCCAGCCCCGGCTTGCTCTTCTCCACCTCCCTTGCTCACCACTATCTCCTGCGGGGGCAGTGGGCAGAAGCTTGGTTCTGTCGGCTCCTGCTGCAGCAGGGAAGGCTCCGCCTGCAGCCAAGTTCCCCTCTCCACCTCTTCCCCTGAATGTGCCGTGTTCCTGTCCCTTCCCCTCCCAGCGCTTTCCCCACCGCCGAACAGCTGTTCACCCACGCGAGGGAGGGGGAGGAGCAGAGCTGCAGCACGCTCACCGGTCGGGGGAGGAGGCGGAGAAGAGGCAGGGGCGGGGCCTTGGGGAAGGGGGTGGAATCAGGGTATACCCCCTTCAGCCCCCTGCCCTGACTCCTGCACCGCCCCACATCCCCACCCTGAGCACCAAATGGGAGCTCCTGCACACACACACACACACACCCCACATTGCCACCTGTACCCTGAGCACCAAATGGGAGCTGCCCCAGGTAAGTGTTCCACACCTCAACCTCCTGCCCCAACCCTGAGCCCCCTAGCTCTGGGCCAGACCCTGCACCCCCAGCCCTGTGCTCAGTGCAGAGAGAGACAAAGAGAATGAGCTAGAACCAGGGAGAAGGTAAGTACCCGCTCTATGTGGGCGGGGGGGGGGGAATCCTGTTTACCCCCTCCCCAGCCCTGCTGCGCTTGCAGTTTACCCCGGCCTCTCCCTTGCTCCAGGGACCAACCCTAGCTCCCGCCCCACTGTGCTGTGCTTTTGCCCCCGACACCTCCCTTGCTCCATTCAGCAGGGACTAATTCTCCCCCCTATGCCCCACTGTGCTCTTGCCCCCTGGCCCCTGCCTCGCTCCAGCTGGGGACCAATCCTTCCCCCCAACCATGCCCTGCTGTCAGGATGGATAAAAATCAATTACTTAAAAAAAAATAAATAAAAAAAATCAGATTTTTTTTATTTAAATCGGATTTTTGAGGAAAAAACCTACCTAAAAGATAGTTTTAATTAAGATACATTATATCTCATCATTGAACAGAGATTATACATTCTAATTCTATAGTATGAGAATATATTCACGTAATGTTTAAGAAAAGTTTTGTAAATGAGTTCTAATAGTTCATGGATTAGGGACCCAATCTTATGGGGTTCCAGGGGCTTCTGTATAGATTATTTGGGTTAATCTATCTATCTACCCAATGGGACTCGGTGCTTAGTCTAGAAGATACCATCAGAGATACTTAGTTTTACAGTTCTCAAACTCTTGGATTTGTGTCTCCAGAGGTAACATGCTTATTAACAGCAAAAAAGCTTTTAAATAAATAAATAAATAAATAAATAAATAGAGATGAGAAATAACAGACCTCAACTCTATTGTCCCTCTGCAAATTCGTGTACACAGAGTCAATCCCTTACCTCTCTTTAAAAGTGAAAAGTTTCAAAAAGTTCAATGAATAGAAGATTGTTGGGGGTGGAATAGATCTGGACAAAGAGAAGTCTGGAGATAAATGTGAGAAGTGAGGGACATATGCTTTTTTGTTAAAATATTATGTTTGCTGTTGAAGAAAAAAATCCAGAATGTTGTTTTAGTTAAATAAAACAATTTAAATGTCTGTCTGGTGATGTTCTCCTCCTAATACAGCCTGGCAAGAAAATCCTCCAAATATTAATGATTAACCTGTTGAACTGAAGATAGTTCACCTCCCAATGACTTCATAAATATCTGCTTCAATTATCTTTGGTAAATGAAATAACCAAACAATTATTCATTTTCTGATATAGCTGTAAAACTCATCTGAAAAGTTTTCAAAATAAATCACTGTTTCAAAATGTATAGTGTGTACCTTCTAAAAATGAAATCTACATCTGTCTCTGAATTGTGAAGAATATGTATTAAGGTTATAACCAACAAGAATGCACTTTTATGTTGATTTAATCATGGTTTTCTAGTCTTCCTGACTAGTGATTTAAATCAAATCCACCTTGCCCGCAGTGCTCTTGCCCCTGGAATCTTCATTCCCCAAGGGGGCCCACAAAAAGTTAATCCGGCCCTGTTGCCTTAGTTGCACCTGGTATAACTCCCACTTATGGAGCTGAAATGGTAGTTTAGTCACTGTAGTTATTCAGTCTTTGGGCCTCTTTCATGAGATTCCTAACAGGGGAGGTAGGATTAAGTGTGACAGTGTTTGCAATTAAATGATGAATTCATTATGCTTTTAGAATACTTTGAAGATATGAAATAATAATTATCATCATCATCTTCTGATTTGAACACCTGTCCACTAGGAACCGAACAGTAATTGAGTTTCCGTCTTTACAGTCTGAAAAATATAAATCTTTTTTGGCCTTGAGAGTAGAGAGGTAAACTTCCTAGATTTTACTTTAACAGCATTTGCTTTTTACTATAATTTTACCTTACATTTATATTGAAAGAAAATCTAGAGTACAGTTGTTTCCCCATAGACTTCTACTGCCCTCTGCAGGATTATTTTTTTTAAAAAGCAATATTTATAAAGAAAGCTGGAATGACCTACCGGGATCAAGCAATTAGGTACTGGGTCTCAAGCAATTTTTTTATGTTCATAAATGATGCAGCAAGCCCAGAGATGCCGGGGCTATGAAATGCTCAGTCCTGGCAAGCACTGGCACAAATTAAGCATTGGGGTTAGTCCACTTACAGTATTACCTAGGAACCCATGGAAAATAGCTGGAACACAAAGACATCAGTGTTTACTACATCTTTACATTATGTTTAGTGCAATTTTCAGTTGTGGGAGGCAGGGGAACAGAGCAGTCACATACAGGATTGCCATCATATGCTTTGAGGGCTTGATCCTGCAAGATTCAAAGCCCTCTTCTGAAGTGCTCAGTGTCCTTGAAGCACAATGAAGAAAGTGGGAGAATGAAAGCACTCAGCACCTAGTAAAAGTGCCCAGCATCTTGCAGGATTGAGCACCTGATGCATTGCTTTCAACATTCCAAATGCTGAATGGCTTTGTGAACCCCTAGGCTGTATGAAGGAGAGAACCTGACATAACAGGCCCATTACTCAATTTATATGTATTTGTGAATTTCAATAGCGTTTCTGCCCAGGGGCTCGTTCTGATCCTCCAGTACAAAGGAGAAAGAAAATGTTTCTCCACTGAATATTGCATATGCAAATTAGATTTCAGATTAAGGTAATTGTTTATTTGTTTAGAGATCATGTCTGTGAAACAGCCACAGGGAATAAGACTATGAGGGATCTCCAAGATATCCACTCCCCAATGATTCACAGAGCAGGCATATGAATGCAAGACTCCTACATTTGTTTGGACTACTTAGAAGTGTCTTGAATAATTAAGATGAGTTCAACAGTGACATTGTACAGTGGCAGTTGTTATTTATGCTGTAGTTTACTCACAGTCTTACTTGTAAAAGGACATAAAAGTAAACCAGACAGGAGTATGTTTATATATACATGGACTAAACGACAATTGACAATTCAGATGTGAATTACAAGGCTTTAATTACATGAGGAGCTCTGGTGACATCAGAAATCACAAGCTAGAATAGTTCGTTTCTTCACAACCCCAAGTTGTAATTAGAGCCCTGTTCTTTTTTTTATTATTATTAAAAGAGCCTTTAACAACCCAAAAGAATAATAATTTACATCAAATTGCACTGCCCAGAATGCTATTGCTATTATAAATGGCTAATCATCATGAAAATGAATGAAACATCTTAGCACAGAAGGTCATATTATCGAAGTGCTGCGGGGAAAATTTGTGCATTGAATTCCCATTAATATTAATGGAGTTCTGGACATAAATCTCCACATACAGACTGCAGAACTGACGTGCCCCCCCCAAGGCTTTTGATATGTATATACAAGGATAGGGTAATAGGTGGGGAGGCTACAGTAAAGTTTTATTGCTGTACATTTTGAGATGGTTCTAATAAAAACTTTGAAGGCCTGAACACCAGCCATCACACATTTTCTTATATCACAGATAATAAGGCCTATAATTTGCTTTATTCTGTTCCCTTTTTGTTTTCCTAGTCTCCTCCTGATTTTCCCCATCTTTTACTTTAGTACATAAAGTTACTACGAAAAGAATGGATTGATGTGGCTTAGTGACAGAGCTGCAGTACAGAGTCAACTAATCCAATAAAAACAACGAGGAGTCTGGTGGTACCTTAAAGACTAACAGATTTATTTGGGCATACGCTTTCGTGGATGCATCTGAAGAAGTGGGTTTTATACCCATGAAAGCGTATGCCCAAATAAATCTGTTAGTCTTTAAGGTGCCACCGGACTCCTCGTTGTTTTTATGGATACAGACTAACACGGCTACCCTCCTGATAACTAATACAATGTACTAAAATGTGTACCGTGGTTTGTGACGTATGGGAGATTACAGGCCTGATGATAGGAAGTTCTGATTCCACAATTCAGTAGGAAGTTAATAAAAGTTTCAGGTGCTCAGCATGCTTGAAGTGATGCCTTTTATGACTCTGGCCAAATTTTCATTAGTAGCCACTCATTTTGGTTCCCTCCATTTTTGGATGTCCTACCTGAGACACGTTAGGTCCGATTTTCAAAAGTGCTGTGCATCCAAGAGTCCCAGCTGAAGTCAATAGGAGCCACAAGTGTTCAGCACCTCTGAATATTCAGGTCATCTGTATCTCAAATTCGGCATTCAAAACTTGGAGCACCCAAGCTCAGTGGCCACTTTGAAAACTTGGCTGCATAGCTATTTTACACTTTTGGGGAAAAGGATACATATTATATATAAATAAAAGAAAATGCAAAAAAAAATCAAATGGAACAATGAATTATGAACAAAACCCCTAATGAAGTCTGCATTATTTTAATTTCCTTTAAAAATGTAGGATAACTGTCTGCAAATATTAAATTGAATATTGTGGCTGCTGAAGAGGTTATACGGAGGGTCTGTCACTAGGGAAAAAATGAGTGCATCTCTTTTCTTTCTCATTTTTACTTGTGTTTAACATGTTATGCCAAATTGGCCAATCTTTATACTGAACTGACTTATAAACTTCAGGAAGAGTCTGGCTTCACTTTTATATACTGTGAAGTACTGCCAAAGACTTAGCTTTCTTCTTGTTACAGCAGTGGTATTCGAAAATGAAGATTAAAAACATAATAGTTGTATACTTTTTTCACACCGTATGGGACAGCTGGGTCTTGAGCAGGGCCGGTGCAACCACTAAGCGGCCATCTAGGGCGCCAAGTGGTTGGGGGCACCAAAAAGCACAGTCAGGGGAGGTGGTGGAATGGAGGTGAGCTGGGGCAAGGAGGCGCGGGGAGGGCTGCCTGCAGCAAGTAACGGGGGGGGGGGCATGCAGGGGAACCGCTCCCCGCCCCAGCTCACCTCCGCTCCGCCTTCTCCCCTGAGCACGCCGCCCCCACTCTAATTCTTCTCCCCTCTCAGGCTTGCCGCACCAAACAGCTGATTGGCACCGCAAGCCTGGGAGGCGGGAGAAGTGGAGCGGCACCGGGGGGCGGGGAGCTGATGCGGGGGGTGCCATAGGGCTGGGAGTTGCCGCAGGGGGGGCTCCCCGGCTCTTCCCCATGGCCCTGCCTCTGCTCTGCCCCAACCCCAATTCTTCCCACCCCTGCTCCACCTCAGCCCTGCCCCCACTCCCCTGAAGTCTGCAGCCAGGCCTGACCCTGCACTCACCGCATGGTAAGTGGAGCGACCAGGCCCCAGCCTGCTCTGCTCCCCTGGCCCACAGCCGCACTGCCGGTGAGTACGGGGGGTGGTGGTTCCCCTCCCTCCAAGCCTGGGGAGGTCTTGGGTCACCCCCCCTCCTGCAGAGGCCTGGGGCAGGGCCCCCCACAGCCCCCCACAGAGGCCTGGGGCCAGCCCCTGCCCTGTGGAAGACTGGGTACCCACACAGCCTCCCCGCAAGGGGGCTGCATAGGAAACCAAAACAGCTAGGGACGGCCCTGAATCCCTGGGCTCGAGTTGGGGGCGGGGGGTGCGCAAGGTGGAAGTTTTGCCTAGGGCGCGAAATATCCTTGCACCGGCCCTGGTTACGAGGGATAACACCTATATTTAACTCCTTATCACCGCCTTTTTTTCTTTTTTTGCAAGCTGTTCAGACTTTAAATGAAAGGAGACTTTCCCTAAGTCCTTAAAAAAACCATCTGCATAATTTTATTGATTAATGAGATCTCTCCTCAAAATTTAGAGTTATTTATTTTTCCTGTAGCCAGCTACTCCTCTATGCTCCATTTACTGTCCTTTTCATTTCAGATGTATTCTGCTTCAGTTAATTCATTTTCATTGCCACAAGACACAGACAATTGACTAACAAGACAATTTACATCTGGGAGAAAAACACTATATATTACTAAAAGGTACAATTTACAAACAAACATACTTAATAATAAACAATATAAATGTATTACCCTGAGGCCTATTTATACCATAAAGTCACCACGTGTCCCAAAAGTCCCTCCAAGCCTGGGACCTCTTAAGGCAGACTTCCCTTTCTCCCTTCCCCATTCCACAAACACGCACTGAAGTAGGGGGCATATTGTAAAATATTAGCAAGTCCTAATCTCCCATCCCTTGTGTCCAAGAGAAATGTACCTGCTGTGGTCTTGAACTTGCCCAGTTTATTCATTATTTCAACATAGGACAGTAGATAGAATAGCAGGTGTAGTTCAAGGGTTAAAACTTTATAAATATTAGCTGAACTATAATTGTTAAATGACAAAAGTGAATTGTTAGTCTAAAACTGAAAACCAAGAGTCCTTGCACTGCTGTCCAAAACATTACTTGTTACTATGACATATACAGAGGTAATAAAATGTATCTATCATACACCTTTATCATCAGTCACTTTTAGGTGGAGGGTGCTAGGAACACTTACTCCTCTTAACTTCCCTACCCCTTAAACAGATAATCTATCTAGTACAGTGGGATCTGTTTGGCATGAGATATTACAATGGATTGGAAGATAACTGACATTATTTCAGAACGACAGGTAAATCCTGTTTTCCAACCCCTATATAGTTTATTAAATAGTCAAATTCTTATCAAAACCAAAATTCTGTCATGAACCCCTGATTTTATTAAGACTTCAAATGTCTCCAGAACCACACTTGAGTTCAGTTTTACTATACTCTCCAATTGGGTCCACATGTGGAAAATATGAAACCAACTGGCTCCACCAAATTCTTGGATTAATTGCAAATAGTTATGATTACCAGCCACGTTGCACTGTTATGACATTAAAACAATTAAAACATCCTGTATAAAACATACACTGTATATAAAATTTTCTAGAAAGAAAATAGCCAAATGTTTGTAACTCAGATCCAGGGCCGGCTCCAGGTTTTTTGCTGCCCCAAGCAAAAAAAAAAAAAGAAACTGGAGTGCTGCACTGAAGCAAAAAAAACAAAACAAAACCAAAAAGCAACGGAGTGCCACCCCTTGAAAAGAGCCACCCCCAAAGGGCTGGAATGCCACCCCTTGAGAAGTGCCGCCAAAAGCACATGCTTGGAATGCTGGTGCCTAGAGCCGACCCTGCTCAGATTGTCAGGGTTAATGTCACCTACAGAAAAGACAGCTAAATCATTAAGTAAAGAATAATTTGCCCTCTAAAATACCTGAAAATTGATTTACCAAGATAAATTACTGTAAACTTTTTGACATATAAGTATTTTCTCTGGTAAATGCAAAGTCTTTTCTCATCTAGATCCTGATATGAAGGTTCTGAGTGTCTCCTATACAGTGTTAAGCATACTCCCTTGACGTCATTGAGAGTTGAGATTTGGGCCCTACTATAACTGCATTTGGGATAATATTGTTAAGATCAGTGAAGCTCGATCAAACGACTTGATGGTGGGTGGGAGTGGGGAAAAATACTATTTAATGAAAAGAAACAAGTCAGCACGAAGAACCACAGGCATGTTGGACCAGTGCTCTAGTCACCTCCTACCCAAAATTATCACTAATGTCAATGGAAGTTATGCACACATAAGCAAGAGGAGACTAGAACCCATGGGGGCAGGACTGCCATCTCCACTGCAAGAGGGTAGAAATGTTCTGATATTAAAATCATTGAACTATAATTCTGTTCAAAGTGTATTGGTGCAGTGACTTTATTAGGGACTCCAGTTTAGCTGTCCTGCTGAGCCACAGGCTTGATTACATCAGACTAGAGTGACCTTGCAAATAAATCGCTCAATCCTCACAGACTACATACGACTTTAAAACGCCATAGATGCAAATTCCATTATAGAGCTCTGAGACGCAAACTCAAGCAAATGAATACTGTCAAATTACTAACTTAGCGAAGGGACACAATTTCAGTAAATGTCATTCAACTTAGCATTGTCTGAGAGAGAGAACATTGAGCTTGGCATTTCTGAGGAGCTGCCACACATATAAGAAGTCTTTGCAACATCCATAAAGCTATCGTCTGTTCCATCTTAAAAAGCTACACTAAATGATCCTTGAAATTAAATTTAAATCATGGTCATTTGGCACCTTAGTTATAAAAGAGGTGAGGAAGCCAAATGGAGCTATTTATCACATGAGCACAATAAGGAAGCCTCCACTGGCCATTTTCCATTCCTGTCACAGTATTCATCAAAAATACCTGCTGATTCGTTTTCTATTCCCCCTTGTCTGGGACTGATGCAGCCTTCCAAACAACAAAATGAAAAGGCATGTTTCATAAGTGCCAGGGAAACAGTATTTATTGAACCTACTTTTTATGTGTGTGCTCGAGATGGCAGGTCACAAAACTACCTTTATTACAAGGGGATTTGCTTCAATTACATTGAAGCAGGAGTATACCTTTCTTGGCTAAAGCCAGCTATTTTTCAAACAGTGAATGTCATGCATTTACAACATTTAAGATTTTAATTTATCTTCCCCTTGAAAGGCTCCTGCATGGTGCAGAGTGGGTCTTTCAGAGCCAGCAACACCAATGCCACTTAGTTCTGAATACACGGTGAGAGCTCCTGCCCTAGAACTCAACTGAAACCCTATCCTGAATGGTACTAGGGAATATCAGCATAGTGAACTAAGGAGTTAAAAACAAAATTAAGGCTCTGTTTATAATGTACATGTTTTAGTAACCTTTACATTTTGAATGTGGTTCTAATTTAACAGTTATGACATCGTATTCCATGCCAGTGCTACACTACAATACTTTATCAAGGGACTTTTACACAAATGTCCCCCAACCTTGATAGCTTGAGAAGGGTATTCATGTGTGCACATAGTTACAAAGAGGAAGGGCAACTTGTTTTCTCATAACCATAATCAAAAGAGAAAGTGAAGTCACTTGAGGTTTTATTCTCATTTCCCCATGACCCCTTTACACACTCAGAGCAGTGTAAAGAGGCCATAAAGTGGTGGTAAATTACATTTCCATTAACTTTAAGGCACTTTACAAGGCTAGAGCGGTATACAGGGGCCTCAGGTAGGGTGACCAGACGTCCTGATTTTATAGGGACAGTCCCGATTTTGGGGTCTTTTTCTTCTATAGGCTCCTATTACCCCCTACCCCCGTCCCGATTTTTGACACTTGCAGTCTGGTCACCCTAGCCTCAGTGCAAATTGGAATCAGGCCCTTGAAAAGAAAACCAGTGGAGCAGATTCTGTGCACTATCTCCTGAGAAAGACAGAACAGAAGGTGTGGGCCTCGTGGAGGGTAGGTAAAGGAAGCTTTATGCCATCTTTGTGTAGTCCATATGCTGCCTGCATTGAGACTGGAGCAGAGCCTAAAACATAGTAAGAATAAGTCTTTCTTGTTTACCCGGGCTGCTATAGGTTGCTCTATAGGTAGAACACAATACTATGAGCTTGCTCCCATCCCCATCTTCTCTGGAATGCCCATTGTAACAGGGGGAGGAGCAGAACTGGGACCCTTATGTTGGCTCTATCCTTTTCCTGCAATGGGGAAATTCTCACCAACCCATATAGTTTCCCCATTTATGTTGCCAAAGCGAAGTATAGATTCAGAGTCGGGGGCCAGTATATGAAGTGAGTGTGAACGGAAGGTTAATACTTCATTCCTTGTATTCCTTGTAACTATACTGAATATTCCTCATAGGGAACCCAGGGTATTATCCTGGGACACCATAAAAATATATGGTTCTTGGTCCAATTTGGTTAATTCCAAAGGTAAAAAATTGTTCTTCAGAATTTATGAGTCCTAGGGAACCTGGGATATGTAATCTCTGGCAGAACTGATTTAACAATATCCAAAGAGAGAATGGCTCAATAAGGGAAGGGTATCATCCAAATCTTCCCTTCAGAACCAAGAATGTGATCTCCAGCACTCACGTCTCTCGGCTAGAAAAGGCAGACCTCTAGACCTGACCTTCGTTCATCCATCTGTTTTGTGAGCTCCTTGGGTGTCTCTTTCTTTTTATATATATACACACAATGGGGCCTAGCACAATGGGGCCCAAATTTGATTGTGGCTTCTTGTGCCTTTTGCATTACAAATAAATTATGATAATAACAATAGTTAACTTGTCAGCTAATAAAAAGCTATGCAGAATAAGCTCACATATGGAAGACTCATTTGGAATAGTTCAACATTTTCCTTCTTCCACAATCAGAATTTAATGAATCATATATGAATTATATGTCTACAATGCCTAGTAGCTAAGGATTTCAACATGTATTAAAGCAGTCTCTACCCTAAACAGCTTACAATCTAAATAGACAAGACAGACACAGAGTAGGGGAAGGAGAAGAACACATAAGAAGTATGAACAGTGTGGTGGTGGCAAACATGTTCGTTTCATATTTTTTTTAATTTTATTTTGGTGGGCTTAGTTAGGAGGGGATAAGCTAAATGGGAAGAAAAGTGAACAGAGGGGACAGTGAAGGGAAGAGGCCAAGGGGACAGTGAAGGGGAGAAAAGGGCAAGAGTGTATGTGTGAAAGAAAGCTGAACGGAAGAAACTGTGAGGGAGGGAATGCATCCCCGTGAGGTAGTGAAGTATTATCACCCCCATTTTATGAATAGGGAAACAAACATAGGAAGATTAGAGAGGTAATAGCTTTTATTGGACCAACTTCTGAGGCTACCCTACATACAACACAGAAAGGTTAACAGCCATATTCTGAAAAGCGGCCCCCGAGTTTTGGATGCCCAACTTGAAATGCTGTGCAGAGTTGGCTCGAGGCTGTATAAGGTAACAAAAGTCCAACTCAGGCTATTACATAAAATTGTTTATAAAAATCAGCAGAAGCTGAAGACAAATAGACTGGTACAAACTGGATTGTTTAAAAAAAATCTAGTAAGGCATCTGCAAGGCACCTGGTAAAGTCCGGGTTGTCATGACAAGAAGATAAAAAAAACCTTTAGAAATGTGAAATGTTTATAGCTGAAAGCACCAAAATGTGTTTTGATTGGTTAATTTTAATGTGATGAGGTTGCTACCACTTCTTGGACACTGCTTATCTATGGGTCACCAATGAGAACAGAGGGACACATGAACTGGAGGGAGCAAACTTTACAGGTATGGCTACCATCTCCTCCATCTCCTGGGACTTTTGTTGTCCTCATCCTGAAAGACACCTTAACCAGACTGAGCCAGAGAGTGAAAACCAAATGGAATTACCACCTCCACCAGCTGAGGCTAAACAATGAACGGAACCTGAAAATTGGGATCCCTCCCTCATGTATTATTCTCATTCCTCACCTTATTTCTTCTCCATCATATCTTTCTCTTGCTGCCTTCTGTATAATCAGAGTCTGACTAAGTCAGCCAAGACAACTCCACCTTAGCAAAACTGCTGAGAGCCCACAACCAGAAAGGCAGCTAAAAGTAACATCATAAACAGCCTAATGCCAGGACTCAGAGTGTCTGATAAGTCCATGTGCTTGGCCTGTGTTTTTCCATCAGCAAAGTTGCAAATGAAAATCAGCACCAAAGATCACGAGCTGCATTTACTATCTTTCTTTTCTCTAACCTTTTGTGCGCATTTGTCTTGTTTCGTCTTAAAGTAAGCAGGATTGGACTCCAAGAAGAGCAGTAACTCCAAACCATCTCAACTAAACTTTGTTTTTCCTGCTCAAGAGGACATTTAATACCATCTAAAAGACTGTCAAACAGATTTCCCTATAAAAGAATTTATACAGCTAAAGGGAATAAGGAATACTGTTAAAATGAAAGCCTCACTTAATACTGTACACTTCAAATGCTTTAACTGTTTGTTTTTCTTCTTCTGTGTCTTTAAGAAAAGGTTACAAAGATTTTTATTGGTGGTTGGTTCAATGGGAGTAAGCCAGCGATAAACTGATATGAAACTCTGGACCACATTTAACTGTTTAATGTTGTAACAGCAAACAAGAATTTTACTCCCTTGTTGGGCCTGAGACATCACCTTATCACAAAGGCTCCCCAAAATTGAGGCACCCAAAACAGCGACCATTTAAAAAGTGTCTCTTCTAATGACCAGCCCTAGGGCACAGAGAATCACTGGCACAGCTACAGATCAAAACCATAGCCCCAATTCTGCTCCGTCTGATTAATGGGGTCTAATTCCTATATAATGGTATGTCTACACTATAGCAGCATAGCTATGGAGCTTCAGCTGTGCCACTGTATTGTAGATGCTTCCTACATAAATGGAAGGGATTTTTCTGTTAATATAATAATCCACCTATCTGAGAGGTAGTAGCTAGGCTGACAGAATTCTTCCATCAACCTAGCTGCATCTACAGTGGGGGTTAAGTCAACCAAACTATGTTGCACAGCTCTGAGTAATGTGGCTAGGCTGACCTAAGTTTTAGGTGTAGACCAGGCCTAAGTGAGGTCAGAATTGTTGCCCATGAGTCCTTAGTCCCAGAGCTGTTAACTTATTAGATGGACCTGAACAAGTAGGATCTTGGATGGCACAATTAGTAGCAGTAAGATGATGTCTTGATAGTACTGATATTGCAGTGGTCTATAAGGAATTAGTTACAACGTAGGAAATTGAGTGTTTTGTGACTCAACAAACAATAGATAATTTATTTCAGTGAATGCAAAGAAAACTGTAAATCTAAAAATATCGTAACTTCCCTCTCCCCAAGTTTATAAATATTCTAAATCAGTGAAGCTCATTCAGCTCCTTCTATAGGGAAAGAGTTCACAGGAGGAAGCAGAGCTGTACATTGTATCAACATGAACCTCTGATCTCCCTCTTGTAAAAGGCTGCAGGGATCCAGATGAAAATAAAACTGACACAGTGGGAAGATACATAGCAGGAAGACTAGTGAAGAACCAAAAAGGAGAGGTGGAATTGCAGCAGCAGGAGAGGGGAAAAAAAATCAGTACCTTAAAGAACAGGAAGGAATATTTTTCTTTCCTACCTAAAACTAGTATTGATCTATAAAGCAAGAGCTGTATCATACAGTCGTTAAATAAAAGGCACACTTATTTACAGTTCCTCAGTACAAGGAATATATTTAAATTCATGCTGAAACATAATGCCTGGTATGAATCATTACAGTCATATTTAGTACTAAACTATTCCATTATCAAGTTTAAGTTTAACACCACTGAGAGAGCCTCCTTGCATTATGCTTTTTCTCTGTTATGTATACAGCAAGCTCAGAAGGTAATGCAATGGGATATCAAGCATGAGTGCTTGTTACATGTTGTGATAGCTTAGAGATGCCTGTCAACAAGAAAAATAAAGGACTGGTGGCTGGAATTATTTTGAAAGATAATTTATCCAGAAACAAAGATGACAAAGCACTGTAGTAGGCTAGGAACAATGAAGATGTACAGCAAAGTCAAAACAAACTGCTAACAGAAATCCTCATCTATGCAGCATGCACTGAAGAATGCCTGATCCAGAGCTCACTGAAGTCAATATAAAGATTCCCATTGACTTCAATCAGTTTTATCTCAGGCCTCAAGACAAGTTTGGAAGCATGGAACCGTAGAGGGCCATAGGAAAAAGAGAGGCACATCTCTAGCAGTGGGACTGTTTTAACAGGAAAACAAACAAATTTTGGGGAGGGACGGTCTCAAATGATTTGGAGGACTAAGCTTTTCTCCAGTCTTGTTTTAAAAATGCCTGTGCATACATGAGATTGCCACTTACTCATTCAAGTGTATTTCCTTCTGGCACATTTTTTTGGTCACCTCTTTTTGTTAAATACCTATCAGCCACACCCCAGTGACTTTATCTATTTCCACCGAAGTTGACAGCACAACACCCTACCAACTTTAGTGGGAAAAGGATCTCAGACACAGTTTTTATTAAGTCCTTCTAGAGGAACTGCTGTTGGTTTAAGTGGAAGTGTGGTACAGAAGGACTGAGTGAAAGCTATGCAAGGGCCCTAGAATCTGACCCTGTACTTGCAACAGACCACATATCAGAGAGATGTTTCCATCTGTTCCGGAGCTCCAGTCGTACTCCATTTCCACTGAACAAAACCAAAGCAAAGCAGATCTGAGGAAGTACAAAAGGCTCATGGCACTTACCTTTTTCATTGCTATTTGATGGAGGTGGTTGTGGATTAACAGGTTTGGATTTGTCATAGTTGTTAAAGCTCTGGCTGCGCCGGTTGTTGGCACTGATAGACCCACGAGTTTTGGTTTCGCTGCCTGCAGCAGATACCCTCGTGGTGGGACCTGGAAGTCTGTTAAGAAAAATAAGAAAACAGGATAACGTACTCATAAGAAAAACCACCAATTTGGAAGAGGAAAAGACAACTGAAAACCATGCGTAATCCGAGAATAAACGGAGCAAGGCAAGAGAATTTTGTGGGTTTTTAAAGGAATTTAACCAAGCCACCACAAAAATATCCTGGATAAAAATATACATAACAGTGACTACAGTAGTAGTTTGAATTGCTTTACATCAGGAAAACCCCTTGAACTGGATATTGTACTATTGTAAGATGTGATTTTCAGATTTTAAAACATTCAGAACCCAGTTGTGACACCCTTATCTAAGTTGATTAGTACTGTAGTTGGCAAGTAGTCTGGTTGGTTTCAATGGGACTACTAGAAGTACTACTCAATCTAAGGTGGCAGAATCAGGTCCTCAATCATTTTTCTTCAGTGCAATAGCCCTTGGTCTTAATCTTGTCTCCCTTATGCCAGTGTAAACAAGAAGCAACCCCAGAGAATTCAATGGATTTATGCTGCTGTAAAATTGGTGTAAAAAATTTGGCCTTATGTTCCTAAACTAGATTGCTGAAATGCATTCTACATAGGACTACATCCAATTCAGAAACAGACAATGGGGCAAAAATGTGGCTGTAGCTTAACAACTGGCATTTCTCTATAGGGAGCACATTACATTTGTGCTCTGGGAACTGAACTGGCTACCAACTGATTTTCAATGGAAGGTTAATATTGTTTATTTTTGGATCTACAAAACCTTCTAAGGTTTGAATTCTGGCTGCCTCGGAGACCACTACTCTCCCCATGTAGTAGCACAGCAGTGGGATCAGCTGAGGAGCTTGAGGAGCTGAACATCCCCCTGGGTTAAACTGCAGGATGCTGATAGTCATGTTTTGTCAATGAAGGGTCCTCATTGGAATGCATTTCCCTTTTGATCCAGCAGAGCCCAGGCTTGCAAGCTTTATCTGCTTTATCAGGCTTTTTCTGGGGAGAGGAAGTCTGGGTTTTAGAATAGGATGATGGGAATGATTTCTTCTATTATGTGATTTTTTTAGGGGTACCTGGTATTTTTTAAAGAAGCCCAATGGAGTTAGATGACCAACTCCCAGTGAATTTGAATAAGATATGGGCTTCTCATTCCTTCAGATGAGGCACCCTTGAAAATCATAGTCTTCATATATGTACAGCACACTTTTA
This sequence comes from Mauremys reevesii, assembly GCF_016161935.1. Lineage (NCBI taxonomy): Eukaryota > Metazoa > Chordata > Testudines > Geoemydidae > Mauremys > Mauremys reevesii. Next base: position 84,529,407 of record NC_052626.1, on the reverse strand, counting down.
TGAATCTAAATAAATGAAATACAAGAAAAACAAAATATGAAATAATGCCCTCAAAGTACATACCTGTAGAGAATTGTTGAGACTTTCGAGTACCTTGGAAAGTAATGTGACATCTTCATTTTTGAGGCTAAAAGCCAGAATCTGCTCACGTCATGTATGGTGGCAACATTGAAAGACATGAGCAATTCTCAACCTTTATTGTTTTCAGAGTAAGTAAAAAAAAATTGTCTATAAAATCACTGTGACCTAAATGAAGTGTACCACCAATGAGCCTAATCCAGAAGCCCTTATTATCATAGTGTAGTACAGGGAATACGCCATGGGGGATGCAATGTGCAAAATCATTGTTATATCTAGACCACCATTAGCGCTGGAAAGTCGGGAGGGGGGCTTTAACACTGCTTTCAAAATCAACGAACTCTTCAGAGATTAGTGAAGGGGAAATGAAAAAATAAAAAAGGGAAAAGCATAAATATTAACACATGCATGCACATGCTTCCAAAGCTCAAAGGAGGACAAAATATATGGGCACCACTAAAAACAAAAATATTGTATTTATAAATTCACATTACCACAGCCTCTGGCACATAACATTATGGGTTTTGAGGTTTACTTTGTTGTATCCCAGACAACTGCCTTAAGTTCTCAACTGTTTATGAAGAACCTCAGCCAGTTTCAACACTAGGGGATGCTAGAAAATTATATATGGCATTGATCAAAGACAAATTAAACTTAGAACACCCTGAAATACTTTATCTATTGAAAAGAAGGCTACAAATGAAGAGGCAGAAGGTGGTGAGGAGAAAAGATGGGAAACATGAACACTTAGGGCTCTCAGTCCCATTTTTTATGTTTTCCTTGAAGTTGGCAGGGCAAGAGAGTTCATGCAGAGCCCATACTATTTAATAGATGTTGAATTCAGTCTTTTGCAGGCAGGAAGAGCCTTCAGGCTACATCACTTGACAGTCTGTTCTAAAGAAAGACTGCACATTATTACCTACTATGTTCTAACCCCGACAATAGAGCTACTGGACTATTTTAAAATTCGTTCCCTACTCTTTTTTTTTCTTTTCTTTTTTTTCTGGTAGGATTAGTGGATGAGAAAAGAATTATTCTTCCTAAACGGTCCTCAATAGTGCTGTAAAGATTTGGAACAAAATGATTTGCTCAGAAAAGTGAAGGGGACAGCCCAGACACATTGACCAGCAGAGAGCACAGGTTGTCAATTCAGTCATTATTGTAACTGCTAGTTATATAAATATGTAAAAAATAGAGAATACATGTAAGAATAAACACTTAGGAAGCAGATATATTGTCAAAGCACTTATCCTTCCATCAGATTCCTGATGTGTGTTTATCTGATTAATTTTGTTTTAAGCACATATCTTTTTACTTGCCCAGGACACTTTGGAAGTGAATATAGCTACTTTGGCTACGGCAACACTACAGCTGTAAGCTCTGTAGCCATAGCCTTTGTAGGGAAAAATCTAGTTTCAGAATGGACCTGCTGGCTTTTTGTTAGCAGAGATCAGGTACAAAGTTAAGAGAACACTCTCGGTTATTGCTCTTCAGCACCTTTAGCTAGCTAATATGTGAACTAACTCAGAGTGTAACCATGCCTGAGGGTGAACCTGATGCATCTCAGGTGTCAAGTTAGTGTTAGGGTATGGCTACACTTGCAGCTGTACAGTGCTGCCGCAGGAGCGCTCCTGCGGCAGCGCTTTGAAGTGCGAGTGTGGTCGCGGCGCCAGCGCTGGGAGAGCGCTCTCCCAGTGCTGCAGGTACTCCACCTCCCTGTGGGGATTAGCTTATAGCGCTGGGAGCTGCACTCCCAGCGCTGGGGCAGTTTACACTGGCACATTACAGTGCTGTAACTTGCTGCGCTCAGGGGGGTGTTTTTTCACACTCCTGAGTGAGAAAGTTGCAGCGCTGTAAAGCGCCAGTGTAGCCAAGGCCTTAGGCGGGAAACAGAGTAGGGAGACTCAATAAGGCTTAAAAGGTGATTCAGAATATGGGTTCTAGCACAAAACATCTTTCTGATGCCGATACCTTCCCTTCACCAAGTAAAATACAAAATGTGGGGGATGTGAATCCAAATTATAGGACAGGAGTAATGCGGTTACATTTCCACATTACAGAAAGGGATACAATTTGCTGGTTAGTGCACAAGATGAGTAAAAATGTCAAATACACTACAATAGTTAATGCAGAACTACAGTGGAATTCCTAATTAAGTACATGACAGCATACTACACCTCTATCCCGATATAACTCTGTCCTCGGGAGCCAAAAAATCTTACTGCGTTATAGGCGAAACTTTATCAAACTTGCTTTGATCTGACGGAGTGCGCAGCCCCGCCCCCCCCGGAGCACTGCTTTACCGCGTTATATCCGAATTCATGTTATATCAGGTCGCGTTATATCGGGGTAGAGGTGTAATATCAAGAGTAATACTAATCACAAGAAAGTCCATGATTGATACCAAAGGTATTAGTAATAATTAGAGCAGCCCTTTTAAGCGCTGCTGTGAGGGGTTGCTCATAGGGGTTGGCATTCAAGTCAAGCTGTGATTAAGGACAAAATGGACAGAAACACCTATTACTCATTTTCAGTGAGATTAGCTGTTCTCTGCTACAGGGCAATAGGGAGTCCAGGACCAGTGATGAGATATATATCTACTCTGTTGTTTTGTCTCATCTGACACACTTGACTAAGTTCCACTTTTTATTACCCAAGAGAAAACTAGTCCTGACATTAGTAATTTCAACAGCGTAGAAATGAAAAGAATAACTGGTACAGAAATTGTGTGAATCTTCACTTTTCAAACCTTCCCTTTTCAATACATAAAGCTCACAAGAATGACCAAGGTCCATTATTTTCTTGCCAACATAGAATCATAAGACTGGAAGGGACCTGGAGAGGTCATCTAGTCTAGTCCCCTGCACTCATGGCAGGACTAAGTATTATCTAGGCCATTCCTGAAAGGTGTTTGTCTAACCTGTTCTTAAAAATCTCCAATGATGGAGATTCCACAGCCTCCCTAGGCAATCTATTCCAGAGCTCAACCACCCTGACAGTTAGGAAGTTTTTCCTCATGTCCAACCTAAACCTCCCTTACTGCAATTTAAGCCCATTGCTTCTTGTTCTATCCTCAGAGGTTAAGAAAACAATTTTTTCCCTCCTCCTTGTAACAACCTTTTATGTACATGAAAACTGTTATGTCCCCTCTCTGTCTTCTCTTTTCATGTTTTCTAGACCTTTAATCATTTTTGTTGCTCTTCTCTGGACTCTCTCTAATTTGTCCACATCCTTCCTGAAATGTGGCACCCATCACTGGGCACAATACTCCAGTTGAGGCCTAATCAGCATGGAGTAGAGAGGAAGAATTACTTCTCATGTCTTGCTTACAACACTCCTGCTAATACATCCCAGAATTATGTTCGCTCTTTTTGCAACAGCATTACACTATTGACTCCGCAGACCTCCTTTCTAGGCAGTAATTTTCCATTTTGTACATGTGTAATTGACTGTTCCTTCCTAAGTGGAGTACTTTGCATTGTTCTTATTGAATTTCACCCTATTTACTTCAGACCATTTCTGCAGTTTGTCCAGATCATTTTGAATTTTAATCCTGTCCTCCAAATCATTTGCAAGCCCTCCCAGCTTGGTATCGTTCGCAAACTTATAAGTATACTCTGTATGCCATTATCTAAATCATTGATGAAGATATTGAATAGAACCGGACCCAGAACTGATCCCTGTGGGCTCCCTCTTGTTATGTCCTTCCAGCATGATTGTGAACCTGAGTGACTCTATCCTCTCTCCTAATTAACAAAAGAAAAGTTGACCAAATATACGCAGTATTAGAGAGAACACAAGGGGATGCTCTCTAATACAGCGTATATTTTAGCTATTCTAATCAGGGCCGCCTAGAGGATTCCGGGGGCCCGGGGTCTTCGGCAGCGGGGGGCCCTTCTGTTCCGGGACCCGCCACCGAAGTGCCCCGAAGACCCGCGGTGGGGCCCCCCCCCGCCGCCGAAGTGCAGCCCGGTCTTCGGCGGAGGGGGGCCCCCGCCACGGGTCTTCGGGGCACTTCGGCGGCGGGTCCCGGAATGGAAGGGCCCCCCGCCGCCGAATTACCGCCGAAGACCGGGCTGCAGTTCGGCGGCGGGTCCCGCTCCGTCTTCGGCGGTAAGTCGCCAGCGGAGGGTCCTTCCGCCCCGGCGAAGACCGGGAGCAGAAGACGCTCCTGCGCCCGGCCCTGCAAGAGTTTTCCGGGACCCCCGGAGCGAGTGAAGGACCCCGCTCCAGGGGCCCCGAAAAACTCTGGTGGGGGCCCCTGTGGGGCTCGGGGCCTGGGGCAAATTGCCCCTCTTGCCTCCCCCTCTGGGCGGCCCTGATTCTAATTGCTTGGCTACAAACCAAATACAGACAAATAATTTAAAGATGAACCCTAAACATGCAGTTGGAAATCTTGCAAGGAGGGTTATCCATGCTTCACAGAAGAGGAAGAAGTGCTAACCTAGAAGTCTTTTTCTGACCGAGAGTGAATCGGATGATTTTGCTTTGAGATGAGTCCCTGGGTGATACACTGTACGACAGGGAAGAAAAAGCAGAAGAAAAAGAGTGAGCAAAGAAGAAACATTCACAAAATGCTACTGAGCTGAGCCAATGATTTTAGAAAAGGGAGTTTTTCCCATATGTTTCACATGACAAAGAGCTTCTCCCCCAGCATAACTCCTCAGACTTGGTTCATTTTCTATAATGTATGTTAGGTTCAGATACAGAACTGAGGTGCAGCACTAGCCTAGACTGACCAGGTTTGTACGTTACTGCAAAGTCAAGTTTCATTATTCATTTCTTTCTAACTTGTTATTATATACAATGGTCTGAAGAAACTGAACAAATTGGAAACATTAATGCATGCTACAGTCAATTCACAATTCTCCCAATATACAAATCCTCAAGTTAGATGTTTGGTTTTGACTGATTTTTTTTAAATTACTTTGATTTTAATTCAACGCTTCAGCAAGGATCTTAAAATAAAAATAACTATAAGACACAAATCACCATGCTTAGTGGAATCCCTGTAAAGATATATTTAATATAAAGTCCAGACTTAATCTTGTTAGTGTCCTCTAGGCCACCATCCTTGGTTTTGTGTAAATGACTGTGCTATTGCCTGACAAGTACACCTAATTAAATGCTTTGCTTGCATAAAGCAAAAGAAATAAAGCCAACACACTTTAATAAAAAAAAAAACAACTAAATCCTGCTTACTCATGTAGCAGGCATTTTAAACCTGTATAAATGAATATTGCTGCCACAGACAGAACTTCATTATTACTTCCAGTTTGACTTCAAGGGGTGTGAAATCGATTGCTGTGCAGCTTTCACCTTCTGATAAGATGAGATGCTAGATACCTTCTGTTCTAAGGAGAAACTACTATAGAGGCTGTTTTTGTTTCTGAAATGCCTTAAAACAGAAAAAGAAAAACAGAAAACATCCCACCTTGACTGCATTTCTGGTTGTGCTTTTAATTGATGATGCGCAGCTTGCTGGGGCTGTTGGCACTGTGTTTGGGGTGAAGCCGGCATCTGTTGCTGTTGCACCCCAACCGGACACTGGGATGGAGGCCCTGGTTGCTGGAATACTGTTGGAGGTTGCTGAGATGGATGGTGCTGCGGATGTTGTTTCTGTGGCTGCTGCTGCTGCTGCTTATACCGAGACAAGCTGAAGAAAAGTCCTAGAATGGCCTTTAGATTCCCATTCCTGATTTCTGTAAGGCAATTTTTCAAAAGTCACTTGTCAACTACCAGTTTAGTTTTTTCTTACAGTACAATGGCTTATTTCAGCATTCACGCTGTTCATAATACTGCCTGAATTTAATTCCTTTAGGATACGACAGACTCCCTGCAAAACTAATTGGTATCACAGTTGATTAACATTGGGCATCAACTACAAAGTAAATTAGTTATTTCTCCCCTACAGTGATTGCAGTGGATGTATTAGAAATGAAAGACATGTTGTGAACTGGTGCATTTTAATAAAGAATTCCTTTAAGCCAAAATTAAGACGCAAAAATCAAATGCAATGTAGCAACATCATGCTGCAAATGATTTGCTGTAAGTTCTAGTCCTCAATGTGCATGATGGGGAGAAACCACACAGTCATACAGAATTGCATTGTTTTCATTATGTCAGTCTAATTTATTTCAATTATGAAAATCTAATATACTCGAATTAAGAAACAGAATTAGTGCATATATTAGTGGCTACACATAAACTAGATAATTACTAGTCTGGTCTTTTCACAAGGCAATAAGGGCCTGGTGTCCACAACACATCTGAAGAAATTAGCAGTTTCTGATTGTCACATGTTCTATCTTGCGTATTCTCTCTCTCTCTCTCTCTCTCACACACACACACACACACACACACACACACGAACAATTGTCCTGTGGGGAAAAAATAGTATGTGGTTATGTACCATAATGCATATGCACAAGGGGCTACATTAAGGTTGCACAGACAACTTTAAAACTGTTATTTCCTAACTTTTGAGTGCTCCACTTTGCTGTCTTAATGTGTTTTTAAATGAGGGGTTCAGAGTGCAGAACGGGGCTCTGGGCTAGGGCAGGGGGATAGGGTGCAGTGGGGTGAGGGATCTGGCTGAGGGTGCAGGCTCTGGGATGGGGCTGGGATGAGGGGTTTAGGGGGCAGGAGGGGGCTCCGGGCTGGGGGTGGGGCCAAGGGGTTCAGAATGTGGGAGGGGGTTCTGGGCTGAGGCAGGGGGTTGGGGCATGGGAGGGGGTGTGGGATCTGGGATAAGTCCAGAAATGGGGGGTTCAGAGTGCAGGACGGGGCTCTGTGGGCACAGGGGCCACACCTCACCCAAGCTGCAATTGCAGGGAAAGTCCTTCTTAGCCCAAGTGTGGACAGAATCTTGTGGAAATATAGCTGCTAAAATCTAAGAAGCCTCTACTGAGCATATGCAAACAGCAATTTTTAAAGGCTTATAACTTGACCAATTTTGGTCTTCTGTTCCTGTGAAAACCAGCCGACATACCTTACCAAATATCAAGTTCCTGCTTCATACCATGGGGGCTCAGAAAGTTGCCAGAATTTTTTAACATTGATTCAACATTTCCCCCCTCAACCTTGTTCTCAGATATAGCTGAACTGTTTTGGCAAAATATTTCAAAATAGTTCAACCTGAGGCAGACAGACACTCAGGAAGGAAAAATTCAGCTCAAATGGTTAAAGTTTAGCAAGTGATAAGCAACTGAAAACAGGACCTTATAATAGGAGATGTCAGGCAACCTCAATAATAAGTGGTGCTACCAGCCCTGCCTTTAATGTATAATTTGTATATGTGAGTGCATGCCCATCTGCTGTGTTTATCAGAAGAGAAACCTGGTTTTAACATTGTCTCAGAAACACAGAAAATAAGAACCCACACAAAAATATACCCTTAAAACAATGAAAAGCAAAACAAGGAACAAAGAAAACCTCTTCTATACCTTGACAATATTTTCACATTGTCTATAATCTGCCTAAGCAAAATATATCTTCTAAACAGGATACAAGAAAAATTATACCCACAGACTTTGGACTCAATGGTATTTCCACTGAAGTAAAAGAAAAACTTCCATTAACTGCATAGGGAGCAGGTTATGGCCCTTTAAGAATAAGCAAAATATTTCAAACAGGCCTTTTAGGAGCACTTCTGGTTTTCTTATCTCAAAAGATGGACTGAGGTAATTCACCTGGCAGTTTGCCACTGGACTTTGTACACAGAGAGTACTTCAGCCTCACTGTGTTTTGCCAGTGAGTACCATCTGAATTACTTCCATTTCAAACTCCCCTTCTCTGTTTTGCGTCAGTATAAACACACATACTGGGTTATGAGAGCATGAACATGTAACCCAATCATTTTCATTTTGGCCACACAGAAAAAAGAAGGGCTCTTTATTTATATTTTAAGTTTTAAACAAATATTGTCAGATGTTCTGGTTTGCAGGGTTTTAAAAAAGAAACCCACCCTCACCACCCTAATCCGTAGATTGGACATTTCCATGCAGTGACATCTGCTGTTGTTTGTTGCTCCTACTGCTTTGACTTCTAATTTTGAAAAGCTGCCCAAGCTACTTTCTTTATTGACACAAAAGTATGCAAGACTCAGTGGCAAGGCAACAGGGAAATCCACAGAAAACAAGGAAGTAAATCAATAGGATAGGGATAATGTTAGTGTCTGGAACAATTAGAATTAAATGTCAGGACTATACTGCAGCTGTTAAGAGTTAAAAAGTTGCTACATGTGGAATCTAAAAAATTGAAGCCAAGAAGGAATGGAAGGAGAAAAAATACTGAGTGAAGTTTTCTTTCCAATGCCCTAAAGCATCTAGCACTATGAGAATAAAATGAACAGATTTACAATGATTGGAATAGGCTAGCCAGGTGGTTTAGCAGGAGCACTTTGTAGCACTACACAACGGACCAGAATTCGGGTGCACAGATTGGTTCTGAACGCAAGGGCTGACAGAGAGTAGGCTTCTTGCAGAGGCAACACATGCAGCTCCTTGGCATGGGAGAACGATGCTCACATCACTTTTAGGAAACTTTCTCTGCCCAACACCAAGAGTCTTTGAAGGCAGCTACATCCCTTCTCAGCCAGAACAACAAGTGAAGCTGAGATAGGCTATTAAAGAAAACAAAAGGGGACCCTACCAAAAAAAGGCTCACTATAACTGCATATAATATAGGTCTGGGCAACCAAACATTTCATGGATGGACACTCTTCAGAGCCTATCCAGAAAACCAGCTGCTACCACTTTCCTTTTAGTGGTGCTGTGTGTTCTAGAAAAAATTAATCCCACCCAGGGAACAACATTAGAAAGTAGCCAAGAGTGATGTGACATTCCTATATGCAGAAAGTCCTCTTGGATTAGGAGATTTAGCCATAGGGAAAGGAGGAAAATTGTTTAATTTACCAAGAAGAGGTGGGACTGACAGATTTCTAATAAATTCAAACCAACTCAGCAAAAACACAGACTCTGCTTAGGACTCTGTCAATCAAAGAGAAAGAAAAAATTGCTTGCAAAGTACAAGCTGCAGTTGAGCTGAAAGTAATTTAGCTACAGAAGCATGAATTTCAGTATAGAGGGAAAAAATATAGACATGGCCAAAATTAGATAGTGGTTGTTCTGAAGACTAGTAAAATGTTTCCTTTTATCATTTTATGGCTTCACAATTTGCTCAGCTGATCTCTATCCAGCTAATCTATTAATTCACAGGTGGTGCAACTGCTATCTACAAAGAAAGTATTAGTTCCTACTGCACATACACAGCATCTGTAATCTGCAAAGCCTTGGCAATTAGAAACACTATTTGGAAAGTGGTGAGAATAAGTAGAGAGCTGGAATTCCAACAGGCCAGTAACTGGGCCTGCATCAGTCCAGGGAACAGCATGGGCATGCATACAAAGCTCAAACTGATGAGTAACTAGAGGAAAAATGGCAGTGGAAAGAGAAGACAAGAGCTCCTCCACATCTCCACAGAAACTTGCCCTTGTTAACATGTACTAGCTGAGGTCTTAGTTTGTAAACTCTTTGGTGCAGGGACTGTCTCTTTGTCCTATAGTTCTACGTTCCTTCCACAACAGGGTCCTGGTCCATGGCTAGGGCTCCTAAGGTAATAGAAATAATAAAAGTGTGCCTACATTGGAGCCCACTTATTTAAGTGTAACTTTACTTTACTGGGGAGTACAAATTACACTTCCAGTCATAGTGAACCTCCTCCTTATAGTAAAGGTGTAGAAAAAAAATGGATGCACTCTAGAGCAATCCAGAGGAGGCTTCAGTTTATATTCCATTCTGAACTGATTATAAACTCCTACTTCCTCCTGGCTGAACATTTGCAAAGGGAGTAAATACAATTATTTGCATTTGACCCACTGGATCTTAGCAACCTGCGCCCAACACTTTACTGGCTTGTTTGGTTATGTCATTGTTTAACCGGGTTCAATGTTTTTATTTGGTTTTTATGAGATGACTGCTTCCCGTCACAGTTAACATGCATCTCCCAGAGTAAGGTTTAAATTAAATGTTGCTTTCAAGCCCAAAAATTTCAATCTTCAATCTTTTTAGTAGTAGTATATTTAGTCCCTTACATGGAAGAGTAAGACAGGTAATTCATTCCACTACTATTGTGGCAGCCACTAGTGGCATCCCCCTGGCTGCCATCAAGTTTGCACTGTTGTATCCTTTGGAGACTGACTTATGTCACTGTGAAAGGTGCCATATATAAATACTGAATTAGTAGATGTCATGAGAATGGGATAACCTGGGCTCTGCTGAGTGGTTTGTGATCTGGTGGGAGAGCCTATGGACCTCTAAGGTTAGTTAAGTAAAGAATTTTACTCAAGACAGTTTTCTCATCACCTCAGCTGGTTTGTCTGGGATTTTGTAACATATTGACAAAGTTACACAAGGTGAAACGTGCATGGGAATCTCTCTCTCTTATTCGGGTTGAAAACGGAAGTTTATTGTGCAGAAGCAGCCAGGTTTGCCTTTTCTGTTTTATCATCATATACGGATACGCAGGGCTTTCACTTTTAGAGGCTTTAGGCTGAATCCCACTCACTTCACTCAACTGAGTAGCCCCATTGATTATAAGGGGACTATTTGGGTGAAAATGGGAGACACGATTTGGCCCATTATCTTAAAGCTTCTCCTAGGAGGGGAAGACGACTTCTGTTCCCTATGCCTGAATCCAATTTAGGGCACTCGGTAGGAAAGGATTGTTTACACTGAGCCAACTGTTCTCATATTGTCAGAATACTACTGCATGTATTAATGGGCTGCTGCCCTGCTTTCTGCACATTATCATTATCAAGATGAATAAACTTATTATTTTTTTAAACCCACAACATTTTAAAGTGGAAGTTAAATCTTCATGTATTGCAATGAGGGAGAGCCCCAGACAATAAGTCCTGGGTGCAAGTGAAATGAAGGTGACTGAGAGGGAGAAAGGAGGCTTTTAAGATCTTTTCTGAATCTCAAAAGGGCATCTTTAGTTTGAAGCAGGAATTGCACTAGCTCTCTCCTCCCTACAATATGGCATATTTGAATATGCTGTAGTAGGGCAAGGCGCATTTGGTGGACGTTGCAAATGTTGCTGGTCACTTATGTCTAGAAACTGGTTGATGCTATATCTTTATTAAATTACTTGAATGTACTTTACAGTCAGAAAACCTATGTACACAACAGTTTCTCCATATATTTCATCCCCTGTGGATTATCTGGGGTATATTTTAATAACATCACTTATTTTCAATAGGAGATGGTTTGTTTCATTTCAGACTTGAAGCTACAGGGGTTACCATCCAACCACGTCAAAAAAGAGTCTGAAGTTCACAGCCAGAGTCTAGTAAGATGTGAAGTGCTGTGAAAAGAAACTTCAGTGGAAAACCCTGAAACTGAAACAAATGACATTAACTATGACTTTATGCTTAGAGGAAGCAATTATTTCAGGTAATTATCACCCCACTGAAAATCCATTTTCGGGGGGAACAGTAGTTTGTGAGTACCAAACTCACCATAAAAATACTTCTAGTTAAACCACATTTATGTTAAGGATCTTCCTTCTAAACAACACTGGCTGTCCTCTTACACCCTTAGGCTGCAGGAAGGCATCTGTGTTTTGCAGATAATAATCTACTTGTCCTAAAGGGGAATTCTTTCTCACACACATTTAATTCAAAGTATGTGTCTCATATTATCAATGTATGTAACAACACAGTATAACCCCAAAAGGGAGGAATGCTAATGTCCCAATTGTTTAGAAATTAAAAGAAATGCATCTTGTTTCTAAACTTTCTCACTCGGGTTCTTTTGGTAGCAGGAAGCCGGGAATTTTGTAGTCACTGTTCATCCACTGAGTTTATTTATGCCTGAAGTACAGTAATCAGTTAGTCTTTCATTAAGAGTGTGAGACAGCTAGAAACCGAATATAATTATCCTTTTGGCATGAAGAGTTGGGAATCCCCCAGCACTATGCACACTAATGCTTACAGCCAGGAGATTTTGGTTGTTGGCAACCAGGCAGTCAAAGCCAAGAGAGAAAAGCTTTCCTATTCCAGCTGAGAGGGCTGGCAGCTCTTCTCTTTAAGAATTGTCAATCACATGATCAGACAGGCTATCAAATTCACCTTGCTTTTTAGGCAGCAACATGAGCGGAGAGGGAGAAATCACAGCTTTAAGTACATAGGTAACTAAGTTATGCATACACATGCAAAAACTTTGCAAAGTAACCAGATCCCCAAACTCAAGCTTGCAAACAAACTTATTTGAGAAGTTAAACCCATAAAGTCGTCTCACCTGAACTTGCAAATCCGATTACTTGTTCTGGGAAATACTGAGGTAGGTGTAACCTAATACGTTCAGAGTCCGACTTAACTGTTGCTTACTCTGGTTGTTGGCACCTGCTTGCTTTTTCAAACATACTTAAGTGAAAGTAAGGTGAAACCTGATGTACGACATGTTGGCACTACAGTCTGTGCAGTAGGTGGTTATTAATGTAATGTGGTTGGGGACAAATGGTTTCGATGGGTGGACTGATTAACTGGGGGGCAGCATCTAATTTTTTTATTTTTGTTTCATTTTGTAACATTTGAATTCATTTCATTGTTACATGCACTTACAGAGGCAAATGTAAAAATTTACATACTACAGAAAAATAAATAGAACAGCAAAACAGAAGTTTCTTTTAAAAAAATGTAACTTGACACCTTTCAATAGACATCCAACAAAAAACAACAAAAAATTTTGTTTCAGGACATAACTACTAAAACATTTGTTTAAGAAAACCGGGTAAAGCATTTCTAGTTTCATAAAGTGTCAAGTCATGACGTGTTAATGGTCCCATTTTCACTTTAAAATTAAAATTCTGATTCTTTAGCAATGATGCAATTAATCATTAATGTGGTAAAAAATATAAGCCCCAATCCTACACGCATTTACACACATGCATAACTTTATTTTTCAACCACAACGGGACTACTACACTTGTAAAATTATGCATGTGAGCAAATGTTTGCATCACAGGACTACAGATGTATTTTTCTGTAGTTATTTAATTCTATACTTTTTTCACATGCTGCTATTTCAGATACAGTTTGCTTTTGTCACAACCATAAATACACAGGCTTTGGTTTTTCAGTGAGTCATTTCTAGAACTCAGCTGCAAGGTTAGTTTGTTTGGTGTGTGTGTGTTTTGTTTTAAAAAGTGAATGAATTTAATTCCCTCCCATGGTTTATTTTTACAGTAAAAGAGTTAACAGCATTGAGTCCAGCATGTATTTTACTTACCTTTCACATAGTGGATGCGGAGAAGAGAGTAAAACACAACAGCACAAGTCCTATTAAATCTCCAGTGATCCTGGATGTATATATTTTTTTAAATGGAGGGAAAAAACCTAAATTGAATGTCCCTCATTACAAGATAAATTTTGGAATGACAGATTGACTCACCCTCTGCTGATAGACCCTGTATGTTTATTCCCTTGGCAGCCAAGAAACTCAGACATGCATCTATGTTTTCAATCTAAACAAGAAACAAGGAGACAAAAGAATACGCATTGTAGTAAATGTTTACCTTAATCTACAGTCACATTTTATTGCCTACAACCTTTGTATCACAGAAAAAGCCCCTTTGTTCATTGCAGTGGAAAAAAGATTCTTAATATTGGAACCATAACAACATGAAAACTCCTAAGTTATTAGACAACCAACACTGTGTTGGTCAGGGCTCCTCTTAGTTTGTATTTGTATGGAGCAAGTTACTTAATACTCTACCCACGCAGGTCCAAGAAAGATGATCGTTGCATCTCAGTAGACGGCCAAATATAACATGCAAGGATTTTTGTCCTATGATAACAAACATGATACTGAAAATAAACATGGTGCCAAATTTGCCTGAGGAGAAGAGAGATTACCACTTGCTCTTAAGCAGACAGCTGTCAGAAATTTCCAGTCATGGAGGCAGTAAAATGTAAGAATGGTAACTAGAAACCTCAGCTGGAATCCAGAAAATGTTTACTCACAAAATTCCCTGGATATCAGAAATTACATACTGAAACAGGCTGCAGTTACTAACAGTGGACCAAATTTTGCCTCTTCAGGGGGTGCAGGGAGCTGGTGTAATTGTGCTGAGTTGGAGGGGGCAGGATTTCAGTTGGCCTGACAGGATATGCACATCCAGCTCTCTAGGGATCCCCGGCAAGTTGTTTGGGAGCCATGATTATTTGCTAGGGTTACCAATTTTGATTGGACCTATTCCTGGAGGCTTCATCACATGACATAATCTATAATTAAAGATTAACCTCTGATTCGCGGAGACTCGACAACCCTATTTTGCCTGTATTCACTACCCCACAGTGGAGTGCTACAGCTACAAAAGTTACTTCACTGTACTGAAGTAGCCTCAGTGAAGCAGCCCCATATCCATCCCATGGCCTGAAGGAACATGATTCATCCTTCCCTTCCTTCCATGGAAATCACCACCTTCCAGTCGTATTACTGAAGCGGGGCACCAGGGAGAAAGTGTGCATCAGAACATTTGCAGAATTGATATATGGTGGGATTTTCAAAGGTGCTGAGTTGTCCTGACTCTGCTTTCGTTACTCAAGGATGAAATTTACATTGACTACAGTGGGAACAGAGTTATGCCAATGACCAGTGCTTTTGAAAATCTCACTGTGTGGATATGTCTACACAGTGGCCGAGAAGCCACTGTTAGTCAGTTTTCAGAAGGATCCCTTACTCCCCAGGAATAAGGATCAACAGAATCCTTCTCAGAGCCCTGGAGGAGCCCTTTGTCATTCCTCTTTTTTATTTTTTTGGAAGCCCCAAGCAGCAATGATCCATCCTCTCTTCATAAGGTGAGGCCTGATGTGGTTTGCCTGGGAGCTGAAACATTGTTCTTTGTGTTACTAAAAGAAGAGAGATACACATGTAATGTGCTCCCCTTCCTGGAAGCTCTGAGCAACATACCCTACCCATATGCAAAAGGTCAAGCACGGGTAACCAAATTCTAATCCATCAGGGCTCCTTGCAGACCTCTGTATGAACAACCAAAGAAGTCACTGGGCATTCCACGTGCAGATCCATTGTAGGATCAAACTCCCAAATATATTTCCAGATCATAAAAGCCCTCTATTACTATTATGGTTATTATTAGGAGTACGGTATCATGTGTAGGCCCAATTAAAGTGCTATACAAACAGTAATAAGCCAGTCCCTGCCCTAGAAAGTTCACGACATAGGTTTATAATAAGATGCAAAAGGTAGATGAAATGGACAAATAGGAGTGGGAAGACAAATCAGTAGTAAAATGAGAATGTTTCCTGTCTAGCAACTGACAGGAATTACAGCAAAGACAAGTCATACAGAGAGATCTATATAACCCTTTTACACACAGAAGACCTTGGAATAGAAAACTCGGCTTTTTTCTTTTTTTGCATTTGGCATGCTGTGGGAAATCAGTAACAGAGATGGAACTGGACCCCTTCAATTTAGAGCCAGTACAAGAAATCAAGAGGCAATCAATAACCCAGTAAACAATAAAACAGTTAATAATATGGAGCACATCTAGGGCTATCCATGCTCAAAGCAAATTGCACACATTAATTACTTAATCCTTACAATACCCCAGGGAAGTATTATTACCTCCACCTTACAGGTAAGTAAACTAAGACAGAGGTCTCTCTCTGCAGTATTAACTACCCTTCCATGCCTGATACCACACAGTTATCCCTTCTTGCTCCTTTAGGAGCTGTGCAGGCAAGGATGGGTCAGAAAACAACATGGAGGTCCTGTTCTCTGGCACCTTCAGCTTCTGGCTGCCTGGGAAATTGCAGAAATGAAGCTCACAGATCCTAGGGACTCTGTGGGATTCCAAGACCTCACTCCCTCAATCTGGCCTATATACCCTGTCCTTTCAGGTAACAAGGAAGACTACACTATGAAGTTAGTGTCACAGAATTTCCAGTGCAGGGTTCCCCCAAACTGTAATTTTTTCCAATGACTTTTTTTTTTAAAATGATTTCCCTTAATCAGGACAACCACATAAGGCCCACTGAAGGCTTCACTAATTATCATCATTGTGATGTATGCCACAACTCTTACTAATCTTACTGTGTGTTAATGGAAGAATAGATGCTCCATAACTCTCCAACCTTAATGCCTGTAGTAGAGTGCAGTCCCAGAGCAGGCCCCCGGTGGCATGGTGCAGTACTGAATCAACCTGCTTCTTGGTCCCTCCTGGGTTTTCAATGACTCTCTTGGACTCCAACACAGTTCATTTGCTGAGGTGAGTTGACCCTCCAGCTTCAAAAGTCCACCCTTTCTGAGGTAATCAAAATCAAAATCAAAAGGAAACGACTAGTCTGCCATACCTGACCTGTGCCAGGCATGCAACAATATCTGACCTCTCTTTTTCCAGCTCCGGAGCTCTGATGAGTTCTTTCTTCCTCCCCTTAATAGCAGGAGTCATTGCATCTTTTGCCTCAGTGGTAGCATAGCAGAAAACACCCCTCTACCACGGGTTCCCAGCCCTGTCAACCCTAAATAATGGTACTATCTGTGCCCCCTCCCCCGTAGCCACAAGATGCCTTGCTTCTCCTTTCCAGAGACTCATTCTATACTTGCTGACTTTCTTCTGAGCTCAAATGTCTTCTCTTTTGGGACAAAGTGATCACAGCCCTCCTTCCTGGGACTGTGTTTTACTATGACAGGCTTCACCCAGCCCCCAGCTTCTCCTTGAAACTTAGTATCCACTGCCCTCTTTTCTGGGGCTGCACTGTAATCTTCTTCCCTTGGGACAGCTCTCCTTCTTCTGGCTAGGCTAGAGTCCTCACTGACCTCCCCAGATCACCCTCACCAGGGTTCTGGTACTCCTCCAGGGAGCCTCCTTCCAAGTCTCTCAAGACTCCAGGCTTCCCCCTCTCTCTCCCTGTGACTGAACTCCACACAGTGCTTTTACCTGGTGAGCATTATACGCACTTGACAAACACCTGGCCCCCATTCCCAGTTTAACTCCTGATCCTCCCTTGGAACATTTATCTTATGGGCACATGCCTTGCAACAGGGGTGCGCTGGCCAGGGCCCACCGGCACTACTTTAAAGAGGGCAGACTGCCTTGTTACCATTTTATTCTTGCTCCAGAGGCTGTAAAAAGAGCTTAACATGACATAAGCAAACTCCCAATCTTGTAAAAGGAATGAATGGGAAATGATACATACAGATGTTGCCATTCTCAGTGCAATTCTAGTCTGAAGAGAAAATGAGGTAAATAATTATAATTATATAGGACACAGATGAATGGGGTATATTACATGAACTGCACAATAAGATGGAACACAATAAAATGGATTAGAGTCAAGAAATAGTAAGAAACTAAATACTTTAAGACAGGGAAATAGCCAAGTTCGACAGAGAAGGAAGACGTTAAGATATGAAAGGCTGATTACAGAAGATTGCAGAAGCATGCCTTTATGTCAGGAAATAAAATACGATAATAAGACTCTATATAATTGGAAGGGAAGGAGTTGGAAAATACAACAGAGGCAACTGACACCCCAGGACAAACAACAGGATGACATGCCATCCCAGCGAGGAGGCAGGTAAGGTATCACCCTTTGTTTGGGTCTATAGGACTATTTCCCTTTTTGAGTGGGGAAGGAGCACCCCCTTAGGCTTAACCTCAGGCCTGCCCTGAAGACACAACGAAGGGAGCACCGAAGGGGGAAGCCAACCCCAAACCCTACCTGAGTGGGACTGATTACCCCAGGCCCACCATCGCCAGAGGGGAGAAACGCTAAGTCTGGCAAGAGAAAAGAGGTGCCTTGACACACAGTATAAACATTTCATGAATTTTGGCTACAAAAAGTATTAAAGACAAGACTCTGAAAATCCTAACAAACTACTATTAACACATTGTAAAAACTAATTATGAAATGTTTATGTATCACTTTTCCCCCATAAAATAGTTTGGGTTTACAATATTTGAACATAGCATCAAAACACTGTAATAATGACAAAAGTACTGGATATTAAGGAAGATTTGTTCTGTATCTAAGGCTATGTCTACACTAGAGAGCTTACAGAGGCATAGCTGTACCAATGCAGCTGTGCTGCTGTAAGATCTCTCGTGTATCCATCCAATGCCAATGGGAGAGAATTCTCCTGTCGACATAATTAATCCACCCCCAATGAGCAGTGGTAGCTATGTTGGGTGGGAGAAGCTCTGCCACCGACATAGCACTGCACACACTAGTGCTTATGCCGGACTAATTTATTTCACTCTCGGGGGTGGAATATTCACATCCCTGAGCGACATAAGTTTTGCGAACATAAGTGGTAGAGTAGACATAGCCATAGAAGCAGTACAAATACAGTCTTTTGTGGCAATTGTCATGGGATTTTTCTAGGAATACTAATGTTGCTAGGACTATGAACTCCATGCAAACTATCTATGCAAAACAGTTGTTGCTTCATGCAGACATATAGTTTTGCACCTGCAGTAATGGACATGCAAATGATTCTGAAGTGGCATGGTAAGAAGATCACATTGGTATAAAATGTCAAGGATGGAACTAAATTTCCTGAGTAGATCACAACTGAGCACCAGCTTATACAGATAGAAATCTAATGACATTGCATTGCGCTGACACTCAGCATAGCACACGTAGCTGTCCCCTTAAAATTACACTGTTTCAATGACTGCTTATTGTTTAACTCGAAGGGACCCTTCTGGGCCAAGCCCATATATTGTTTAAGCCCTTAAAGCTGACATGAGGTTGTTGATTTGCCAAAAGGGAGTGTGTATTTTCTTTTTTGCTGTGAGCCATGACTGGCTTTTGGCAGGCAGCTCTGATTTCTCAGCTGCTCTGCCTCCTGCCGCAGGCAACATCTAACACAGCAGAGGAAAAGGAGAAATTGGATGTTTCTGAAGCTGGGTAGGCATAGAGGGGAGGGACTGGTGCTAAATGGGAGTACAGTCATCCACTGCAATGATCAACATGTGATTTGAATTACTTGCTATTTGAAAACAACAGCTACAGTCAGATCAAATGTCCAAAAAAAGAAAAGTGACCCCCCAATCACCCTCGCTCCCCAAAGAAGCCATAAGTGTTGCTCTTCAGAACACTACACACAAATCCGTTTTTACGAGTAGATGTAGCATATTAAGTGTCCATGGCATGGTCAGCTGTACAATACCGGTTCCACAACATGCAAGATACTTATTTGTTCTGACATTTCATAAAACTAAACACAAATTAAAGGACAGTTGATTCTAACCCTGAAAGATCCTGCTCCTATATGGGAAGTCTAGATTCTAAAACTCCACTGGTAACAGGCAGTGTAATAAAGAAACTCAACAGTCATCAGATAACACATTGTCATAAAGAGTTATAAATAGGAACTTGGGAAAATGCAGGGAGCTCAGGCAAACTATACAGGGTTGGATGCAGGGGGAATAGGATGGAGAGGTGGGTTGGCAGTTCTACTTCCCCATATTTAATTAAGGTTTTTCTTATAAAAACTGATTAATCCTTGTTGCTTAGTTGTTCCAATTGCTGCACATGGTAATTTACTTAACATGTGAACTCCTTTTTGCATGAAGTATTTTTACTTTAATTGCTCTAGTGATCATCTTTTCCCAAATTCAAGCTAAGCTTCTGTCACTTGAGAGGGAAAATAAATATTCTTTGTCATGATCTCCCCTTTCTTCTAAATTAAGTGAGGAGAGAAATCTCTCTTTATTGGCAATAATGTAAAAGCCAGAGATTCTGTTCAGAATAACTTTGGAGAATAACCCTGAACCACACATTCTGCTATTTGCACTGCAAAGCAGTTGGAAAGCCAGTTTAACCAGCTACCTGAGTACACCCTGTACCTAAGGGACTCTCTAGGTGATGTAGGGGGCATGACTGCATGAGACGGGGAAGAGGTCAGAGAGTCTTGTGTCCTAATGATTGGTAGCTAACAGAATGGACCGATGGGGCAGTGGACAGCCAGGAGCAACTTAGATCAGCCATCCAGCTGCTTTAGGCACTGGACAGGTGCCAAACTCGGGGGGAGGGAGGGATGCAAAACTGACACAGAAGTTATCTTGCACCACATACGCTCTGACATGACCCAGGATGTGGACTGTGGCCTTGTATGTTTGGCACTACCCTAATTTTGCATTTACATACAATTTGTATTGTAAATATTTTTCCCGTCACAGTGGGAGCTAATTCACATATCACTCATTTTTGGGTCAGACTTATAGAATCTCTTTTTCAGGGTCCTTATCCTCTGTACCATTTATCCTCCTAGTTTTAGGAGTCAATTCTAAATTGAAATTTTAATTTGTGAAGCCTGCTCTCTCAAAGAGGAACAAGCTGTGGATTTGAGGGGCTACCATCAGTCTCTCCTCCACAATATTAATAAATATTACTATACAAATGTATAGCTCTTTTCATCCACTGATCTTACAGTGCTTTACAAATGTAGGCAAGCATCATCCTTCCCCCCTCCTTCTACCTCCTGCTTTTTACAGAGACAGTAACTGAGGTACGGAGGACTTCCTTGAATTTCTGTATAAGGGACAGGAATAATAAGGTTTTCCGATTCCCATTTGTGCTCATACCACTACTGCTTTCCCAGGTATATAGCTCAGGACTATTCTTGTATGCCGCCAGGTACTTTAGAATAGCTCTGCACTTCTAACAAGTATGAACACAATTAGCCACAGAAGATTTTGTGCTTGCAACGTAATGGCAATCTCAATTTCTATACTGGTCTGTGTTAGAAGAAAAAAGCTGCTTGGTCGGTATAGGCAGAACAAGGCAAATGGCACTTAAAATACCCCAGTAAACATGTAAATAAAGACCCATCTATGGGCACAGATATATGTTGAACATGGACTATATTTGACAGAAGCTTAGACATGGAAACTCCACCCACAGCCAGAGTATACATACAGCTTTGCCCAGTCAGGGGCTGCTCTAGACATTTCGTCACCCCAAGCACAGCGGCATGCCATGGGGGGTGCTCTGCCAGTCGCCGGTCCCCCGGCTCCACTGAAGCCGCGGGACCAGCGGATCCTCCGCAGGCAAGCCGCCGACGGGCAGAGCGCTCCCCGCGGCATGCCTCCCCAAGCACGCGCTTGGCGTGCTGGGTCCTGGAGCCGCCCCTGTGCCCAGTAAGAAGCAACAGGGTAATTTGTAAATTGTGCTGCCCTTGTGACATGCTGAGATATAGCACTTTTTCCCTAAATAAAGGTCAGTCTCAAGCTCTTACTATAGGTTTTCTCCCTCAGAAACTCTAGAAAATGTTTATATATCATGATGTAAGCCTCAATTTTGTACAGCACTAGGAATTTGGTTTTTATGGAATGCCTCTCCACAAGAATTATTCTTTATTTCAAACTAAGTTATATTGCCTTCAATCTCAGTATTTGGGACAGTAAAAAGTTTTCAATCTTGACTGTAAAACTTTCAACAGAAGATAAATGAAGGTTAATTTCTGAAGCATTTTTAAAAAGCTCAGTGCCATCTCCTGGTACACAATGACAGAACACAGAATGAAGACCCTAATCTGCATGCTGAACTATATCTGCAAACCTGTTTGTTCTGGTAAAAAACACTTCAAGGCTATGGTGTCATGCTTAACTGTTTACTTCATTACATTAAAAAGCAATTAAAAGACAAAACAAACAAAAAAAAGTTTCATTACACTGGCAATTCTTAAAATCCTGTCAGTTTCGTTTCAGACAAAGTTACCTCCATATTTGCATTATTCCTTAAAAACTTTCCTATACATTGTATAGGAAATGGCAAGGAAAAACGGAAAATACGGCTTGCTCTCAAAGGATATAAATCAGGGTGCTGTGCCGAGTCTTCATTTATTCACTCTGATTTAAGGTTTTGCGTGCCAGTCATACATTTTAACGCTTTTAGGTCTCTTTCTGTAAGTCTATAATATATAACTAAACTATTGTTGTATGTAAAGTAAATAAGGTTTTTAAAATGCTTCAGAAGCTTCATTTAAAATTAAATTAAAATGCAGAGCCCCCCAGACCAGTGGCCAGGATCCGGGCAGTGTGAGTGCCACTGAAAATCGGCACGCGTGCCATAGGTTGCCTACCCCTGATATAAATGATATAAATATTACCTTGCTCAAAATGCACCTCTTATCTATATAAATACTAATATATGTTCATTTTTGCAACCTAATATAAGGTTGCTATCAGTCCAAATTTAGACAGGCCAATGAATATTTTGATGGGGATGTCCCAAAAACCGAAGTTTACAGGATGTTAACAGCAAAAGAGTTTGGTGCTGATAGAACATTTTCAGAGTGTAAAAGCAGGATGATTGATGCCGGGTCTGTATTTAGAAGGTACAGAGCCTGAAGACACAAATCGTGTGCTGCTCACGTGTGGTTCTTAAGTAAACCACAACATACGTGGCTGGCACCAAATCCCCATCAATATTTGATTTTTTTTCTTTCCACAAACATATCTGCAGCTGCCAAATAGCACTAGAAATGTATTCACTAAGCACCACAGAGAAAGTTCTGATTCATGATGTCTAAGTTTCCATTCCCTTCAAAGGGCATTCTTGTATTCAGAATGGTTTGGGGCAACCCAAAGGGGGAGGGATAGCTCAGTGGTTTGAGCATTGGCCTGCTAAACCCAGGGTTGTGAGTTCAATCCTTGAGGAGGCCACTTAGGGATCTGGGGCAAAAATTGGTCCTGCTAGTGAAGGCAGGGGGCTGGGCTCAATGACCTTTCATTGAGAACTGGTCCCTTCCAGTTCTAAGAGATTGGTATATCTCCAATTATTACCTTTATAACCCAAACCAGGATGTCTTTTCTGTTTAAAACTGCTAAAATAGGGGAGGGGAGGGGGAGAATCCTTCTCTTTCATCTCTACATTCAGCTCTCAAAGGTCTCCAGCCCAAGCCTGAACGACTAGACTGGAATTAAACAGCCTTTTAGCCCAAGCCCTGCATGCCTGATTAAACAGACACGGGCCAGCTGTGGGAGTTTAATAGTAGTGTATACATACGCTAAAGGCCTAATCCTGCAACAAGAAGATGATGAGTATCCTCAACACTGAGTAGGTCTAATCATGAGAAGAACTGCATACCAACAGCTTCAATGTTTGAGAGGTCATAATAGTACACCAGGTTATTACACTTATCCTTTGAACTCTTTACTCTGATAAAATGATGAGGATGATTTCTTAAACACAAAGGGCTCAACAAAGTTCCTGCCCAGAGCTGCTCTCAACCTAGTGCATAGTGGATGTTTGCTCATAACACAAACTTTGCACAAATGGCAGAGAGTCTCTGCTTAGGCATGACTCGGGACAGGAATAGCAAACTGGAGGTCAGTACTGAGATGCCATAACAAAGCTGCATGGCTCTAGCTAGTCCTATCAATGTCTCATTTTTGAGCGTTAAATATTCAACCCCAAAATAGGAGAAATGTCTCAGGAAATACCCAGAGCATGAGAATCATCTGCTCTCAATCTCCATCAGACATTGCAGCAAAGCATGATTTCTAGCCAATCAGATGAAAGTGGCCCTTTCTTAAACAAACAATGGCTACTTCTCTCCAGTAACTGCGGTTCTTTGAGATGTGTAGTCCACATGGATTCCGCTTCTGGTGAGTATGTATCCTGTGCAAATGAGATCAGATATTTTGGCTAGCAATGTCCATTGGATCCTCGCACCTTCCCACGCAAGGAAGGTGCAGAGTGGACCCAACTATCCCTCATTTCCTTTGCTAGTACTGAATCCTGTATCTATAGGACTTTGTGGAAGCAGAAAAAGAATGGATTTTGGAATCCACATGGACAACACATCTTGAAGAACCATGGTTACTGTCGGATAAGTAACCATTCTTTCTTCGTCAAGTGATTGGCCTCATGGATCCCAGTTCTGGTGACTAGCAAGCAGTGACCTCATAGGTAGAAAGCAGATGACAGGAGCCCTATGTAAACAAGGACCATAGGACAGCTGTAACAAAATGGGGGCATCTGATCCTGCCACGGTTAAGTAGTAGTACTGGGTGACAATGTAGACTGATCCCTGTGAAACTGTCCAGCAAATTTCTGAAAAAGGCATACTTCTTAGAAAAGCCACAGAAACTGCCTGAACCATGACAGGATGGTTGCTAACCTGCATAGCTAGATCTAACCTGGCTATCTCATAACAGGATCTAATACAGTTAGATACCCACTCAGACAACATTTGGGTGGAAGTAGCTTGAGCCTTAATTCTGTCTGCAAAGGCTACAAACAGTCTAGAGGAGCTCCTGAGGGGTCTTGACCTGTCCAGCTAGTATGAAATAGCCCTGCTCACGTTAAAGGACTGCAATTTGGCTTTCGCCTGGTTTGAGTGGTTTGGGGAAGAAACTGGGAGGTGAACCAAAACATTTAAATACAAATCAGAAACAATCAGACAGGAACTTGAGGTGCGGCCTAAGAGTCGCATTATCTCTATGGAACTATGCGTAAGGGGAACCAGCCATAAGGGCCTGAATTCCCCAAACTGATATCATGGCTACTAAAAAGCTAGTCTTCATAGGTAAAAAGAGCAGGTTGCTAGGTGCTCAAAGGAAAGTTCCATTAAGCCAGATAACACTGTGGAGGTCCCAGGAAGGGGGTGGCTCCCAGAATAAGGAAACACATGTATGAGAACTTTTAGGAATCTAGAAACTGTAGGATGGGAAAATATGATACAGCCCTGAATAGGAGGAGGAGGATGTGCTGCTATTGCTGCTAAATGTATTCTTAGGGAGTTGATGGATAGTCCTTAATATTTTGGGGTTAGCAGATCATTCAGAATAGCAGAAACAGGTGCTTCCAAGGGACAGAGGGGACGCTGTACTTCCCAAATAGAAAATCTCTTGTATTTTGCTGCATAACCACACAAGACAGTCTAGCAGATGCTTTTCCACTATGCAGCAAGATGTCTGGACATCAGCTGAACAACTTCTTTCGTGGCAGCTATCTAGCCTGCATCCAGACTGTCAGATGTAATGATACTGGATCCAGGTGTATTTTCGAACATCCATTTTACTAAACGATATAAAATAGAGCAGGTAGTGTGAGCAGAGTTAGTGAGGAGGCAGGTTCACCTGCTCTGAGTACCAGAACTCTCTGGGGCTGCCATGATCACTGCAACTGAATCTTGTCTGAGTTTCCTCAAGATTCTCAATATTAACAGGATTGGTGGGTAGGCCTACGTGAGCCACGGTGCCCATGAGATGAGAAAGGCATGTAACAGCAAACCTGGAATCAACCCCCGGCCTTTGAGTGCTCCAGCAGAAAGACCCTGAAGTAGGCCTTCCTCACTTTCTGTGTCTTTTTGGAGAAGGAACAACAACTGAACACATCAGGAATCTGCCCCTTTACCCAGACTAAAGAGGCACTTAAAGTGCTCATCATTCATCTGATAGCAGCCTTCAAGAGGGGCAAATTTTAAATCCTGGGGACTGTTGTGACAACTGGTCTATAACTTTTCCTGCTTGGAAATTAACCATGAAAATAGGTCAAGCTATTTTAAAAAAAGAATGTTATAAACAGGTGCAAGAAAACCAGACAGAGGCTGAGTTAGTCCAAACAAAAAGGTCTACTGACAGGGGTTAAGGACTATGTGGAGATTGGACTTAACATCATCTATACTAAGTTTGGCCTTACAGAAATGGATTTAATTGAATGAAATAACAAGGGGATGAACTACACCACCCATTCTCCTCTCCTGCCTTCTGGGGTCCTTAAAAGGAGATTTTGAAAAAAGCAGCATGGCTTTCCAGCTCAGATTATCGCATCTCATCTCAACGTCCTTGATCCCAAGCAGAAACAGCAGACCAGACTGCAGGGTTTTCTTCCCGAAAGGAAGGTCGGCAGGCCTTGCTCTTGTTTAAGGAACTTGATTTTCACCTGAGAGTCCTGAAACTCATCATATCCTCATGACATCCAGTCCTCAAGCCCATAAGTGGTGACACTCAATTGTCAGCACTGCAGAGGCACATAAGATCCTGTTCTGTCATCCTCCCCTCTTGTGTTACTTTCAGCTGCACTATTTTTATTCCTCCTAATCCCTCTCCCACTCAGCTTTTTAACAGATTCTGCAATCAACTGCACTACACATATTACCACATCCAGCCCTGCCTTGTCTGAGGAGAAACGACCCAAATCAGATGTCCTGTAATGTGAGCCTGGGTCCAAGCAACAGGTACCATGGTCGACTTGCCAGCCTAAAGTATCCATTCATTACTGACCAGCCACCCAGTGTTCCAAGAACATCAACAAAAGTCGTATTTCCCCCACCAGTTCTATCATGTGTTTTCTTCACCTTGTGCCTGTCTGTTAAAAACAAGAGATGTGAATGTACTTCAGACAGCAAGACAGAGTGAAATTAACCCTTTCCTTTTCACCAAAGAAAAGTGTGTTAATGGAAAAAAAAGAGACTGATATTTTGCCTCCAAAAGAAGAGAGATTTTAATAGGCTTTTATTGTTTGTTTTGCATAACTACTCAGTTTTAGTTTCAATATCAATGCTCGTTTTGATTTCTTGTTCTTTCTTGCGTTTGAGCAACGAATGAATGCTTTTGGATGTATTCCAAGCAGCCATATAAACCACGGTCTCTGTAGAAAAAAACCCAAACTTTTCTATCACTGTTTTCATGTTGAACAATGCCAGTATTTATAATATCTTTCACTCTTCTGACCCTTCAAAACAATACAGCAGGACTCAGCCATAGCATCTTGGGTCACAGTATCAGGGATATCTTCAAGTCTGTTAGAAGTTTTGCCTTTTTTTTTTTGCGCTAGTGGGCATGATACAAACAACTAAAATGATACTAACTACACTAACTATAGAAACCATGAGTTAGCGACCACTAACTAGCCTAACAAGAGATTGCACAAGGCACCGAGTAAGGGGACACTACAGAGGTTCCATCACGCTGCCATGGATGGTAAGAAGGAACTGAGGCTCCATTGGGCCAGCTCTGCCCTTTATGTACTTGGGTGGTGGTGAAGGTGGGCGCCAGGATTTCCAGGGCGCAGGTGTGGCCAAAAAGAATCTGTTCTATGGTGCATGTGCATCAGAAAAAAGAATCCATAAGAACAATCACTATAAGAACCACCAACCTTTAAGTTACATATAAAAAAAAAATTCAAACTGGAATTAAGAGGTTAGACACCTGCAGAAGGCATGGAAATACGTGGTACTGGTTACTGTACACTGTGTTTTTCATCCCCATCCAGGAACTCCAGTACTGAAGGATTCGATATATCAATCTGTAACCTGAACGGGTAAAATTAATTCTGAAATCAATCAAACCCTGAAACAAAGAACTATAATAATCACATGAAACATTTAGAATATGGCTTTATAATTCTTTCCTCTAAATAAAACATTTTCTGTCTGTATGTTGCTTTGGGCCACTTTCTTTATATAAATAAATTGTTTGTTTCATTTTCAAAATTAAAATAGCATGTATGGATTGATTTCAAACAAGGAAAGAACATCACGGGCCAAATCCTTAATTGGGGTTAAATGATGTAGCTCCATCCATCTGCTGATCTAGCACCATGTTCTTTAATATTAATGGGCTAGATCAAGCATTTAGGCTCAAGCTAGTGTAGGGGGCAGTTCATAGCTACCCACTCCAGCAATAGCTCTGGTAAGAATACACCTCTCTGAAGAACACAGCTCCTCTCTTCCATGGTGGCAAGAGAGAAGGAGTGACAGCTCCTGTGACAGCCCATTACCAGACACACCATAGCCTCGCCATCATGGCTGGCCAACATGCGTGTTTGTGGGTGGTAAGGAGGGTGCAGTCCATGGCTCCACCTACTCTGTGCCCACTTACTTGCTGGGGTGGCAGAAGAGCAAACATTTTGGGTGTACAGTCCCTGCTCTCCTTCCTGTGCCTGGACCCAGCAACCAGGTCCTACACAGTCTCGCTGGGGAGTGTTTCAGAGTGGTAGCTGTGTTAGTCTGTATCAGCAAAAACAATGAGGAGTCCTTGTGGCACCTTAGAAAGTAACAAATTTATTTGGGCATAAGCTTCCGTGGGCTAGAACCCACTTCATCAGATGCATGAAGTGAAAAATACAGGAGCAGGTATAAATACATGAAAGGATGGGGGTTGCTTTACCAAGTGTGAGGTAAGTCTAACGAGATAAATTAATTAACAGCAAGATACCAAGGGAGGAAAAATAACTTTTGAAGTGGTAAGAGAGTGACCCATTACAGACAGTTGACAAGAAGGTGTGAGTAACAGGAGGGAGAAATGAGTATTGGGGAAATTAAGATCTTACTCCTCCTCACTCTTCACTATAGCTGCATAAACCAGGACAAAGGCACAGTTTAGCCCAAAATAAGCAAGTTAGATTAGGGATTTATAAAAATAAATCCAGCCAAAAACCAGAGAATAAACTGTCCTGGACATACATCACAGCAGCTTTAGAGTAAGACTATTTAATTACTTAAAATAACCATATTAAACATACTTACACAGAGACCGTGCATCAGCAGAAGCCTGAAATCAAAGATCTACAAACAGACACTCTAACAGAGGTGAAAGCTAATTTCTCTGGACTGGATAATCCTTTGTCAAAAGTATGACCCGCTTTGGATATTTGAGTGTGAAGAGCTTAGTACTAGGTATTCTATAAATAGAGACATATTCAAATAGAGACATAAGCCTAGGTGGCAAAAGAAACAGTTGTATAAACAGCTTCAACTACTAAATCACAAACCTGACACAGAATCTTTGTCACATTCTGGTTTAGTATGAAGAGTTTCACAACGTATCTCACTGTATATTTTTTTCTTATGGATAGAAAAAATAGGGTTTCTGTTCAGAAATAAAGCCACTATGTGGAATTCAGAAAGCAGGAGCTTAACTATGTAAACATGAGCAGGTATCTCTTGCTGTCAACATATGCTTTAAACTTACATTACTCAGATCCATCCCATTTCGAAAAGCTAGAAAGATTTCCCCATAGCTGGGGCTCAGAAAGGGAATGAATTAATTAATCCTATAATTATAGGTATCCTATAGCTACAATTTATTACCTGTGTGACTGATTCCCTAGCCCCTTGCTTTTAATCTTTTTTCCCTGCAAGGAAGCTTAAAAAAAGGCCTTTACCATAAAGTCAAGTGAAAATAATGCTGAGGACCGAAGACAAGTACTGTATCGTTAAGGATCTGTCCTTAATTCACTCTGCACATTTCAGCCTGAGCACAATTTCCACTCTTGAGACCAAATTCAACCTTGGTGCAAGCAAGTGAAACCACACTGAACTTAATAGTGTCTGTTGTTCCTACAAGGGTCTCAGTAATAGGCAATTTTACATAACAGATGTTCTATAATATGTAGGCACAATAAGATGAGTTAAGGACGGCCTCATCTCAGATGTCCTTTCTGGTTTATGTCAAAATCCTAGTATGATGTTAAACTTTGAATTGTTATAATAAATTAATTTTCTCTTTTTTACTTTTCCGGTTGCATTAAGTAATCAATTTTTAAAATAAACTAAGCAGCCACAGAATAAAATCATAGCCATCAAAATGTGAATCACTTTTACTGGGGGAAAAAAATTTCATCTACTGCACATCAAAGCTATCACTCACTAACATGAGTGTGACACATATTTGCTTATTCTTGGGTGGAAGACCATTCCAAAAAGTCCCCTTTCAATATACAGCAAGATGCAGAAGCTGATGCACACTGCAGCTATGCTTTTTTTTTTTTCTTTTCTTTCTTTAAAGGACCCTGAGACTGAGGCTACCTTAAAAAAAATGCAGTGTTAGACATTCCCATACTTAATATTTAGCCAAGTGTCTCAGCATGCAGTCGAAGGAGTTAAGCTAGTGGCTGCCATAGTAAGTCTGGCATTAATCCAGGTAATGTTTTTCCCTTCAGACTAACATACAGCTGTGCGGATAAATACCAGGCTAAAGCCAAAAGATGTCTTGTTACTATAGGAACACCAAACAGATGCAACATTTAAACACAAACTTACTGAGTAACAAAGTCAAGGTAATAATAATGCCTAACAAAAACCAAAACACAAAAGTTCCCTGCATCAGATTTCTCAGGATAACCTTAGAGAAGAATTATTGAAAATACACATCTTTATTTAACCATCGAACTCTGATTCCAAGAAATCCTGCACCTGGAAGTTATGGAGAAAAAAAATGTTTGTCGTGCTTTTGATCTCTTCTGCACTGCTGTGTCTCTGAATTAACAGCACATTTCTAGGCAGCAGAACTCTGCATTGGGAAGGAAGTGCTCTAGTGACAAGACCCCTCCAAAGTGAGAGGTTCTTGGGAGGGGCACCCTAAGATGATTTATTGCGACCAGTCACACTCATCTAGACAACAATGGCATAAAAGTGTTTGGAGGATCAGGCTCCAGTGACTGCTGATTATCCAAAAATAAAGACAATGAGAGGGACAACGAGGCATCTTGGTGGAATTTCTCTGTAGGGTGTTAGAGCTTGAGTGCAATTTCCACTCCTGAAACCAGATTCAACCTTGGTGCAACCAAATGCGACTACTCTGAAGACAATGGAGTTACACCAGGGCTGAATTTGGCTTTGAGTAACATGGAGCAGCATCCTCAGCATCAGATAGGAAATGCCGAACAGCATTTAAAAGTGATCCCTACAGTTAACTGACAAATTCCAAGGTGGGTCCTCTGTAGGGTAACCGGATGTCCTGATAAAATCAGGACTGTGCCGATTTTTAGGCATTTGTCCCGCGTCCCGATCGATGTTCGGTTGGGACGCAATTTGTCCCGATATTTCGCACTCCTGTTTTGTTTTGTTCCGTCGGCGGGACTCCGCCTTCCCCTTCCCAACTCTGCTGGCGGGACTCCAGGATTCCTTTTTTGTTTTCCTCTCTCTCTCTCTCTCTCTGCCAGCAGGACTCCAGGACGCCATGGTTTTTTTTTTTCTCCCCCGCCAGCAGGACCCCCCCCCCCCCCCCCCCAATGTGTCCTGATATTTTCTTCATCCCATCTGGTCACCCTAGTCCTCTGCAATCTCCATATGCTGGGTGGATAGTAACTGTAGTGCCAAGAGTGAGAAACTGCAGAGGTGAAATTTTCAAGTCTCTAACTGTAACAAAAATGACTTTTAAGAGACAAACTAGAAGGCATGGCCCTAAAGTCTCTGTTTTTGATATCTATAAAGCTTCAATTAAATACCTGGGGGTTAGTGCAGAAGGCAGCTGCCCACTTAGTGATGCTACACACATAAGGTCAGATCCTCATCTGATGTAAATGGCTACAGATCCAACTATTTCAATAATGTACATTTATATTCACCATACATACATCTGACATATGAATCATATTACACTTCTTCCAAGATTCTACTGGATTCCAATTTGTTTTGGAGTGCAAATGAAGATCAATTCTTTTAATTGTTAAATCTCTTTATGGTTTGTGTCCTGGTGGCAACCCCCATTTTCTTATTGATCCTGGCAGCTGAGGACCATTGACTCCTGAATTTACTTTCTCCCTTAACTTTACTGACCCTCAGGGCACTTTGTAAGGTGTCCTTATTTTATTTTTTAGGGGAGAGGAGGCTTTCCCTTGTGACAAGACATCCCTGTCTGGGGCACCCACATGCAACAGGCCGCACCATGACAGGTACGTCTGCCTCCATTTCTCCTTTCTTCCTCCCATGAAAGGAACACAGTCTTTCTCAATGTCCAGTTCAAAAGTCTGCCGGGGGAAAATGTATTTATTCTTGTACATGTCCAACAGCCCACAGAACCCTCATGATAAAACCACTGTCCCAAAATATAACAAGTTCACAACAGTTTTCATGCCCACTCCTGGGATATCATTTCCAGCTCACTCACTGGAGAGTCATTAACCGTCTGCCCCCTTACACTTTCTCCCCTTGTTCCAGGGCCCCAGTATCCAGGCCAGCCACCTGATTGCTCCCAGTTTCACTTTCTTCCCTCATGACTCATCTCCAAGAGCCCCAAGTCAGCTCTCCCGAGAGAGAATCCCTGCAGTGTTCCACTCAGCCAAGCCTCCCTGTCTGAGGCCTGGTCTACACTACAAAGTTAGGTCGATATATGCCACATTAGGTCGAGTTAATAATGTAGGTGTCTACACTACCGAGTCCCTTCCGCCGACCTAAAGGGTTTGTAAAGTCAACTTCTGTAATTAATATTTATGTTTCACCTCTATATTCTAAATATACCAGATATCTTTTATCTTTGGCTACATCATCCTCTTCCCTTTGCTGAAGTAGGTTTTCCTTACAAGTTAAAGTCAATGTATTGCTAATATGAGCCTGATCGTTACTCAATGAATCATGCCAATGATGTTAATAAGAAGTGTTTCAGGCTCTGGCCCATACTGGACTAAAAATAGACTAACTCTGCACAATCTATAGCCAAATGAACAGTAACAGAAACACTGAACTCCCTCCTTTTACTCATGCAACATGACAGGATATCTGCATCACAGATGATATTTCAGAGTGTTATGGGCCAAAGTGTGACAGGTGTTGTCGTGATCTCTTTTTCATAGACAAATACACAACAGTGGTCACCATTAAAATGATGAATTGACATATGACCACAGATACCTCATGGTTACCACAGCTATTTCCTATTCTAAGTATATGGGGAAATTGTGGTGTCTCTGCCCAGGCTCTGCCAGGCTTCCTGTGTCTCCAATATCTCCTCTGGGATGTCCCTCCGCTTCCTCAGACTTAGCATGGATAAAGCAAACCCTCTCATCGTTCTCTCTACAGAGTCCCCCTTCCTCGCTATTAACAGCTCCTCTCTTCTCCCACTCCTTCAAACTCATATGACACTGGTTGTCTTTGGTTATCCATGCTCTTGCCAAATATTGTCACTATATTACTCCCTCTAACATTTCTAACATCTGTTGCTTCCTGTCCATCCACACTGCCAAAATCTTGGCTCACACGCCAGTTCTCTCTGATCTCAATCTCTGTAAACACCCCTTCTCTCGGTCTCTTACCTTGTGCCTCTTTATTTTACCTGCTGGATAAATGATCTTCCTTTCCCACTTCTCTGACCGTATCAGCCTCCTTCTTAAATCCTTTTACGGCTCCTCATCTCTTTAAAACTCCTCATCCTGATGTTGAAGGCACAGCACTGCTCTGCCCCAGCCTAAATATCAACAACTTCTTTCTACCTACTTCCTACCCTGATGCTCCACTTATCTCCTCCTACTTGCACCTTCAGGCTTTTTATCATCTGCTGCCTATGCCTGCAACATCCTTATTCTCCCACTACACCAAACATCCTCTCCCATCTACCTTCAAATCCCCATTTGAAAAATATCTCTTCCTTTACATAGCTCTCCACCACTAACCTCTACTCCTGTGCTATTGTGCTTCTTTTCTTTTCTCCATCTTATTCTCCAGTTTAATACTCTCATCTTTCAAGCTTCAGACAAAATATACAATTTGCATGATCTTTATGTCTTGTAACCATCATCGCTATCTTCACTCTTTCTTATGTGTTGTCATAATTTCCTATGTTTATGTAACAGAGGACCCCATCCATCAATCTGATCAGGGTGGGTGGATGCCTGTACCCACATGGAGCCCCACAAGCCCTACACACGGACTTCACTGAGGTTTGGGACTAGTGTTAGCGTCCACAGGGACCAGATGGCAGGATCAAGGCCTCAGCTATTCAGAGTAAGGAGCTTTATCTCTGTTTTCTCTTTAGTGCCATGGAGATGGAAGGCCCTAGATAAATATGAAACAGAAGAAGATAATTTCAGATATCGCTGTGTACTGAAGTTTAC
This sequence comes from Mauremys reevesii, assembly GCF_016161935.1. Taxonomy (NCBI): domain Eukaryota; kingdom Metazoa; phylum Chordata; order Testudines; family Geoemydidae; genus Mauremys; species Mauremys reevesii. Next base: position 84,495,512 of record NC_052626.1, on the reverse strand, counting down.
AAATGCTGATTTTTAAAAAAAAAATGGAGACCACTGTACATGAGATATGCTCACATATACAGAGTAGAATCTGTATAATGACATCACTGTGTCACAGAAGAACTTCATTCTATCAGCTGTCATTAAAACCAGAACTGCTATTTATACATCACAATTTAGTGAAATGTCCTATGCGTTTCATTCTACTTTACTCTAAAGGAAGTTTCACTGTTTCTATATGCACAAGATTGTAAGCACCACTGAATACTCAGCATCTGTTCTCTAAGGAACCAGCATTAACTACAGTAACTTCCTATAAGTACAACAGATGGTACTATGGTATTGCAAACTCTGCAGAGTGGCGGATATTGAGTCTTTAATGTCAGCCGTTGGACAGTGAAAAAATAGATCAATATAAGATAAGAAAACGGTTGCCTAGCTTCTGTAATGCAATAATATTAAGAGAAAGGCATCCCTTGATGTGCTTCATTGGCCCATGTTTGTTTGCAGTATTTTTTTCTACAACATGCACACAAACAGGAAATGGATTTTTTTTCTTTCATTCTTCAAGAATGAAGCTATTTTCTGACATGTCTCATTCTATGCCAAAAAACTACAATTGTAGGGATGGTCTCTGAATTTTTCTGGACCACTCTATACCGCTATATGCTTAATGTACCCTACATTGTCTTCATGTCATCTGGAACTAATCACTGTCAATTATAGGCCTTTGTTGTTCTATTTAAACAAATATACATTACATAAATATAAATGATCCAGAAAAATCTGTTCTTACATAGTGGACAGTTATGAAAAGACATTTAATAGTATGTATATAGTAGTACAGTTTCATAATAAGCTGTGCTGTATTTCTATTTGAGAGGCAAAGATGTCATCTGCCTTTTCCATCTATTGAACTTTAACATCCAATTGTTAGAAGCTGTAATGTAGTTATACACAGCTGTGACTGAACAATTAGGTAAAAAACTAGGGTGAGACTGTGTGTCCTGGTGTGAGTGAGAGGGCTGGAAGGACACAAGGAACTTTCTCCCCCATGATGCCACCTGCACAAGGGCCAGGCACAACAACAGTCCCTGTGCTTTGGGGAGGGCAGGGACTGCTCCCTTTTAGTGTCATCAGAGGTGGAAATTACCCAAATGACACGAGCTGAGATGAAGCCATGGCCTCCCCCGATCAAGTGCATCAAGTGATGTAGGCTGCACCATCCAAATTAACAGTGTCGATCTCACAGAAAAGTTGTGCCCACTGACCCAATGCAAATGATTGCAAACATTACCCCCTCTGGTTTACAATGTATTATATTCTTAGAGCACAAACACTAATAAACACTGGCCTTTAGTATTCAGTCATGGATAACCATGTGGATATGCACATCAATGCAAGGAACAGCCATGATGATCTTGTGTTTCCATTGGTAAAGAACCGGAGTGTCCAGCACTGACTACAGTGCTAAGCATCCTAAACTGAGTGGGACAGATTAGACAGCCCTGCCCCAAGCCATCCTTCTGCACACACCAGGAGTGCAGGGTCAGTACCTTGGAGCAGGAAGTGAAGGGAGAATACCCCCTTTTAGTATGTTACACAGCTGCTGCCCTAGCACGCATGCTGACAGCCATTATGCCCAAACCTGGCTTCCGCAACAACCCTTGGTGTCGGCTCTGGCTGCAAACACCAGAAGAGATACTTTAACTCACTTTTTCTCTAAGAACTAATCTAACTTTACAATGTAATGGATTATTTTTTGTTTTATGTATTTTGGTATTGCTTGTAGCTCATGAATGAAATTCAGTTCTTACAATACACTTGTGAAACATTAAATTACAGTGATCTTGAAAGTTTCCTCAATTATTTATAATCTAGACAGCTGCTGTGGCTACAGTAAGAATAGCAGCCAATCTCTACCAAGGAGTAAAAGTAGCAAAGATAAATCTGTAAAGATGTTTTTCTTTTTAAGGAGTGGTTGCTCTGCGGATATAAAGAGGATAACCTCAAAGACGGGGGGAAATGGAATAGTAAAAGACAAAACAGTTTCAGGCTCTGGGATGGAAAACTGCTTCCAAACTTTTAACCCTTCAACTGATTCCATCATCAGATATATACAAATTGAACACACAGTGAAAAAATGTAAGAACTAAAACCACACATAAAATATGGTAGAGAAGTTATACTAAAATAATCCTAAATTCAGTATCCAGCTGTAATTTGTACATATTTAGATTTAATGTCATCACATGGATTCTGTAAAAAAATACAGACGAACAAAGGCCTTTTACATTTAAATAAATACATTTTAAATAATCTTATTACTGTTAATAGTCTCAAATATCTTGTCTAGAATATTAACTGCACTAATAGCAAACATATTCTTCATGTACTGTATACTTTGAGTTCTGCTACTGTATCTTTTGGTGCTTGGTTTCAAAGATTAAATACAAACCAGATAAGTAAGAACATTTTACAGATAAAAACCTGTCACTGAATCAAAAAAGACAATGCACATTTAAAACTTTTCATTTGCAAATTCCTTTCTATTTTGGCATAACCACCGTTAATATATGAAAAAATTCTGTCTTGTGGGAAGGACCTAAAATATAAGATGATCTTAATAGAGCCTAAGAGATTGTAGTCCGTTAGCCTTAAAATTCTTCATTTTATTTGGAGCAACCTTGACAAAAAGCCAGTTGCACATCTATTTTCCTGCTTCTGCAAAAACTTATGAAATAAAAGCACAGTATTTACTTTAAATAATAATATACAAAAACAGAGTATCTCAAAAACATTAAAATATCACAGAAAGAAAAGTTATGTACCTGGTGCTAATAGATTCAGACCCAATCCTTCTCCTTTTGACTTCAATAGGATGAGAAATGGATCATTAGTTCTACTAACAGTCCAGATTTCCCCTTCTACTACATTGGTGCAAGCATTTCACAATACTCAGTTAAATTGACTGTCACACTTTATTAGGAATCGAGTAACACACACATGCACGGCTGCTTTACCACTTACCATTTGAGATCTGTTCTTTGGACAGCCATTGATGTCTTCAATCTTTTCATTTGCTGAAAAACAAATATAAAAAGTAATGCAAAAAGTGCAGTGAGGACACTTGTACCAGTTATTTCCAGAGCACTTGTTGCTAGCTAAATCAAGTGGCCTAAGATTCTAGTTGTCCAATCAAAGCAAATGTGTGAAACATTGAGACCCATGCAGTGGCTGGATTTTTCTCATGGGTCATTCCTCCAGAGACAGCTGGAGCAAGGTCATCATCATTTCAAAAGGAGACAACTGGGCTGACATTTCTTAAAGTGAGAGGTAACTCCTTATACAACCAAATGCTTAAAAACTGGGTACTGCACTGCATCACTGGTGTAGATGGATGTCCACAGGGATCATTAATTTCATAAAGTGTATGTGTATATCATAGATTTGATTATCAGAAGGGACCACTGTGGTCATCTAATCTGATGTAACGACATCTACCTAATACAGACTTCCCTGAATTAACTGTTGCTTTAAGTCCAACAGCTGTGGCTGAATTAGAGTATATATTTTAGAAAAACATTCAATATTGATTTTAAATGTCCATTAATGGGGAATCCACCACAACACCTGGTATATTGTTCCAGTGGTTAATTACCTTCACTGTTAAAAAATTACCCCTTACTTCTAGTTTGAAGTTGTCAAGCTTCATGTTCTAGCCATTGGATCTTGTTTTACCTTTGCCTGCTAGACTGAAGAGCCCTCTATCATCAAAATTATATTCCTCACCTAGGTGCTGACTATGATCAAGTCAGCCCTTAACCTTCTCGTTGATAAACTAATAGACTGAGCTCCTGGCATCTACCACTATAAGGCACATTCTCCAACCCTTTAATCATCCTCGTGGCACTTTTCTGACCCTCTCCAGTTTAGGAATAACCTTTTTGAAGCGTGGACACCAGAAATGGACATCGTATTCCTGTAGCAGTTGCACCAATGCCAAATACAAAGATAATATATATCTCCTTTGTTCCTATTCCATATTCTTCTGTTTATACATCCAAGGAGCACATTAGCTCTTTAGGCCTTTGTCATCCTGCAAGCTCATGTTCAGCTAATTATCCACCATGACCCCCCTGCACAAGTCTTTTTCAAAATCACTGCTTCCCAGGATATAATCCCCCATCCTGTAAGTTTTGCTGCATTCTTTTCTCCTAGATTTACATCTTTACCATATTGAAATGCAAGTTATTTCCTCATGCCCAGTTTACTCAGCGATTCAGATGGCTGTGTATCCGGGACCTGTCCTCTTTATTGACCACTCCCCCACTCCTTTGGTCATCTGAAAATTTTGTCAGTGATGATTTTGTTTCTTCCAAGACAAGTGTTAAGCAGCATAGGGCCAAGAATCAATCTGTGCCCAAATCCCACTAGAAACATACCCACTTGATGATGATTCCCCGTTTACAATTATATTTTGAGACTTGCCAGTTTTTAATCCATTTAATGTGTGCCATGTGGATTTTGTATCATTCTAGTTTCTTAATCAAAATGTTATGTGGTACCAAGTCAAATGCCTTACCAAAGTCTATTGTATCAACATTATTACCTCTATCAACCCAAATTTATAATGTCATAAAAATGATATCGAGTTAGTTCAATGAGATCTGCTTTCCATAAACCCATGTTATTAACATTAATGATATTACCCTTTTAAAATTATTTAACGATAGAGTCCGGTAACAGCTGTTCCATTATTCTCTTTAGTATTGACGTCTGGCTGACAGGCCTATAATTACCCAGGTAATCCTCTTTATATTTTTGCAAATTTTGTACATTAGCTTTCTCACAGTCCTCTGGAACTTCCCCAGTGTTCCAAGATTTATTGAAAAAGTAATATAAGCAGTACTCAGCCAGCTCTTTTAAAACTCTTGGATGCAAATTATTCAGATCCACGGATTTGATGATGTCTAACTTTAGTAGCTACCGTTAACATCCTCCTGAATTACTGTTGGAATGGAAAGTATTTCATCATCATCTATCAATATATCAACTGTAGTGTTTTTGTTTTTTGGGGTGGCTGTTTTTTGTTTTGTTGTTTGTTTCCTCCAAACACAGAATGGAAATATTTACTGATGACTGTAGTAGGAAGAGAGCCTGAGACATAAGCCCTTGTATCAAAGATCTGGTATGAGGCAGAACCTGCTCACAGAATCTGGCAAGAACAGGGCTTATATTGCAGAAATACACATTCCTAAAAAAGTGCTAAGCACAGAGTACTCAAGCAAACACATCCTGATATCAAGTGGTACCAGAACATCCCGATATCAAGGATGGTACAAAAACATTCCCCCAGGATAACAAAAATACACTGGCCCCTCCTAAAAGATAAGGTCAGAATGACAGTATGTAACTTGTTTATATCAGGGTATAAAAATGTACCTCAGAGGGAGTATCTTTGGCCAACCTAGGGGTCAGTGGAAAGTCCCACCATTGACTGAGCTGCATCAATTGTCATGGGCATACATGTCTTAATAGCTCGTGGAGTCTGCCAGGTGCTATTACCGTGCTTCTTCAACAATAAACCTGGCTGGATGCCTTCGTACCTTAATGGATCTTGTGGTCATTGGGCGGTTCGCTCAAAGTCTGCTCTGCCAACTCTCTGTTTAGAGCTGGGGCAGCATACAGGGAAAACATACACACACAGCCAAACATCTGACCTCAGTGACTTCAGCATTTTTGCATTATTATTGACAATTCTACCATTTAGACCAATACCATTGCTAGAACTCCTTTCATTCCCAATATTCTTAAAATACTCCTCCTTATTGTCCTTTACTCTTCTGGCCAACGACATCGCCTAGTGTCCTTTTGCTTCCCTTATCAATTTTCTATGATTTCTAGTTTCTAATTTATATTCATTGCTATCAATGTCCCCCCCTTTTTCCAACTTGTTACAGATTGTTGTGTTTTTAAAAATATTTTTATAGCTTCGTTCTCTTCTCCTCTAAACCAGGCAGGTTTTTTAACCAGTGTAGCTTTCTCCCAATTGTGACCCTGTGCTTTCTTTGGGCATCTAAGAAAATGTTCTTAAATAGTTCTTAATTTGATTCACATTTTTCTGTTTACATTCTCTCTTAGCTCATTTGTCTCACAATTCTCTTCTGCTTTGTGAATTTGGCACCTTTAAAGCACAGGGGTATATATTGCTGATTTGGTATCATGGGACAGGTATCAATACATTATAAACTAGAAGAAAGAATTGGTGTTGGTGGTCACATATCTTCTGTGAGGAAATCTTTGGGCTACAGAAAAAAAATTGATTAGGCTCAGGGCTTTCCCATAAACAGGGTCCTGTGTACTCTGTAGCAGAATGGGATCATATGCCCTACCAACAACCCCTACACTCGGTGGCGGCAACTTCTATAATCCACAGCAACATTAATGTATTCCATTCCTCTCTATCCACAAGCACACACAACTATAGATCATAGCTGAAAATACTCACTGCCCCAAAATTTGTCAATGGTTATTTTCAAGAATAGTTTTTCCACCACCACCATTCTCTCCTGCTCCACTCCCTGGCCTCAACTCCCATAGTATGGTCCACACCACCCAGTGGCTCCAGGTGGCTAAGGATAGCAGATGGAAGAGAGAGCTACTAGAAGAAATGGCAGAGGGGCATACTGGCAGCTTTCTCAGCAGTACTTGCAGTGGCCTTTGGTTGCAGCCTGGCTGAACTTCAACCCCTTTCTTTCTGCTTGCCTAGAGAACAGTTGAATATGGCTCTCTGCAGACTCATGCAGATGATACTGCATCACTTACACAATCCACAATTTTGAGTTTCTCTCTGCAACCATAAGAGCTTGAAACAATTTCAGATTCTGGAGCACAGTTCTCAGCAGGAAGTAAACCCCATTGCAAATTCTGCAACCTCAGAATCCGGACTACATTGGTCTTTGCTGTCAACCCTTATTTACTGCAGCCCCATCAAGCTTTGATTATCTTCCTAGGCTCTTCCCTGCACAGAATGGGTCTCTGTATCATTAGCCTGGCCTAAAATTATTCTATAACTAACATTGTACACTATGGGTTTATAGAAGTACAGCTCCAAGGCTGGAGAGATATTTCCCCATTTTCCCCATGGCACTTTACCCATGTACAGTCAGATTACTCTGGTTTTATGAGAGTGAAATGAATTTCAGCCTGAGATTTTTAAACGTTTCCGAACTTCTGCCACTTGATGCATACACTGAGGATGTTTGATGACTTCTCTCTTCCCCTTTATTAAGCTAGACATAGCAAAAGCAGCTCAACTCAGTGATAAAAGTAGTATGAAGAGAAATAGTCATTTTTTCATAGACTGAATCTGAATCAAAGGAGAGAAAAGGGAACCTAAAGGAATGTTTGGTTTTATTTCTTCTGTGGCACATGCATTATAATACTGTGAGACAGGTTATTAGAGTCAAAAGTATATGGAAACATGAGGGGGAAAGAGAGTCTCTTCCACAACGTGTTGTAAAATGTTCTTTAAATCTGTTGGTCAGGCAGCTGCTGGTATCCCAGATATAGATATGCATTCCCCACAAAAATAAAAATCTTCAACAAATGGCACTCGATACACTACATGAAAAGTTATGATAGGAATGATTCTAAACTGGATAAGGACCATGCAGAGCAGAACATGGGTGGACATAGAGAACCTTTTATACAAAAAGTAACTCAACACACTGTACAATGAGTTAAGTTCTTTGTTACAAACAGCTTTGTTACAAAGCTATTAAGCATTAATCAATGCCTCAGCCACATCTTTGGACCTTACAATAATTTTTCCCGAGTAAAAGGAAGTTGGCCAATACAGTTCATAAAGTGCTAAAACGTTTACTTGGACAGCTATCCAGACCCAAGCAGAAGAAATCTCTGCCTAATGTCTCATCCACAGGATAAATTGTGATCCTGGTATGTCCTGACTGTATATGAGTCCAGATGCAGATTTGGAACATAAACCCACAACCTTCTGGCCCAAAGGTGAGAGTAATCAAGGCTTTTCTACACATGAAAGTTATTCTGGAATAAAAGAGGTTGTATATTTAAAGCGGACAACCATTCCAGATTAACTCTGTGTTTGGACACTCTTATTCTGGAACAAGAGAGGTTTTTTTCTAGTTTAATTTGACATACTTCCAGGTGAAAATTCCTGAATAGTCATTCTGAATTCCAGGAACAGACAAGCCCTTAGTAAGCAACAGTGTTAACTGAGAGATCAGTAATGTGACAGAGGCAGCAGTTTGGCAAAATAGGACATTATTGTCCATTATTTATGAAGATTATCATGCTTGGAAAATAGTACTGCAATTGCTTTCAATCAAGAAAACTAAGATACTAGGAACTCTGTGCTATTAAATAAATGGCTTTCTAAAAGTAGACTGAGTGTCTGATGCTGCTCCTATTAAAGTCAATGACAAAGTTCCCATTGACTTCAATGGGAGCACACCCCGAATACTTAGATCTCTATAGAAGATGGAGAGAGCGTACTACAAAATGTGCAAAGTGAAAGTATATTATAGGAAATGCTGATGCAAAGCCAACAAGGATAAGTGGTAAGTTAGAGCATACTTTTGTCAATTGAAGTGCTCCACTTAGTGAGTATGGTAGTAGAAATCTGTCATCTTAACACAGACTTTCAATCATGGAAACATAAGAGATTTGTAAGTAGTGCAGGGTAGTGCGAGGATATAACACAGAATCTTTCAAGGTAGCTATGGTTTAGCAAACAACTTAATCCTTTCCAGTACCCAAATTAAAGAACTTTATTTCTGTTCTATCAGTCCCTACATTTGTAACTTCTGAAATATCATATTAGATTCTTCCTAAAAAATGCTGGATTTGATAAACAGAAGAAATTGGCAGTTCCCATAAATACAGCCTCAGATGAAAATCCACAGGAAAACTCTTTCCCAGGTGTGTAGTGTAGTGTTAAGAGTCTCTTGAAGCTCCTCCCCTATCACAGGTGAATCATAATTACCCTGTAACACCTAAATTGATCCATTTTTAAATAGTTCAATGGTTGTTGTATGTAATTTTTAAAAAATGGTTGGCCAAGAGTTGAGGAGGAGAAAGCTCATTTTGGTTATGTTGGCAGTTCCACTGATCTCTCAGTAAAAACTTCAGTCAAAACAAAAGCCAAAAGTTTGATTGACAGTTCAGTTTTTTAAGTTCAGGGACTCAAGTGTGATTCTTTGCCATTTAGACATGATATCACTTTGTATTTGTGTGTGTACAGACATGCATTCAGTGTGTTGGTTTATTCACAATGTCAAAATCATCTGCGCCAATGTACATCTTAACTCTGTGCTCCCATACCAGTGTAACACTATAGTACATATTCCACCTTTCAGATTACCAATACCATTAGTTGGCCAAGTGAAGAAAGGCCTAGCACTGTATGCAGTGGCATTTCACTGTTTGTAAGTCCTGCCCCCTTAAGACACATTCCCTGACCCAAAAAGTTTACAATCTGACATCCAGGTTCTGCAAACAGTAACACATGGGAGCAGTCCCATTGACTGCAGAGGGATTATGTATATACATGAAGTTGCACAGATGTGTAAATCTTTGCAAGCTTTGAACCAAAATAACCTAGCATTTTGTCAATAAAGTTGCCAGTTGACTTGAGAATATTATGACAAACTGTCATTGTGCAACACACAAAATAATTTCAGTACAGTATTGCTAGTAGTTAAATCTGAAGATTATATCTCTATGCTCTTAGGTGTCAAATTTATCCCTACCAGGTTTCAAATACTTTTAGAATTGCCCATTGTTTCAAAATATGGATGCCAAGTTATAATAAAAAGTGAATGAATGTTACCAAGTTATAAATTCCTAAATCAGATTTCTTTTCTTTCCAGAAATATACATCTGGTTTTGAGTGACAGGAATGTACACAGAACGAGGGAGTGTTGGACCTTGTAAACCTTGATAATAATTCACTCTGATGGCCCTGATGTGTGGTGACAGTTAACTGTCTCCAGGGTGTTCACCATGCAAAAAGATAATCTCACTAATAGGATGTTTCTTGGAATGTAGTGGGGACAACTTCTTGTTTCAGATGGTGGAGAAAGTAACTGGGGGGCAGATATTTTAGTCTTGTTTCTGACTAATGGGGGAGACGGGGAGAATTGGTAGTGAATCTGAAGGTTGAAGGCTATTTGGATGAAAGTGATCATGAAATGATAGATTTCACAACTCTAAGGAAAGGAAGGCGTGAGAGGAGCAGAAAAAGGATAGTAGACTTCAAAAAAGAAGACTTTAACCAACTCAGAGAACTGTACGAAAAGGTGCCACAGGAAGAAAATCTAAGCCTGTTAAGGAGAGCTGGTAGTTTAGCAAACTCTCTCAACAAGAAGAATACACAATTCAGATTTTATAAGGTCTTAAAAGGCACTTCTTCACTTTTCGCTTCCTTATGAAGTTTAACAAAGGCTTTAAATTTTTTTTAGGATTTGTTCTGCTTGTTCTTCCTTCGAAATATCAGACATGTCAAGCTTGTTTTTTCTCTAGTTTTGCTGGAGGATTCATTGCAGATCATGAGCTTTCTAAGCCCTTATCCAAAAGGGCAGAGGTGTTATATCCTTAACAATTAGAGCTTCTCTCAGCTGTCCTATTTAGGCATTTGAGCTAAACTGATGTTAACAAAAAACAAAGAGTTTGAAGCAGAATAAAAATTACATCCCTTCTTAATTAATCAGGTTTAACTGCATGACATCTCTGATGGCATAATCCTACCAGTTCTCTAATCGTCTACAGGATCTCCTAGGGGAAAAAAGGGAAGACAAGACCTGCATTTCTAACGTTTAAAACAAAAAGGCAGAAAAGAGAATTCAGAAGAGACCAGAAAACCTTTCAAAAGCTCTTCTTCGTTCTTCATAAAAAGGCACAAACATATTTCCCTTTGAAGATCACCATTAGCACTGAAGTCTTGAATACAAAACTCATGCAGTGACCAAAAGGAATGTTCATAATCAACAAATTCACTTGAAAAGGTTTTGTTAACCTGGGATAATCTCTAAATACACCACCAATGCCCACAAAAGAACAGAGATGTTTCTGCGGTACTGCTGCTTTCTCATACCCCTCTCCTCCCCACCCCACACACAACAGAGAGCACTGCATGCAGAAGGGAAAAAAATTACCATTCAGAAGCTTTCATAGTACAAATCCTTATTTATGAGGACAGGTCATGGTTTTATAGCTGCAGCTGAAGCTGTTTCCATGTGTGGAAGTTACCACTTCTAATGTGACAATGAGATGCAGCTTGCCTAAGGCCAGTGCATAAGGGATGCAAATGAATATTTTCCTTTCAGTGCCAATGTGGGGGATTAAAGTTGAATTTGTGTGTTTAAACATGGATTTTCTTTTGTTTGGAAAAAATTATGAAAAAGAAAATCCTTCACCTTAAGTATTAACCTTTCACAGTTGTGTCTTAAAACGCTAAATCCAAACACTAAAACAGCAATGAGAAAAAGCAGAAAAAATGCAAAGATGAATTAAATCAAACATTTTAGTAAACAATAACTCTTCTGAATATTTTTCACAGGACATATTTTGAAACATATGGGAGCATTCACAAGTAGGAACACATAGAAATATGCATACAAGTATTTGATACAGGTAGGTACACTGTTTTTGGCAGTGTTCTTATATGCATGTTTCTACTCAAGGATTTTGTGCAGCATTGTTACATATATGTAACTGTATGTATGTAGGGACAGATTTTTTAAAAAAGCACAAAAGGCAGCTAGGTGCCCAACTCCCACTGAAAGTCAACTGGAGATGGGTGCCTTCCTCCACCTTATGCCTCTGAAAATCTCCCCATTACAATATTTGTGCTGGTATACACAATTACATAGATATTGGATGGAGTTTTGTTATACACAGGTACACAAGTAATTCATGTGAAATTTTTATACATATGTAGTTACATTGATAGTTTTCAGAGGGCTATACTCAGACAGCAATGAATATGTTGTTTGTTCAGTATGTACAGGCCAGATCTTCATCTGGTAAAAATCAATTTAGCTCAGCTAGAGTCACTAAAAACTATGGCAATTTATGTCAGCTGAATATCTGACCCATACATTCATAAACTTAACTCAGGGCTCTAATTCTTTTGCACAGCATTTGTTGTCAATAACAGTCATTCTAATTCCTATTAATGGGCTTCCTGATTCTGTCATTCTCCATAGCTCCATCCATGTGTTTTGTGATGGCCTAAATACCAGATGGATGAGTCTCTAAAGGAACTAATGAAGAACCTGGAACAGGGGGAATGTGGAGCCCTGCACAGGGCCCAACCTGAACCTTCAACTCCCATTGGCATCAGTCCCTTTAGCGCCTGGGGCCATCCTGACAACAAATGAGCTTCCTTATTTTAAAACAGATTGTTATGGGTTTCTTTTCTTCCCTATACTAATCACATCCTTCCCTAATCCTAACTGCACACTGGGATTTTTCAGATCCAACCAGAAGTGGCAGGTTTAATATAACACATCATTGTCTTGGGGAATTATTTCCAGACCAGTCTAAAAAAGGTAACAGGAACAAAGATAACAAAAAGATAACAAGCAAGGTCACAAGTCACCCAACAAAAAAAAAATCTCATCAGCTGCTTTTTCCCTTCAGCTGTCCTGGGTGATAATGCTGTCAGGAGAGCTTATCAAGAACATCAAATATTTTTCCGCAATCCCTTAACATAAAGCTTTATCAAATTAATTATCAAAGCCTGTGAGGCAGAATTATCATCTTAATTCCATATGGTTTCCATTTCTTTTCCCCATATTTATGTGAAAAAACAAGCTGTGGCTCTGACAAAATAGGCATGTACGTGGCACAAAAAGAGAAACTCACTTACCTACAACCTGGATGATTTCAGCCAGTAAGACTCCATCAGTCACATCTTGCTGTAGGTCCTTGATCAATCGTTTGTGACCAGATTTTGCAAGATAATGATTAGCCCAATCCGTGTAAATCTATTAGGAGGAAAAGAAATACATAAAAACTAAATTTTAGATATTTGATCAAACTTAAAAATGAGAATCCCATCTCTTAGTCCATGCACAACCACCTCTCACATTTTCAGACCTTGGACAGAAGATCCCTGCTTGTGAGCTGTTTGAAAAAATTTAGCACCATTACAGTTTAAGGTATTGTGCAGATCAAGTATTCTGCAGGCTATGGGGTATGGCTTTTTTCTGTTGAGAAATCTGACATCAGAGCTCAGGAAAAAACGATAGCAGTGGTTCTCAAGCTTTTGTACTGGTGACCCCTTTTACATAGCAAGCTTCTGAGTGCAACCCCCCCTTATAAATTAAAAAAAATTAAATGGATTTAATACCATTATAAATGCTGGAGGCAAAGCAGGGTTTGGGGTGGAAGCTGACAGCTCATGACCCCTTAGTTTGAGAACCCCTGAACTATAACATAACATGCTATGGCATGAATCAGACATGGAACTAAATGTTTTGCAGCACTGACAAGGTTATGGAATTGTTTTCTATTTTCAAACTCAGCATTTTGTGTTTTCCTGCTGCCATTCCTTTTCTGTTATTGAGAAACCTTAAAGACTCATTTCTAAGGAAAATTTCTATGGTATGATTTTCAGGATGAAGTTCCTTTTAAATGTTAACTAATAAGCTCTGATGCACGAGATCTAACTGCTCTAATAAGTCCTAGTGCATGGAATCTACTAGGTCCGTTAAACTGATTTTAAATTCCCTTACAGGTTTGTAATTAGTTACATCATTTAAAATAAATCTCTATCTGAAATCCAAGCAAATATTAATCAAGCAATTAAACCACAAGACTTTAAATATATTTTTATTTATGGGCCAAGTTTTGCTAATCACAGACTATATCGTTTTTAACAACAGTAAATACAGCATTCAGGATACATAACTTATTTGTCAAACACATAACCTTTTCAGAGTGCATTATCAAAAAGAAGAAAAACCTATTAAGGAACTTCCATTGATGAGATCAATATTGTTCCCTGTTCCCATATAGGACAAAATTAAAGAGAAAAGCACCATCTATGATCTATCTCAACTCAAAACGAATAAAGCCAAAATATCTAGATATCTGAACTTTGTCCTTTGTTGCTGTTTTTTTTTCCTTTTACAAGTCAACCTTAAATTCCAGGGTATCCAGCCTATTAAAAGACACGGTCATCCTATTTCAGTGAACGTGTATAGTGTCAAAAACGAAAGAGCTCCAAAACCCGCTAGTTTAACACATCCGTGCCTTACATATATTCTGTGAGAGATTTTATCTCCTGCTTTATCCCCTCCGCAGTAGTCAAAGAATTCAGCCAATGCCTAGAGTTTTGTAAAGGAGGCCCATGATTCTTTTACAGTTCTTTGGAGCGGGAGGAGTCCAGACAACTTGTCGAACCAGATGAGAAGGAGTAGTCATCACCTTTCTCTTTTGAACCTGTTGGTTTTGAAGTCCCTGAAAATGCTACGATGAAACTTTGATATCTCAAAATGAACCCTGAGGACTCCTGGGTAAAGTAAATGAATTTATGAACTCACAAAAGACTACAGTCAGGTAACATCTGAAAAAGTAAACTAGGACATGTGCCTGACCACCAAAACCAAACGACTCTCAGGGCATATCTACACTACCATATGTCACAAAAATTTTGGTTGCTCAGCGGTTTTGAAAAAAACACACTGGCTGTGTGCACAACGCTATGTCGGCTGGAGAGCGTCTCCTTCTGACTTAGCTACAGCAGCCGTCGGCATAGAGCATCTACATGAAAGATCTTACAGCAGCACAGCTGAATTGGTAGAGCTGTGCTGCAGTAAGCTCACTAGTGTAAAACATGTAGGGTGACCAGATAGCAAGTGTGAAAAATCAGGATGGGGGTGGGGGGGTAATAGGAGCCTATATAAGAAAAAGACCCAAAAATCAGGACTCTCCCTATAAAAATCGGGACATCCGGTCACCCTAAAAACATGGCCTAAATGACAGTAATGCTAAACAATGGCAGAGCTTTTAGAGATTTGTGTGGAGCCAGAATCTCCTCACTTATGCCAGTTTTACACAAATATAAGTGAGAATCAGGATCATTACTTCCATATTTGGAGACTGGCAGGGTAGAAATGCTGATTTCTACCTGCTTTTAAAACAAAAAGACTGTCTTTCACGCAAATTTAAGGATGATCAAAGACACAACAAACAGACAATATCAAGCTCGCATTATATCAAACTTGCTTTGATCCACCGGAGTGCGCAGCCCCGCCCCCCCCCTCCCCGGAGCACTGCTTTACCGCGTTACATCCGAATTCGTGTTATATCGGGTCAGATTATATGGGGTAGAGGTGTACATAGCTGCTAGAGTCACGGCCAGGTAATCTGAGAAATTTGTATTAATGTTGCACAATTGGTTCTCTCTTTATGGTAGAATTTAATTTAATTTCAGAATCTTCATAAACAAACCACAGTTTACAATGTTCATCCTTCCTGAAACACTGTACTAATGATTGGCATTGGTAGCTCAGGAAGTATTCATTCACGGAAAGAGAACCGTACCAGCTGTTACTATACTACGTTAAAACAGGGTCAAAAGGGAACCAGACCTCTGTAAAGTCTGTTTGTTCTCATTCCAAACAAGGAAACATGAGAGACTTTTTTTTTCCTTCTTCTTTTCTTTTTTTTAAAAGAGTCGTGTTAAAAAATATCTGTAAAGGCCCCATTTCTATTTTAAGATCAGTTCTTTCTTTAGAACAACAGCACTCAAACACTTTTTGGGACAGATTCTGGCCCTTACATGCTAATGCCAGTGGTGTATGGGTTCGGGCCCTGTGACAATCACAAGTTCACGGAGTGCAAGGAAATCAGGAAAATATCCCCAATTCATGATTTTTTTCAAATTTCTTATAAAAAAAGTAAAATGTGTATAGTAAAGTATTTCATACAAAATAATCACCTTAGCAAACTGTACAGCTCAGCTGCTGCATACCTGTATGTTCTATCCTTCTGCACATGCAGCATAAGAGTGCTGTGTGCATGCAGAAAAAGAGTGTTGTGTGAGCGTGCAGCATAGAGTGCTGTTGATCCCTAAACACAATCTAGCTTGGAAACAAACTGCAATAAGGTTGCCAACTTTCTGCTGGCACAAAACCAAACACCCTCGCCCTGACCTTGCCCCTCCTCTGAGGCTCCACCCCCGCTCACTCCATTCCCACCCCTGTCGCTCGCTCGCTTATTTTCACCAGGCTGACTCAGGTGGTTGGGGTATGGGAGGGGGTGAGGGCTCCAGCTCGGGATGTGGGCTCCGGGATGGGGCCAGAAATGAAGACTTCAGAGTGTGGGAGGGGGCTCCAGGCTGAGGCAGTGGGTTGGGATGCAGGAGGGGGTGAAGGCTCCGGCTGGAGGTGCAGACTCTCAGGGGTTTGGGGTGCAAGTGGCGGCTCTGGACTGAGGGGGTGGAGTCGAGGGGTTTGGAGTATAGGAGGGGACTCGGGGTTGAGGCAGGGGGGTGGTGTGCGGGGTGTGTGTGAAGGCTCTGGTGGGGGGTGTGGGCTCTGGGGTGAGGCTGGGGATGAGGGGTTTGGGGTGTAGGAGGGAGCTCTGGGCTGGGACCGAGGGGTTCGGTGGGCAGTAGGAAGATCAGAGCGGTTGGGGCATGGTGGGGGTAAGGGCTCTGGGGTGCAGGAGAGGACTCTGGAGTGGGAACGAGGGGTTCAGGGCTGGGGCAGAGGGTTGGGGTGTGGGGGCAGGGGTGCAGGCTCTGGGCAGCACTTAAGAGGCTCCTGGAAGCAGTGGCCTTTCCCCCCTCCAGCTCCTACGCAGAGGTGTGGCCAGGCGGCTCTGCGCGCTGCTCCGTCTAAAGGCTCTGCCACCGCAGCTCCCATTGCCCATAGTTCCCGGCCAATGGGAGTTGGGGTGGTGGTGCCTGCAGGCGAGAGCAGCGCACACCACAGAGTCTCCTTCCCTCCCAGGAGCCGAACTTGCTGACCACTTCCAGGGTGCAGCACAGAGCCAGGACAGACAGGCAGCCTGCCTTAGCCCCACAGACCGAGAGCCGCCAGAGGTAATCCCACATCCAAACCCCAGCCCTGAGCCCCACCCCCAAAACTGGAGTCCCCTCCCACACCCCAAACCCATCATCCCTGGCCCCAGCCCAGAGCCTGTACCCCCTCCTGCACCCCAATCACCAGCCCTGAGCCCTCCCAAACCCGGAGCCCCCTCCTGCACCCCAGAGCCTGCACCCCCAGCCCAGAGCCATCACTCCTACAATCCAACCCTTGCCCCAGCCCAGACCCCCTCCCACACCCTGAACCCCCGCCTCCTCCTGCACCCCAACCCCATGCCTCACCCTCACCTCCTCCCGCACTCTGAACCGCTCATTTCTGGTCCCACGCTGGAGCCCTCACCCCCTCCCACCCCCATGCCCCCGCCCAGTGAAAGTGAGTGAGGGTAGGGGAGAGAGTCACCGAGGGAGGGGGAATTTAGTGAGCGGGGGGGGGATGTCTCGGGAAAGGGGCAGGGCTAGGGTGTTCAGTTTTGTGCAATTAGAAAGTTGGCAACCCTAAATCAGCTGAAACGTGAACAGTTACCTAAAGCTGCCACATGGAGAAGCAGCAGATTGTGTAATTGGTGAAGCAGTCAGGTTACTCCTCCTTGGTCACTGACAAATTGACTGATGCCAAGATCAGTATGTTTAACAGATTTTATTTGTTTAGAAAGACCTAAATGGTGACAATGCATCCAACTTGGAAATGAAAGCTGTCCTCCCTGATACGATTTTCTTACAGGCTGATAATTACAACACTACTGCACACTGCACTATTGTAAAGTATTTGAATACCTTAGGGTGGATATTGATAATATCAGTGCATTTATTTTTTTAACTCAAAAGCTTACAACAAAGTGTTTAAGAGATTACTGGCTAACAGTTCAGTTCACCTGCAGTTCTCACATAGTTTTGCTATTGACGTCTGGAGGACCAATTGGTGAGGCAAACCCACAGCCAAACCAGGGGCTGCTCACTCAATAGCTGCTCCTCCAACAGAGCTGTGCAGAGGCACCAATAAGCCACTAACTTACTCTTCCCACAGAGCCTGCAGTGACTCAGCCTTCAAGCATGCGGCAGCCCCCTATCCAGGAGCAGAGGTTAGGTCAGATGGCCCTCCAGCTCAGGTATTTCCCCAACACTGCAGGGCCGCAGATCAGTCTGTGCAACAGCACTATCCATCCTGGAACCTTTCTGCTGCCTCTCAGTATGAAATTCTCGAAACTCCCAGCCTGCTCTTGATCCTGTTCCTGCCCCAGCCTTGCCAGAGACTGTTCCCGTCTTGTCCTTGCCTTACCCTGTTACTGACCCGCTCCAGGTTGCCTCTACTTCCTGACCCTCTCTGGACCCTCGGACTCTGACCACATGGCTTTGACCCCTGGTATGCACCTGGACTCTGGCTACAGTACTGTCTTGGCTTGTCCTTGGGCTCTGACCACTCAGCTTTCACCTCTGCTCCAACCACTATGCTTGACTAGCAGGAGGCAACACCTGACAATTTCCCAGACATTGACAAGCTAACAGCAACAGTCAAAAAGTTTTTTAAACATTGTGCAAGCAGAAAATAGCATTTTAAAGAGTATCTGCAAATCATAGTCCAGGCTGTGGGATCAAATCTTTATGTGAAATTGCCCTCTTAGGTGAGATGGGGAAGCTGGTATGCTGCTATTGAATACCATGCATACTACATTACTTTTTACTCATGTTTTGTGGAGGAGGAAATGAAAAATTACACCAAACACAGGAGCTGAAACATCTGTTGCACAATTCAGAAATTTTACAGCTCAACTTAATCGCGAGGTATGACAAAGAGTTTGTTAATTTAATCAAATTGTTTGAAAGACATGAGATTCGTGTTCATCAAGCTTAAAATAAAAAACAAATAAAGTTGACTTAATTAACATTTATCAAGCATATAAATGTGAGTAACACAGCAGGGATTCAAAATCAATCTATTAAAACTTTTATTGAAATTGAAGATAAGTTTTCAAACTATTATCTCCCTGATACGAATGAAAGAAAACCCTGTTTCACTGAGCCAGCATTCTGGTTCCTTGAAGCGGTAGGGTGTTTGATCCCATTCAAGCATGTACATTAAACTTGGATGCCTTCCCACTGGATTCCAAACCTCATTTCAACGGGAGCTGGAAAACTGAATTAGAAGGCTACTGGTTTTATGCAAAGGAATGCAGCAGTGACCTTTCACTAACTGCTTTACGAAAGTTTTCAGAACCATGCTTCCCCAACATTGCAAAACTGTTGTCCCTGACTCTACGGATGCCAAGCGTCGTGTTTTGGCATATGGGCGATCCTTACTGCACAGAGACAACCCATGAAAGAGGAACAAGTAAACCAACTAATGATATTTAAACTTTAATTAAAAACTATAAACAGAAATAGCTGAACATTTGGTGAACTACATACGTTTGTGTTTACTAACGATTTTAGTTGTAAAATTGATTAAATTTAATTGTGAAATTAATTCTGTGCATATTCCTTGAAAAGTATTTAGTTCTAAAATTAATTCAATGCATAGTCTTTGAAATTGAATACTCCCTTTACCCTGTTGTGAATTTTTTTTTAAAATTGTGATTTACACAGGGCCCTATGTATGGGGGCTCCCAGGAGCCCAGGGGAAAATTCCTATGTGCAGGAGGAACTGCATAGGTCCAGTGTATACAGCCCTATACTGCCCTCCCTCACAGCCTCTGGTGTAAGGGGGTGCCGGGGGGAGGAGGGGTGACCACCATATTGTTCATGTCTATGATTATGGGCTATGGAGCATCCCATTGACAGCAACAGGGAAGCTGCTGTAAGTTAGAGCTAGTATAATAGGATTCTGCCAGCCCTCAGTGTAGGCAAAACATGGTCATGTGCAAACAGGCTTCATAGCCACCTTTACTTCCCCTCCTACTGGGTAATGGCTCTCAGGAGGTGAAGGGTAGAATCTACATATAGTGGATTAGTTTCTCATCTTTTATCAATGTAAATTACTGAAGTCACTAGAATTCTACTGGTATAAAACCAGTGTAAAGCAAGAGCAGAATCAGGCCTACTAACTTCAGAAGTACCTTCAGAATCAAACAGCAGGTACAAGGCTTATGTCTTCCTTCTCCATGAGAATCCAAAATCAACCCCCAAGCCTAACACTATGTTCCTTCTTCCCTGCCTGATGAATCCTGAAAAGAGAGTAAGGACAACCAAGACTCCCTGTTGCAGTTGCCAATCTGATGTCAATGCAGAAGGGTAAGGTGCAGCTATTTTGATTAGAACTGGCACTGCCTGAAGAGTAACTACCAGTTTTATCAAAAATATTTACACTTCTTACTGTTTTTCTCGTAGAATAAAACAACACTTGCTTATTTTTATTTTCAGGTGTCAAGTTTCTGCAAAACAATGTTGATTGTGTTGACCATAACATTCATGAACTGAAATATATTTCATGGCTTTCCCTCATTTGTCCTCCACTTCCACCTTTACAAGTTACATTAAATGGGATGTGCATTTCCTATTAGGCCAGCGTTATTGTGAACTTTGAAAGAAAAAACAGGTTGAAACATCTCAGTGAAAAACATCTGAGTGAAACAAATGCTGCCTACTGACTATATGAGTGACTTTGCTGTTGGGAAAAAAAAATAAACCAAAAAAACAAAAACAACAAACCAGAAACTGTATTTCCTAGATGCCTACAGAGGAAAACATTTTAACAGTGTGATGGAGTGTGTATTCCACACAGGCCCTGAGCAGGGTAATATGGGTCAGAAAGTGCCAATTCACCTTATTCACCTGGAGAGGAACCAAGGTTGGATAAAACCTAATGGCAGATGAAGCCCAACTGGGGAAGGAGCTGGGATAGGATTTTACTCCTTCTCATAACACAAGAACTAGGGGCCACCAAATGAAATTAATAGGCAGCAGGTTTAAAACAAACAAAAGGAAGTATTTTTTTCACACAATGCACAGTCAACCTGTGGAACTCCTTGCCAGAGGATGTTGTGAAGGCCAAGACTATAACAGGGTTCAAAAAAGAACTAGATAAATTCATGGAGGATAGGTCCATCAATGGCTATTAGCCAGGATAGACAGGGATGGTGTCCCTAGCCTCTGTTTGCCAGAAGCTGGGAATGGGTGACAGGGGATGGATCACTTGATGATTACCTGTTCTGTTCATTCCCTTTGGGGCACCTGGCACTGGCCACTGTCGGTAGACAGGATACTGGGCTAGATGGACCTTTGGTCTGACCCAGTATGGCTGTTCTTATGTTCTTATAAACCAGGAAGTGAGAGCTGGAAAAGGCTGCAGGAAGGAGGTCTGCAGTTACTCCTCAGAGGGAAAGGGAGTTGACTAGGGAAAAGGAGGAGATCCTGGGGAAAATCTGGCAGGGAGCCTGGGAGGTGAGATGACAGGAAGCCAGGCATTTTTCTATCCAAAGTTCATCAAAATGGCCAAGTTCCTGCAGAACACTGAGATTTCTATGGATCAGCATTTTCTGACCAGCTCTAATTCTGTGGTCTATTCTCCCCTGGATGTCTGCTGGGAGGGAGTGGGGAGCATTGAAATGTGAGTGACAAGAAAATACTGTAGTATCTTTACCTGCTACTTCATGCTATGCACAAATCAGGAATGGAGCATACAGAGGAAACTCATTAGCTTTTGCTTACTGCATCCCATGTTTTCATTGAACTTAGTGGGCCTGATTCACCATGCCAGTGTGTGAGAAAATCAGAAAACAAAGAAAATGGAGGAGGAGCAGGTTCTGTTAGTACCGTTTTCACAAAGTTTCCACTTGCTGTTACAACACACTGGCTAGTACAAATGCACAGTTGTGTCAACCACCACATGATGCTTTATCATCTCTGAAGACAATTCATTCAACAGTCACCTGTAAAATCACACCATCATATGCAATTAGGATCCCACATGTTCAATATTCCCTTCCAGGGATGGGCAAAAAAGGGAAACACACCAAACACCATACGCATCAGTCAACAGAGCACTTTTCCTTAACCAGCCTTTCTTCTTTCTTGTAATCTACATACTTGATTCATTTTACTCTATGTTAAGATAACTCATTCAGCAAGAGTATTCCAGAGAAAAAAAAGGTGACAAGATATACAAGAGAGGAGGGGGAAACACTGCAGGTTAGAAAGGATAAAACATTGTCTGAAAAGAATGGATATAAACACTCTTGCTTTGGATTATAAACCAACCACCAAGTGATAGAGGTTGTTGTTAAAATGGAGTTGGATGAAAACTCGCTGATAGCCCCCTTCCTTCAGGATAAATTTTAAAAAGCTGAAACAACAAGACCCATCACTCAAAACACAGACCATTTGCAAGGCCAGTCAGAAGCTGAGCTATGTGGGTGAATTGGTTTCACTAGGGGGTTGAATACCCCTACGAGGTATTGTTTGGTGGAAGTGAGCGGTGTTTGTGGGCAGAAGTAGCCAGACAGAGCAAGAAGCAGCCAGAAACAAAAAAGAGAAGACAGCAGGAAAGCCAAGGAGATGGAAGAGAAGTACTGCCAATGTGGCCCTGAGGAAAAGCTTTTGGGCAAAGTACTGGTTGGAAACCGAGCCGGTGCTAGCCCACTGGGGGCCCTAAGCAGAAATATTTTGGTGCCTCCCCTCCCCAATACTAAAACAGGCAAGTTCTGATAATCAAAAGAGAAGGGCGAGCAACTTGAACTGCTCTGTGACCTAAGCAATTGCTTAGGCTGCTATACCTAGCACCGGTGCTGGGTGGAAAGGCAAGCTGGGAACTCTGAAATATGGAAACTGCTTCCTGTTCGATTCCTACTGTGTTCATGGAAACATTTTGTGTACATTCTTTGTAAATGGGATTGCATCAAAGTACCACCTGACTCCATCATTAACACCTCTTCCTAACATATATAACCTCCAAGACCCCAAATATTGTTTAGCTGCTCAGGTCAAAAGGGAAAATGTGATACCTATCCCTTATGGGCAGGTTATTTCCTAACTGTCCACTGAGAAGTTTCTTGTACCATTATCATAAGTATCTGGTGCTTGCCACTGTCAGAGACATGATGCTGGACTAGATTGGCTATTAGTCTGATTTAATATGAATATTCCTATATAATCCCCTCCATCTATTCCTTACCCTCATATCTTTAAAAAATCCTTAAAGACTTGCTCTTATAAACTTATTTTCCCTCTCACACTTAGTATGCCAATAAATCTTCACTACTACTCTGCTCGCTCCAAAAGAATCTCTGATACCTAAACCTCTTTACAAAACAACATTGCACAACAAAGCTGAACAACTATATAGCAAACAAAGCAAAGCAAACAGATTAAACAAAGCAATTCATGCAGATACATAATGTGAATGCATACCTGAGTAGGTGAATAATCAGGAGATTAAAATAGGCACAGTATGGAGAATTCACATGCATAACTCAATGAGAACAGTGATACGCAACACAATGGAACCCGATTGTTAACATTCCCACTGTCTGGCATAAAACAGAAAAGAATATTCTGTGTATTATTAAAAATGGAAAAATAATAGTACAAAATCAAACCTATGGTGTTCTTGGACCGTCATTTGAGATTCAGCAAAAACTAGCCTGGACAAGGCATTAAATAATACTCAAACAGTAATAATCCTATATCAATAAATGGTTTAACAGGTCATTTTCATCTCTCCCCACTATGATTTTCATATCTTTAATTGAACCCCACAATCAGATACACAAAACTGGCCTCCTGTCATGTCATGTTTACATCTCTTTGGGGCTCTCATTTTTTCATGCCCGGGAGAGAAGCATATTATGCAAAAGAAGTAAACAACTGCTCTTCTGTACACTGAAATCCATTTTTATGATTGATGGTAGAATTACAAACAATGCTGCTTTACCTTTTATTTAAAATTTAATTTCAAAGAAAAACAAACCA
Source organism: Mauremys reevesii (assembly GCF_016161935.1). NCBI lineage: Eukaryota > Metazoa > Chordata > Testudines > Geoemydidae > Mauremys > Mauremys reevesii. Next base: position 84,471,529 of record NC_052626.1, on the reverse strand, counting down.
TCAATAATGCATGCCAGTGGGGCATGAAAGCTTGGAAGGGGCATTTAAATGAGAGGAGTATTGTTTTAGTCAACCAGCTGAACTAGTAAAGCTTCTTGTGAAAAATACAGATCTACTTATAAAAAAAAAAATCTAACTGAACCACTCATTTGCCACAACAAAAGGTATTCCATTATATGCAGACCTCCTGCAATTGTTTTTTTTTTATTTTATTTTTAACTGGAAGGAGTACAGAGTTCTGCGCTTTTTAGGACTCTTGTGAATGCAACATTACCAAGGTCATGGATCATTTTTAACAATTCCTCACTCTACATTCACTGCTTGCTCTCATAACATACATTAGGCTCATTGAGTAAACCTCCCAGAGCACATTCCAAAGTTGCTTGTTGCCAGTCTTTGTATCCTATTTTGCAAACATGATTCCTAATGCTTCTTTTCCTTTTCCCATAAACAAGCAGAAAACCTGTACAATGGTTGCTAATTTCGAGATGCATGAAAAATATTTTAAACCACACAATGGTTTCAAATGTTCAAAAATAGTCAAATCATTGGGAAAAACAGCAATAAAAGAGCTAGGAATACACTGCTAAGAAAATTTCCATAAACATATGGTCAAATTTGTAAGTGAATTAATTGTTCATATACATTTGTTAATTCAGTTCTGGCATAAATGTTTGCAGAAAGCAAATTTGATGTGTGAATATTTGCAGTGGAACTACTTTCACACTCATTCAATTAGAAAACAGAAATGCCATATGACTCATCCATCCAGTTACAACTAATGAAGAAAGCATAAAAGACAAATATTAAATACCTGCAGAGATCTAGTCAGGAACACTATATAGAGGGGTTTTTTAAATTGCAAACTAATTAACTTACTACTTCAAAACCAAATACATTTCAGAAAACCACAATCTGACCAGGGCTATTCATCAAGGAATTAAAATAATAAAAAAGGTTAAATTCATCAGATAAGTGATTTGTTGTGAATTGTACATTCAATTCTAAGCAGGCAATTTGTTTCCCTTCAGCCCCCACAATAAATCAAAAAGTTACTGGATAATGACACACTGCTTTTTTATATAAATCAGCATGTTCTTGTAGTGTGCATACTATAAACGACATTGTGGACAGTTTCCTTATTTTATTCAAAAACATATAGCAGTGAGCAAGCACTGCATCTCAGATCAGTCAGGTGCAGCATCCTGCTTTTGCAGGGGGATGGATTCAGAGGCATAGTAGTTCCCGCCCCCTCATCATCTCTTACTTCTATGATCCTAGGACTCCACTTATATGGAAACAAAGCAAAGACAACTGTGAATGGCATCTTTCCTTTTCTTTCAGCCCACTGGGTTTGAATTAGGGGTGTGTCAGATAAACATTGACTTTGGAAATATTCAACCTGTTGCGGTTCATAGCCAAACTACCATGCGTAAGATGAACAAGGTTTTGAGAAATAACCTTCTAAAGTCAACAAATACATGACATTGTCTGTCAAAAGACAGGATCAAAGTAATTGTACTTTTTAAAATTGGAAGTTGTTGTTCTTTTCTTTAATTAATTGTGTGGAAAATATGCCAGGAACTTCTAGGCTTCACAATCCTTTCCAAAATGACCGTTCTTGTGAAACTCCTTGACTGTCATACCCGTAAACACTAGTTTACCTCCTTTTGGCAACCCTGTAATAATGAATTGACTGTTTGACACTGTTTGACTGAACGTATCCTTTGCTGTCTACGCAATATGGGGAAGATTATGTAAACTGAAAGTTCCCCAGCACCGTAACACACTTACCCCCATCATTTCATGATTTTCTCTCTCGTGTTTTAGCAGCCTAAGATAAACACATTCATAAGAACTTGCTCTAGCATCAGTTTAAACAAGCTGCAGAGAATCTCTACGGATAAAAAAGGAATCCTCAAAGAACAAGAAATCTTTATGTCCAGCTAGGAGACCTATTGGGCTGTTCTGTTTCATGAGGTCAGAAAATAACTTCATACATGTAGATCCAAATGACACCTCTTCCTACCCTTGGAGAATATGGGTATCACTTCTGAGGTGTTACTCAAAACATTTACACCATGTCCACATGTTGAATCCTGTCACAAGGTGGCTGGTCCTTTCAAGCAGCGTTGAGGCCAGGGATCAGGTGATAGTCTGAAGGTGACCTGGTCCTCAGAAAAATGGCCAGCAAGCAGCTTGGTGAGAAAGAGATCTACAGGCAGGTTTACCTTACTCTTGGTCAGGGGAAAAACCTGGTTTATCTGTTTGCTTTGTGATGGATTGTTGTGGCTTTGATAAATGAACCCATCCCTGAAGAACAGGACTGAAATTCTGCTGCTGCTGAGAGCTTTCTTTGGTGAACTGGCCAGTGAGTCAGAACACTGGTTGACAGTTCCACTCTACTGGACTAACTAGTAAAAATACATGTTTGTTTATAGGCCTTATCCTGGTAAAGATCTGAGAGAGAGAATTTCAAAAAACAGAGTATATTTTGAAAATAGCAGGATAGGCCTTCTCTATATTGCCATCACATTGATGCCATATATAACTGCAGCATGTCATTCCTAGCCTGGCAAGAATCAAGTGCTTTGGAAGCTATAAAATCAACTCTTGGGGAAAGGATTCACATTGCTCTCAGCTGATTCCTTCCGGATGCTACTTAGAACAGCAATGTTAAGCTCCATAAAGAGATGTGTTTCACTTTTCTTGGAGCCAGAAGGAGGGCAGCAATGATGCATTGCCAGAGCAGTTGCACACATGTGGCATGGAGAGGAGCAAATGGGTCAGAAAATGGGTATATCTTGGAAGATGCAGTCTCACCCCTTTTAATGATGGAAGAACCAACAGTAAGAGCTTGGTTTGGAATGTTTTGCTTAGATTTTCCACTTGAGACCAGATACATTTGATGTGACCTTTTTTCGTTAGCTTTAAAACCACTTAATTTGAATACAATAGTCCAAAGCCAGTGTCCCAGTTTCACTTTGTTAGTGTGCCATTTGAGAAGCTGTCATCTGTAATTCTACACTAATATCAGAATTCTCCATTGTGCCAAAGGGCAGGGGCTGTTTGCACTACCAGTGGAAATGTTCCAATAAAGCAATCTGGAGGGTTACACTTTCCCACCACCACAAAAGTTGCTTTGCCAAAGAGTCATTGGGACATTTATTCCATTTCATCAAATGGATCAGGGGATAGGTAGGCAGGAAATAGTAAATGGGGGGAGAATTTCTATCCATGTGTCTCCTCCTAGACCTTAGTACCACAGCATAATATTTACAACAGATGTCTCCCTTAATTGAGACAGTAGCACAGAATAGGAATATGGAGTTTTATTAACTAGCTACAGGTTCATAGCTGCTTGTAGGTATTTTTAAAATGCGTGAATAATTAGGCCGATGGGATTTACATTTGTTCTCTGACTTATTTATTGTAGAAGAAAAGGCTTTCCTCCTCAGATCATTTTAATTTTCACTAACAATTTCTAGTTAAAATAAATGTTCAATTTCCTATTTGAACTTCTCCCACCCAGTCCTTCTCAGTTACTAACTAATCAGACATTAGCTGCCTCCGAATGTTTCCTTTGGAGAGATTACTATGAATCAGACTCTCATGAGTATGACTCAAGGAGACACCACAGTAACAGCTGAACACTTTTTTTTTTATACAGCAAATACCATAATTAGAATTGAGCAACGGGTTTTTCATTATTGGCTGACAGGGTTAGTCACACCAAACATCCCCACAAAAAACATGCATTACAATGCCATGCCTATCTCACAGCTAAACAACCCATAAAGGGCTATTGAGATTCACAATATTCCTAAAATTAGACACAGTGCGTTGAGTTGATCCTCATGGGAATATTTTCATTTATTGTGTGTTATGTGTAAAGCAAAATCCCATCAAATGCTCATTGAATATGCTACATACACACAGGCACACATAGCCATAGATATGTATTTCTGACTCGGATAACATTAACAGCAGTCTCCCACCAAACCTCACTACCATTCAGTAAAATTATCAAATCTTATGTTCAAAGAATTTAACATTAAAAAGTCTACGAATAAACATGTTAACCCCAAAGGTTTAGCCAAAAGAACCACCCCAAGAAAATGTCATCTAGTTTCAAAGCACTTTAAAGACAAGGGCCAAAGTTATCAAGCTGGTGCCGTTTCAATGTAGCACAGGGCTAGATCCACAAAGAGGATTAACAGAATATGGGGTGCACATTCCTGCCTATTAAAGAAATAGCCCTATCTGGTCCTTTTTTGTGAAAGACATGTGGAAGGTAGGGTTTTAAGTGGAAATAAAATAAGGCATCACTGGGGTTTAGTACAAGTCCAGTATCCAACACCGCTGACAGAGGCAGGAAACAGGGGCAGATGGTAAGTGATTAAGTCAGCACAGAACCAGGGAGCCCCAAGTGGCTGCTTTTGCCTAAGGCTAGATCTATCTTGCTATTGTTCTAGAAAAGTTGGAAACCTCATGAACTGAAGATCTCAGTCTCTCCGGGGACAGACCATCCTTACAGTATCCTGCTGGTAATGACTAGGAAAAGGGAGGGAATCAGTAGTGTAACATGAGAAACATAGCTGGAGACCTCAAATAAGAGTAGATGACGAGTCCAACTCAGTGAGAGAGGTGACACCCCTTTTGCATATGGGAGGGATGGAAGGACGTGAATGCGAGTTTTGGAAAGGAAAATGTATTTCCACAATCCACTGAAAATATTGGTGTAATAGGTGCTGAAATAGCAAATAAAATGCAAAATTTAACTTTTCAAAAATTCATGACTTTCCAAACAACATCATGTAGTGGGGTTAGCACTGTAGCAGACTAAGGGCCTGATCCTGCATGCTCACATGTACAGAAGTAATTTTACCTATTGAAATTAAGTAGCACTAACTCATGTGATTTAACTTATTCACATATGGTTTATCAGGTCCCAGCTAATTAAAAATTAGGTCAGATATTCCAATGGGTGTTACATTCTATTAGGCATTCATGTGTGTCACATACATGCAGCAGTCTTTAAAAGATAGATATACATTGGGTAATTTAAACAAACACCACCACAGCTATTTATTTATATCCCTTTTTACTCCCAACTGTGAGAGCTATTGTCATGCACGTGAGTCGCATTTGAACTCAGTGGGATGACACACAGTGCATACAAGTGAAGCATGTGTGTAAAATGTAGCATGTTTGCAAGCCTTTCCAGGATTGGAGCATTAGGCTGTCAACACTTCAGGGGAGGGACTGCTTTTATCTTTGTGTTTTGTACCGGCTCCCCTAGTCATTAGTGACTGCTTCCATAGTGATGAGTATTTAACTATATACAATATAATAAAGAGGTACAGGGAGGAAGAGACATTTTTTACTTCTACCCCGTATCACTAGCTTTCTGAATTCCTGTTATTGATAGGCTATATACAACAGCCTACATGTTACATCTACAAAGTGATATAGTCCGACAGCAGCCCACCTAGTATGTGAAATGACACTAACAATTGCATTGGTATTTGCAAAACTCTGTTCTCAATACCTCCACTTTATTCATATTTTCCACTTACAAATCCCTTTCAAGCTGTAGCCACATGTCACACCAAGGCAAGCAGGTGGCCTCTCTTCCTTATGCTCACTCTTACATAACACTGCTAATCATGAACTGAAGTGAGACAGCATTAAAGCCTGCAGTAATTCCCTTCTGCAGCCGAAAGTACAAGAGAACAGAGTTAGATAGCTGAATTGATCAAAGTGACTTCTCCCTTGAAATCTTAGGGTCTTCCTTGGCCACAAAGAAGAAATTGATCTGATGAACTTTCGGTCCACAAAACGTAATTGTCCTTAGAACAAGAACAGCAACAAGCTTACCGAAGAACTTTTCAGCTGTCTCTAACAAGCCATCAATAACATTATACCACAATGTTTTCTAATGCCACAACTTTCATATACATATAAATGGGGCTTTAATCCCTAAAAGCATATATGTTCAGCAAATAGATAAAGGGCCTATACAAAACGTTTAAAATTCTTACTAAAAAACCCCCCAACAACCAATCATCACAGAAAACCTTAGGAAATCTCTAACAACAGAACAGAGGGAGAAAAGATTTCTGAAGCCCTTTACGGCACCATTGTCATTGACAAGGAGCCAAGATCTGCTTACTGTTTTATAATGATCACAGGAAAATTTACTTCTCCCACGAGCAGGGACACGAAAGTTCATATTGGTGTATTTCACATGAATGCAGAAATGCCACAATCCAACTTGTTCTTCCTTCTCAGGGGGGTCTACAGTTAAATGATGACATCCACTGGCATGTGAAGACTGGATGGTTAATTTTAGCTGAAGTCATGCACACACTGTGGTCAGATTTTCTTACACAGTTAATGTCTTACTGTGTTAGCAATTCCCGCCCCTGCTGCAGCTCTTCCACTCCCACTCCTCCCCAAATCCCAACAAATTTGCTTCTCTTTGTCACTTCCTCTTCCTGTTCAATGTACCTCATCCTAAAGTTCAAACAGTGCAGATATATTTGTGTTTACACTGGACACCTTCTTTAACGATCTCACATCTACATCTTAACTTAAGCTATTTGCAACCAAAGAGAAGACGTTTGGTTACTGAAAAATTTCTCTTTTGAGTTCAACGAAGCAGGCACAAAGAAAAGATTATTAGAAAGGGCATATGGAGATGCATAACCATTACATAATTACAGAAAACTTTTACTAATGATAGATCCTAACCAAAATCCCTGATCTAAATCCCCCGCCGCCCCCTTTTGTGGATATTCAACAGTCTGAATGCAGATCCAGATTCAAACTTTGCAAATGGTTTATAATAGGCCACGTAAAAACCCAGATCTATCCACCCCAAACGGGTGGCGCATTCACATTCTAGATCTGGATCTGAGAGTCCATCTCTAGTGCACGATAAATATTTAGGGCCAGACTGTTCTTGGCCCTTGTGCAGATGCCTGAGGACTCTTCTGCTCTCCTTTCACACCAACTGCCAGGTACATACAGCAGGAACTGCTCCCTCATAAGTACCCCTAAAGGAGCCAGGTCTACCCTAATGGGGAGGGGTGGTGGCAATATTTGCCCCAACCCATGGTCAGCACTTGTCAGATGCACAGAGAACATACATAGGGTGACCAGACAACAAGAGTAAAAAAATCAGGACAGGGGATAGGAGGTAATAGGTGCCTATATAAGGAAAAGCCCCCAAAATCTGGACTGTCCCTATAAAATCGGGACATCTGATCACCCGAAACATATAGTACCCTATGAAAGGATGTTTCAGTCTGTCAACTTTCCCTTTGTGCAAGACTGCTGCTGGAGACATCTGAGAGAGAGGCCTCCTTGAGCTCTGAACTGGGGTGGGGTAGTTTCGCAGTGTCCGTATCAAAGGCCTTCAATTTAAAGGTGCAATCCATCCTTTAATATGCCTGTGCCTTCTGCTACTGACTTCAGATCACATTATTTAATATTTGTATTGCAGTAACTCAGAGGTCCCATCTGGAGATTAGAGTCCAATTTTGCTAGGCACTGTGCACACCACAAAAAAGAGTCTCTGTCCCTACAGTCTTAGCTGGAATAGCTCCCTGCCAGCTTTACCTGTCATGTGTGGTACAATATTTAGGTCATCTTTCAACAGATTCATTTAATCATTTAACACTGTTAATTAAGATTAACAACTGGGCACTAATTTTTGCTCTGGATGAAATACAGATCAGAGAAGTCCTATGATCGTCAGACTGGCTTTCATTTTCCATTAATGCCCTGATTGGGCCACATCTCAAGTATATATTTTTAATTGCCCACTTGTAAACTGTTTTGCTTGAATTTTGTATTTTAAATAATGCTGCAGCAGTTGATGGGGTGAGAAGCAGGAACAGTTTCACCTCTGCTTCCCTTGCCAAGCCTAAGGACAGCAGCCCGACAGTTTAACTGTTTATTTTTCAAAAGAACACTTTTTCCAGTATGAAATCTCAATGTCTCTTTTAACTGCTTTATGAAACAAAAATAACTTTGTAGCAACAGTGTCTCCAAAGCAACTCCCCCTTCCAGTACGGCCCACTCATAGCTAACGGTTTTTAAGGGAATAGAGATTTCTTGCACTTTGAAGAGGACCTAATGTACTGCAACTGTCAAAGAAATGAATTAGCTGCCTTACTCACATAGTGCTAGGTGCCATGCCTCTGCGGTGACTGGAGAACAACTTGACTAAGCAATGAGCAATAGTTCCAGTATTCCACTGATACACATCAGGATATGTGAGAGAGAGGGTGGAGGGGGTTTAGTGAGAGTTTCTGAAAAATAACCCTTTAAAGAGGACAGAGGAAAGATCAGCTTTTGAAGTTAAAGTCAACTATAGGTGTTTTTGAAACATCTGGGGTCAAAATACTTGACTTGGCAGGAAGTCAAAATGCAATGAATCCTGTCATGGTCTGGTCACTGTCAGCACTTAAATCTCCTGACCATTTCTAAATCTGATGGCCTTCTGCTTCCTGATTCAGAAACTCAATAAGGAAAGCACCAGCGAACGTTACAGGCAGCTGGCACAATCATTTAATTGATCTTTCCCACCAATGGCACCTCATGCTTACAGCTCCACATGATTTCAATGTTACTGTCATTGGGGGGGGGGGGAGACACAGGATCATATAGACAAACAGGAGATGAGTGAGATCCTTCCCACGTGATACTGCTTCATTCTCTCCTTGAACCATAAAGACGAATTTAGATTTTTAATAGGCAATGTTGCCCATTGGACTCAGGTTTTATTTCAGCTCTGCCGCTAGCCTGTTGGGTGACCTTAGCCAAGTCACTTCACCTCTCTGTGCCTCAGTTTCCCAATCTGTAAAATGGTGATAATGATACTTATCTCTTTTGAGATCTACTGATTAAGAGCTAGTGATATAAATAATAACTATGTTAAGAGGTGCTCTACTTGTAAAACTAGGAGATATGCTCCTCATTACCATAGCATCCATTCGCCCAATGCCCCTGTGAGACAAGTATTATTCCCATTTTACACACGGAAAACTGAGGCACAGATTAAATGACTTGAGCACACGGTCACATGGGAAGTCTAAGGAAGGGCTGGAAACCAAACCTAGATTTCCTGAGTTGCAGTGCTGGGCCTTAAGCACAAAGCCATTCTTCCTATCCCCTTCCCTTTGTACTGCTGGTTTAAGTTCTTAAAGGATTGCTCCAATAAGAATTTTACAAGAACATAAAGGAACAAGGGAAAAACTGTAACTCAAAATGCCGATTAATGTGTCCATGTCTCAGAGGTAAATTATCTCATTCCACTTCACCTCCCAGTGGTGCATAGAATGAGGGCAGCTAACTAAGCTAATCCAAAATGTGATGACAGAACCAGAACAAAAGCCTTTCATAATCACTAGCATGAGGAATAGTGCAGGGGGAAAAAGGAAAATACTGCACGTTGACTATTTCCGGTCATTTCCTTGAGAAGGAGGAAGAATCTCTATGAATCCCCTCTCCAATATATTCCCTGCTTTTATACCCACCATTTTGGAGACCCAATCCACATGCCTCTTCTGCCAAGAATGACAGGCTAGGAGCCCCTTCCGAGTCCAGAAATGATGCTCTCTAAACCAGAGGAGTGACAACGGTAGACCTGTGTTTGTATTCACAAATCCAAACAGCCAGCCAGAGAGCCTTCTTCAATTCCCTATCAACAAGATGTCTGATTCTTAAGCCAAGAGACAATGAACGCTGCCTCATCTCCCTCACTCTGTACACTGCATTTTGGCTCAGCCTTTGTATGGGAGGCCATCACCAGTGACCATAGAGATGGGCAGAAAGGTCTCCACAGCTTGAAGAGGCATCAGGCAGGATGCAGCCAAAAGGGTACTGTCATGGATAAAAAGCAAGTGGGGGCTATAGTCAGCTAACCCTCAACCTGGGCTTGGCCATAGTCTCTTTGAGTTTCTTGCCCCGGTTGTGCTCTCCAGGTCTCATCACAGGTCGCTAGCTGGGAGCAGCTCTCCAGGGCCCCTGTCTCATATCAGGCTTGTAGTTAGTTAATCAGAGGATTGGGCCAAAAGAAACCTGATGGGTTTAGGACGGAAGAATCCCATTCACTGTTTCAGACTAGGGACCGAATGGGTAGGAAGCAGTTCTGAAGAAAAGGACCTAGGGGTTACAGTGGACAAGAAGCTGGATACGAGTCAACAGTGTGCTCTTGTTGCCAAGAAGGCTAATGGCATTTTGGGCTGTATAAGTAGGGGCATTGCCAGCAGATCGAGGGACGTGATCATTCCCCTCTATTCGGCATTGGTGAGGCCTCATCTAGAGTACTGTGTCCAGTTTTGGGCCCCACACAAAACAGGGGAAGGAAATCCACTGTCTGAGGCTGGGCTCCCCTGGCTATTGGAGCTCATTAGCAGCCTTTCCTCCTGGGCAAACTTCCCCCGGCACCTCACATCTAGGGTGACCAGACAGCAAGTGTGAAAAATCGGGATGGGGGCAGGGGGTAATAGGAGCCTATATAAGAAAAAGACCCAAAAATTGGCACTGTCCCTATAAAATCAGGACATCTGGTCACCCTACTTACATCCCACCACTCAGTTTCACCTTTTTAAACTCCCCTTCTCCAGGTAGCGAATGTTCTGCAGCTGTGTCTAATTGGCACTGCCTGAGTGCAGGAATGCCTGACAGCCCATCAGTGGGAGGCAGGCATATCCCATCGCGCACACACCCCCGCCTCTCAAAACCAGAAAGGTTTCTTGCTCAAGGATTTCCCCAATCCCAATGTCTGGGGTGTAGAGGGAGGATCTGCATTTGCTCTTTCCCTCCTCAGCTTTGCGCCTGGAAAATACAGGGCTGGAGTGTTATATACCAGCACATAATCTGCTGGTTTTGAGTCCTTCACAGAATGTAGCCACTGCAAGGGTGCATGGTCTGTGACTAGGGAAAAGGGACGACAGTAGAACCTCAGAGTTACAAACACCTTGGGAATGGAGATTGTTCATAACTCTCAAATGTTCACAACTCTGAATAAAATGCTCCGGTTCTTTCAAACATTTACAACTTAACATTGACTTAATACAGCTTTGAAACTTTACTATGCAGAAAAAGAGTCTGCTTTCCTTTTATTTTTTAGTAGTTGACGTTTAACAGTACTGTACTGTATTTACTTTTTTTTTTGGCCTCTGCTGCTACCTGATTGCATACTTCTGGTTCCAAATGAGGTGTGTGGTTGACTGGTCAGTTCATAACTCTGAGGTTCTACTGTATCCAGCAGGTTATACATGAGGGAGTCCACAACCCACTGGATAGGCAGAGCTTCCTTCCCAATAATAGAATGCATCCTCTCGCTGGGGAACAACTTTCTGCTAAAATATAGGATTGGGTGCTTTTTGACCTCAAAGTCCTGGGAGAGCACCACTCTCAGGCCGATGTCAGAAGCGCCCATATAGAGAATGAACTCCTGAGAGAAGTCCAGGTGGGTTAAGACAGGCACCTGGCCCAGCTGCACCTTTAGGGTATTAAAAGCTTCACTGCACTGCTTGTCCCATGAGACGTTTTTGGTGTCTGCCTTTTAGTAGATCAGTCTGGGAAGCTTAGATCGATGTGAAATTGGGGATGGAACCAGAGATAATAGTCTGCTAGACCTAAGAGTATCACATCTGTCTTCTCATCTGAGGTGTGGGGCAGGATCAAGGATTTTGATTAGGAACTATCATTAGTAAAAGCACCGGTTTCACAAGGCCTGCTCCTACCTGATACTCTAAACAAGTAATTTCTGTCATGCTCAACTTACACTTGGCAGGATTAGCTGTGAGGCCAGCCTCCTGTAGGGATATCAGTACCACTCTTAAGCAATGTAAGTGGTCTTCCCACATATGGTTATAGACTACAATGTCAAGGTGAGCCACATCATATTGCTAGTGGGATCAGACAATTCAATTAATAAGGCATTAGAAAGCTGCTGTCGTCCCTTGCAGGCTGAAAGACATGGTTTTTAAAATGGAAATGCTCAAAGGGAGTGAAAAATGCGGTCTTCTGCTGCAGGATGGAGATGGGGGCAGGAGGAAATCTGCCAATAGCCTTTAGTAAGGTCAAATGTGCTGAGATGTCACACCAGATCCAATCACTCTAACAGCTCATCTGCCCTTGGCATTGAGTAAGTGTCAAATTTTGTGATGGAACTATCATTAGTAAAAAGAACAGGAGTACTTGTGGCACCTTAGAGACTAACAAATTTATTTGAGCATAAGCCTTCGTGGGCTACAGCATGTGCATCCGATGAAGTGGGCTGTAGCCCACGAAAGCTTATGTTCAAATAAATTTGTTAGTCTCTAATGTGCCACAAGTACTCCTGTTCTTTTTGCGGATACAGACTAACACGGCTGCTACTCTGAAACCTATCATTAGTAAAAGCACCCTGTAGGCAGATGATGTATTGGGTCATACCCTCGAGCATGTTTGCATCTTACTCCTCCCAACCTTCTCACAACACATCCAAGATTCCCCTGGGCTGGCATCTGTAGAGCAGTTCAAAGGGTGAGAACCCTGGGGAGGCTTGGAGTACCTCTCACATGGGAAGCAGCAGCAGGAGTTGGTGCCAGTGCCCAGGCTCAGTCCCAACAAACCACTTCAACATCTCTTTCAATGGCTTGTTAAATCTTTCCACATGGTCGTCTGTTTGCGGATGGTACACTGATGGTCTCAGGACCTTGATTTTGAGGACAGAGCATAGCACCACCCAAGAGGAGAAGTTGGCTTGGATGTTTTTCTAAAACATATATACTAGGAATTTTGGGGGGAAATTCTATGGCCTGTGTTATACAGGAGGTCTGACTAGATGATCATAATGGTCCCTTCTGGCCTTAGAATCTATAAATCTGATCCAAAATGTTTTGGTAATGAGATCTTTCTTACATGAAGTCCTGAAGATTGAAAATGCTATCAGCTATGTATCAACAGGTGGCAGCATTTCTACTCTATAATGCCATTTACTACATCATGGTATGCACTAGAAATTAGGCTGCAGCTAGATACTTTCTGCATATCTAATGTTCCCTGGGATTTGCCACATTTTACATTAAAGAACAAGGTTGTTGCCGTAAATCACTTCTGTTAGACAGTTAACAAAATCATATAGGTTTAAAAAAAAGTGACAAATTAATTTCCACAAACATAATAAACCTAATCTAATCAGCTTGTGGTTGGCCATCTGTTTCACAGATGTAAATCTAACTGAATCGTCTATTGCCTGATAACTTTCTAAATTAAATTGTCTATTGTGACACTGCTTTTAGCAGTTTTTCTTCCTTTCACTTAAAGTTTTTGAAAATGTCTGGATAATGGTGTACTTGCTAAATATATTATGTGGTTAGGATACAATCAGTAAGTGTTAACACTGCACTCTTGGCATGAGATCAATAGAAAATGTACACAGAGGACAGTGAAGTACAGTGGGACATAGAAAATGGAAGAACTTGGATCATTACAAGGAGTTTGAAATTATGAAGGGCATAGTGAAACTGATCAATCTTCCTTTCCACCATGTATAGTGCAAAAATAGAGAGTCAATTAGGTTAAATGTATTTGTAAATTTAGGACAAATTAAAGGAAATACCACTTCACACATGGCACAGTTAGCCTCCATAATTAACCAGGGGCTGGATTTTGAAAAGAGATGGATAATTTATATCCTTAATTTATATTTGTAGATACAAAAGCTAAAATCTAGGTCAGGGGTCGGCAACCTTTCAGAAGTGGTGTGCCAAGTCTTCATTTATTCACTTTAATTTAAGGTCTCGCGTGCCAGTAATACATTTTAATGTTTTTAGAAGGTCTCTTTCTATAAGTCTATAATATATAACTAAACTATTTTTTAGTAAATAACTATTGTAAAGTAAATAAGGTTTCAAAATGTTTAAGAAGCTTCATTTAAAATTAAATGAAAATGCAGAGCCCCCCGGACCGGTGGCCAGGACCCAGGCAGTGTAAGTGCCACTGAAAATCAGCTCTCTGGCCGCCTTCGGCACCCGTGCCATAGGTTGCCTACCCCTGATCTAGGTTATCAACTCTCAGTCGTCAGCATGAAAAATGAACCTCTACTAGGTATAAGGAAAAATTCTGCCCTCTACTCTGTAATCAGTATAGCCTCATTGAAGAGGGGGTTTACTCTCCTCAGAAGCATCAGACTCTTGGCACTGCTGGAGGCAGAATATTAGACTCAGTGGTCCATTGGTCTAATCTAGTATGGCAAATCTTATGTTCTTAATTAGAAAGGGTCGCTAGAGTGACACTAGATTACGCTTTCATTGATCTAGTGATTAAAATTGATGATACTGGGGTTTAGCTCAAAAATCTGATACAGACCATCTAGTGGCCTAAAAAAGAAAAGAAATCCATCCAAATAAAATTTTCTGCAAGTCATAGATTTGCAGAAACAATATCAAAATGCTGATAAAGAGAATAAGTACAGCTAAAATCCCCAGAAGTGCTGGGGGCCCAAGAATGGCACATTGGGCCCTTGAGAGCTGCCACTGATGGCACTATGTACGGGCCTTCTTCAAGCCTTTTGGACTCGAATGAAATTGACCCTAAGTGAGCAAGACTATTTGTTTATTCACCGTTGGCTTGCTATTACGATTTCATTCATAAATATATATGGCATAGTCTGGAACAAAGGTCATGAGGAAAATCAGTTCTATTTTTTCTCAGCACATAGAATTATACAAGTCTTCAGCTAACAGTGTATTTAATTCCACTGGAAACTAGCACATGTAATCTACAGAAAATGAGACCCTTTAACTCCAGATCAAATGAGGCTCTTTAATGAGGAGGTCCCATCATTAGTAAATCAGGATAGCATGCATTTGCAACAATTCTGTCTTACAGTTTGTTCTTCTCCATATAGGACTTATGCAAGCACTACACAATTCTCCACAGGGACCCTCATTTAGATACCAAATGGTAATATGCCCTTCAATCATGTGCTTAATTATGCACACATGGTGTAGGTGAAAGCACATGTGGACATGAAACTGAATGTGTACACGAGGAAACACGGAAATGGGAGCACTGTCTTACTTGCAGAAACAATCTGAGCAATTTACCAGTAATCACTCAAAATGGCAAAGAGGAAGGACTGATTTGTGCATGTTGATGCAATGCTAAAGGACATCAGCTATTGTTTGAGCCTGGAGCAGCGATTGGAGGAGAGAGGGAAAGGCAGACCAAAGGGGATATTTTTAAGAAATCCCCCGTAAAGAAAATACAAAGTTCCACTTAAAATTTAAAAGAATATACTGAGAGCAGTCATATACAGGATCAAATTATTCCCTGCTTGTACCATGCAACTCCATTGGTTTCAATGGGATATAAGAATTTGGCCCGACCGACATAATTTTGCTCTAATTTTTGTTAAAAAATTAGCTACAAAACTGCAGAACTTAGAGGTGAAAAAGCTATCAGATCATCTAGTGTATTTCCCTACCAATGTAGGATTGTACCATATCACATTATTTTCTCTAATGGTTTGTCCCGTGCAAACTTACCTGCTCAATTTAAAAGCTTTGGAAATAGGCCAAGGAAAAGTTACTATAGACACTCTAGTAGTATTATCAAGGCTCTAGATTGCTAGAGATTTTGAAGGAAAAGGAATAGGGGTGGGGAAAATGGCTGGTTTAGGGGTCAGTTTTTCAACTGGGAGCTAAGAGTGATACTGGGAACCTTAGTGGAACTGTATCAAAAAGATTCAATCAGAGGCAAATGGTAACTGTAAATGGTTGGGAAATTCTATTGTAGAACACACAGTTTTGCAGAGCTGTGTTTGAGCACTGAACACCAGTAGCTAGGATGACCTCTCAGGGATTTGTTCCAATAAAGGTTTAATCTTTGCAGTCTCTTAATACACCTCTACCCTGATATAACACTGTCCTTGGGAGCCAAAAAATCTTACTGCGTTATAGGTGAAACCGCGTTATATCAAACTTGCTTTGATCCACCAGAGTGCGCAGCCCCGCCCCTCCGGAGCACCGCTTTACCGCGTTATATCCATATTCATGTTATATTGGTTCGCGTTATATCAGGGTAGAGGTGTACCCTGAAAATTGACTGATGCTCCATTCTTAATTCAACAGTTTCCCCTGCCAAGGCAATGTGCTTCCTGCAGGTTATTCTGGGAGTTGTAGTTGTTGGATCCTGAAGAAGAGGAATATTATTGTAGTAGGATAATTGTATATATACACAAGCATTATACTTTCAATAATGTGAAAAAGCATGAGTTCCTACACTCCATTAAAAACAACAAATACATTTGAATGTGTATAAGCAGGCATATGTGCTGTGGGGAACCACAGGGGAGGTTCAGGGAATCAGTAATCAGACTAAACTGTTGACTTCTGATGGTCAGTTCAAGTCTAGCTCAGGTCAGCTAAGTCCAAAAACCTTGACTAACTATACCTTCTAATCAGCAGCCTATATGGAATAAGTTGGGGGCCTTGCTTCCATCCCAATGATGTGTCCAATTCACATTCGTCACCATGACAACCACCACCACCACAATTGACACCACTGTTAGTTATCTCAGTAGAAAAGCAAAACAACTAATTAGACATGGGACCTGTACTACTTTTTTCTTCATTAGTCGTTTCTCCAGCATACCACTGAGATTCCTTGGGCATAAAAGGGGTTCGGCAAGCTGGCCAAACACAGAGGGATTGGGGAGGGTGCTGGAGCAGAGAGGGAAAACAAATCAAAACACCTGGTATGTGGTCCAAAATGTATTGTATCAATCTTCTTCCCAGCTTTCCTAAACAGGCTATGCTTCCATGATGACTATCTGAAAGTACCCCCATCCCATTCTGCCTATGCTGTACCTGTTATTTACTTAAACTGAGGACTTCAGTTTCCAGCACTCAGATACCTCAGTGGGCACAATAAAAGGACCGACAATGCCTAGCACAATGTGTTCTTGATCCATGACTGGGGCTTCAAGGCCTGACAGTAATACAAATAAATAATAATAGCAGCAACTAGTGTTCTCAATCAAGCAACTTTCATCTGTATTAAATATAAAATAGGAACTTCAGATTTAAGCTCAGAGTCCATCCTTCACCATCCCTGATGTGATTAATAATTGCAAGGTGTCTTTAAACAGAGGATGACTTCAGACTCAGGCCCACCCAATTTACCCTGACACTTCTAGAAATTATGGAGATCATCTTGGCCATTTCAGATTAATGGGAGTTACATGCATGCATTAAGGAGAGCATATACCCCATTAGCGTTGCTGTAACACCTTGGCCAATGAAAATCAAGACGAAGAAAAAACATCTCTCAATGAACTGCATGAGAGCTGTTACAATTGTCAGCTGTTCTACTCCATAGGATAGATTTGTATGTAGAGTGTGAGCTGTGGAAAAAAATAAATATTAATGAAAATTAGTTTCAGATCATCAACTGTAGCCACAGTATCAGGTAAGAAACTGAATGGTTCTTTTCAAAGAGGGACTGGCAGTAACTAGAGCACAATGCCAATCACTTTCAAATTTTAGTTTTTAAAGTAAGGAGCTGGGTAGGGAAGGATGGAAGCATCTGAACTCAATAACCTATTTTTATTGATTTTCTTTCATATGACATTTCAAAAGACTGCTGAGGGTTTTATTTTACAAATTACAACACAAACCCTTGTGTGCCAGATTTTAGCCCATGGAAACTTCTTTATGACCATGAAGAAAAAAAAACAGGCTTAATAATGGAAATGCTGCCACAACCCAAAGTCTTAAGAGCTCTGCCTCAATATCATCTCTGCTTGAAACCCAAAGCAGCAAAAGTGGCTTATATAGTTTCTGCTCTACATGTGTTGAAACGATTTAGAAAAGGACCTGCTTTTGCAATTAAATACAGCAACTCTGGAAGCTACTGAAGTGTAACATGTTATTAGTCATAAATGAAGATGAAAGAGTGACCTCCTCCTCACCTGGGGAAACTTTCCTATCCCCAAGAAGAAATGGGGAACTGTCTTGACATGATTTTCTTTCTGACCATGAATTACAATGCACATAATATAACTCCAGCTTGTAACTGTGACAAACTGTGCCATGCAAAACATATCACCTGGAGGGCTCCTGTTGTGTCAAACGTGAGCATAAGCACATACGTGCCTAAAAAAATAACCTTGGCAGTACATGGGAACAATCATAGTTCTGAAGAGGTTGTCACAAATGCTTTTAAGTGCCGGGGCAGGGGGGGACAGCTGTTAAGTGCCACACTACGCTTTTTGTAGGGGAATCCTGCTCCCTATGCCTATTAATGTTTGTAAAAGGAACCGTTCCTTTTACTACAGCACTATGGCTGAGAACAACCAAAGTACTGCTGCCCAAAAATCTTCAAATATAATGCATTGGTCATTTTCTTGGGTTTGGCTAAAGGAACCTTAAATGACACTCACGTTCTAAATGAAATTAATACATAAATAGAGTTGTTGTATATGGTATGGCTATTTCAAGGTGTCTCCGAAGTAACACTTTATTTCAAACTTTTACACATGTGCCAGCTAGTACCAGTTTAGTTACACTCCATTACAGTGTCCATACCTGTTTGGGGAAGGATATAGCTGAGCTCATCATCTAGTGGAAGATTCTATTATACTAAGGGTCTTAAGTGCAAGCAAATGCAATATCTAGATGTAATGGAGTAAGCTAAGGGCACTTATGCCCAGCAAAATGTGTCATGTTTTGATTTTATTACCAGAGAGTGCCTTGAACAATTTGCTTGTGTAGAAAGTGAGTTAATCATTTTACATGATGCAAGGCACAATCAAACATAGTTGGGGCACTACTGTATTAGAACACAATACCTAATACAAACACACTAATTTTGGTTTGTAAAGGAGTGCTTAAATGGTTGTTGTATTGCAGCCGATTTAACTGAGTTTTGCTGCTATGAAACAAACTCTTTAAGGTCTCCTGTTCTCCTAAAATCTGCAGTTGCTAATAGGAATTATACACCCTTAAGAGCAGAAACAGTTGTGTCGTAAAAACAAGAGCATGTAGGACCCTGTGTTACTTTAACGTAGTTATTTGTATGTCAGTACAGATTATACAGAATTGCAGCTGTGCTCATACATGAATCTGGAAGAACTGTCAAGGTCAGCTACTTAAACGATCCAATGTATGCTATTTAATAAGACTTCTGGCAATGCTGAAATTAGTATCAGTTTAATAACTGTTCTATTCTTTATTGAGTGGAGTAAATGCACTTGGAGGGGTAATAAAATTGACGATCAAGTGGATCTTTTCCATTTCTAACTACTATGACCTCATTATCTGCAACTTTACAAATGAAAACATGAAATCACATTTTACAATAGATAAGGCCTACTGTGATAGGGTGTTCACCCCACTCCAGCCTATAAGAGGTTAATGAGGTTGAGGAAAGGCCAATTAACCCGATAGGCCACAGCTGAGGGGAATTAGCTGGCCTAAGTAACCCCTGAATAATGATAGAACCCAGCTGGGAAGGAACAGTCGGAGCTAGGATAAAGCCAGGAAGCTGGCAGTAGAATGGGGTTGCAGTAAGGAGCGTGTAGCCACACTCTGGACAGTAGAAACAGAAAGAAGGGAAACTTGGTGGAGAGGGTATAGGAAAAGGCTCAGGGGAAAAGACAGCAAGGTTTAAGATGATGCAGACCTTGGCTGCTGCTAAGAGGTCCCTAAGCTGAAACCTGGAGTAGAGAGCAGGCCCGGATGTCCCTACCAGCCCCTGTGGAAGTGGCACAGTTTGGGCCTGGAAGGAGCTAATGCCCAGAGCAGCTAGGAGGAGGTGCCCTAGTGGTGAGTGGACTCTGTGACACACATTTAGATATTTGGTCATGTAAAAATGCCCCAAATTGGTCACCTGAATGGCTCAAACCCAGTACCGCTACTTTTAACAGCATGAGATTCTACAGTTGGAGTTATAAGGACATGGTCTCTTAGCTTGAAGCAGGAGCAGACACATAAACCTCTTTATGTGGACTAGCTGTTAGAAGGTGACAGCCACACTATTGGTTTGAGTTACACAATCCCCCTGGGCAAAGAAAAATTACAGTAATATGAGCACCTTATTCTGTTCATATTAGATCAGTCTCATTGCAGTATTAATCAATACTGGAAAGGCACAACATTACTGTAAGAAAGAATAACACTATTGCAAAACTGGCTAGCCTGAGGTATAGTTAATAAAACTGAGTTGTCTTAGGTGACATATCACTGATCAAAGATGGAATTATTTCAAAACCAGACTGTCTTCAATGTTAAAATTATGATCAGAGAAAAAAAACATTGTGCAAAAACAGAGAATAAAGTTTATCTTAGCGTGCACTAAGCTTTCATCTCTAATGTCATTAAATGGTTGGCTTACTCATTTTAATTGCAATAGTTCGGAATTCTGTTTCAAACAAGTTATTAATCATAGCAACCACAACTAGAGAAAAATACAAAGGGAAGCTGCTAGTTTCTGCTCTTTGGGTCCAACTGAGGTGCAATCCTCAGGTGCAATCCTACAAGCTACACTAGGGCCAATTTCATTGAGTATTGGACCCAAAACAAAATCCAGAATCTAGATCCAGTTCAGATAAAAGCCTGCTACTCAGAATAGATGGGACAAACCCAAACATCCTGAAATTTGAGAAAGTTCAGATTTTGATTCCTACTAAGGAAAACAGGAAGAGGCATAAACTTGGCAAGTCCTAAGCGTAAAAGTATAATTAGGCAGGCCAAAAAATTTTTTTTTCAAGAGCAACTAGTCAAAGACACAAAAATACACAACATTTTTTTTAAGTGTATCAGAAGCAGGAAGCTTGTCAAACAATCAGTGGGGCCACTGGACGATCGAGGTGCTAAAGGACCACTTGAGGAAGATAAGGCCATTACGGAGAAGATAAATGAATTCTTTGCATCAGTCTTCACTGCAGAGGATATAAGGGAGAATCCCACACCGGAGCCATTCTTTTTAGATGACAAATCTGAGGAACTCCCCCAGATTGAGGTGTCAGTAGAGGAGATTTTGGAACAAAGTGATAAATTAAACAGTAATAAGTCCCCAGGACCAATGGTATTCACCCAAGAGTTCTGAAGGAACTTAAATATGAAACTGCAGAACTACTAAGCGTGGTACGCAACCTATCATATAAATCAGTTTCTGGTACCAGATGACTGGAGGATAGGTAATCTGACACAATTTTTTTAAAAAGGCTCTAGAGGCAATTACAGGCCGCTAAGCATAACTTGGGTACCAAGCAAATTGGTTGAAACTACAGTAATGGAACAGAATTATCAGACAAATAGATGAACATAATATTTGTTGGAGAAAAGTGGACATGGCTTTTGTAAAGAAAATCATGCTTCATTTGAATTCTTTGAGGGGGTCAACAAACATGTAGACAAGGGTGATCCAGTAGATATAGCATACTTGAACTTTCTGAAAGCCTTTGACAAGGTCCATCACCAAAGGCTCTTAAGCAAAGTAGGCAGTCAAGGGATATAAAGGATGATCCTCTCATGGATCACTAATTGTTAAAAGACAGAAAACAAAGGGTAGGAATAAATGGACAGTTTTCCGAATGGAGAGAGGTATATAGTGGTGTTCCCCAGGGATCTGTACTGGGACCAGTGCTGTTCAACATATTAAAAATGATCTGGAAAAAGGGGTCAACGTTTACAGGTGATACAAAATTACTCAAGATAATAGTCATCTTTGGACTTAACTAAGAGTTGCAAAGGAGTCTCACAAAACTGTGTGAGACTGGGCAGATGAAATTCAGTGTTGATAAATGCAAAGTAATGCCCATTGGAAAACATAATCCCAACTATACATACAAAGTGATGGGGTCTAAATTAGCTTTTACCACTCAGGAGAGAGATCTTGGAGTCATTGTGGCTAGTTCTCTGAAAACATCTTCTCAATGTGCAGCAGCTGTCAAAAAAGCTAACAATGTTAGGTATCATTAGGAAAGGGATCGATAAGATAGTAAATATCATAATGCCACCATATAAATCCATGGTACGCCCATACCTTGAATACTGTGTGCAGTTCTGGTCATCTCATCTCAAACAAGATAAATTAGAATTGGAAAAGGTACACAGAAGGTCAACAAAAATGATTAAGGGTCTGGAACAACTTTCCATATGAGGAAAGATTAAAAAGACTGGGATTTTTCAGCTTGGAAGAGATATGACTAAGAGGGGAATATAAAATTGTGACTGGTATGGAGAAAGTGAATAAGGAAGTGCGATTTAGTCCTTCCTTTTGGCCTTCACAACATCCACTGGCAACGAGGGGTGACCCAATGAAATTAATAGGCAGCAGGTTTAAAACAAACAAAAAGAAGTACTTCTTCACACAACACACAGTCAACCTGAAGGCCAAAGGATAACAGGGTTCAAAAAAGAACTAGATAAGTTCATGGAGGATAGGTCCATCAATGGCCATTAGCCAGGATGGTCAGGGATGCAACCGCATGCTATGGCTGTCCTTAGCCTCTGACTGTCAGAAGCTGGGAGTGAACCACAGAGGATGGATCACTCGACGATTGCCTGCTCAGCTCATTCCCTCTGAAGCACATAGCATTGGCCATTGTCAGAAGACAGGATATGGAGCTAGATGGACCACTGGTCTGACCCTTTATGGCCATTCTTATGTTGATTTTGCAGTCTCAAATTCAGGAGAGTTTGGATCACCTCATATAAAGTGATAAGAAGTTTAGGTATTGATCCAGGATTTTGGATCTGGCCTGACTGACCATATTTAGTAATAATAAAAACAGTGGTTTAAAGGAGACTTTTATGAAGATGACAAAGGTTCCAATGGAAAGACCCAATTCTGCAATGCTTTTTCAACTTGATTAGTATTCAGTGGGCCTACTTGCATGAATCAGGACCATCTATGTGGCTTAGAGATAAGTGATTTGGAGACAGAAATCCCCTCAGCTCTATTCCTTGTTCTCCTACTGACTCGCTGTGTGACCTTGAGCAAGTCATTGGAACCGAGACCTGCAGTGTGCTGAGAGTTCTCTGGAAAATTCTCGGCATCTTTACCGGGAATTAAAGGGGTTTAGTGCCTTCCAGGGCCACTCAGAACATTTGGAATTAAGCCTTCAACCACTGCAGGCCAAACCACGATCAGTGGTATGTGCCTGCACAAGGCAGCAAAGAGGTATAAAGTCTTCTTCCACTGCAGGTCCCAGTGTGCAGGGAGGCTGTTATACTCACTCCCATGCATGTGGGCAAGGAGAGGGCTGAGCCTGGACTCCACCCTACCAATGCACACATAAGTGAGCTAGAAATAAGCTTTGACAGGTAAAGGTCAGGTAAATCTTATTGCCACTTTGGAACAAGGGAAATCCATGAACCAGTCTGTAATTCTGTGAGTCTTAATCTGGTCCCTGTTCTACTTTTGGGGCAACAAAACTATGCAGTGCCTCTTACTCATAGCTTGTGGTAAACTCCACAATTCAACCTTCTGTGTCTCATTTTACCCATGTATAAAGTGGGTATAACCAGTGCTTGCCTGCCTCACAAGGAGTCTATGAAGCTTAATACATTTATGTTTGTAAAATGCTTTGCAAACCTCTGATGGAAGATGCAAGATTATTATGAGTAATTTTCAGAATGAAACAGATTTTTACAAGGTGATATAATTTTATTCAGCACACGTGCTTTGCTTCTGTTTTGTTATATTGTTGAATTCTCTTACTTCAATATAATTACTAGTTAGAAAATAATCAAGTAAAGTTCTCTGAACATTTTTAAACAGACAAATGATCTTTTCTGTGTAGGATTTTTAACACTTGACTCTACGTACACCAAGCAGGTACCTTTAAATTTTATCTTTATAAACACGGATGTGATAATGCTAAAATAAAGAAAGAGGCTTGGGAAAGCTCCAGGGACACCTGCTTCTGTCTTTGGCAGCTGACGTTTTATTTTCCCAACTCTTTGCAGATGCTTGTCTCACAAAGCAAACAAATGGAGGCTCAGATTATCAGAATCTGATATTGCTGTGAGCCCAGTCAAGACTGACAGACCTCATAAAAAGTGCTTATTGGCAAAAGGACCTGCCTCCTCCTTATGAGAGGATTAAGCACAATTAGCATCAGTTATGTTGAAGTCAGTAACACTGCTATCTTGAAAACAGTAACCCTGTAATTTTTACATTCATGAAAAATAACCCTCTTCTTCCTCTATTTAGCAAACAATCCCTGGTTTCACAGTTGTATTGCTCATTGCTTCTTGCTCATCTTGAGACTCACTTGCTTTTCTATCAGTCAATTCATTGGAGATCACTTGCCAGCAAAAAAAAGCTTGTCGAGCAAATGTCAGCAAACATTAAATTAACCAGTTTAAAATCGGCAGTGGACAGCTGGCACTCAATAGAACCCCACACATGGCCTCATTCACATCACTGCTAAACGTAAGTAGTCAATCCCCACTAGCTCCACCTCCAAAATGAACCAATTTATTCTCTAAAGAAGCTTAAAGTGATGGCAAGGAAATATCTGCTGCTACTATTCAGTTTTAATTATATCAAAAGATTAGCTTCAAGAAGTGAAAGTCAGCTTAGTATTTAAAACTATTTTAAGGGCTACTTCAGAACGTCTTTTTTTTTTTTTTTGCAATAGCAATTTAAGGTGCTATTTCTGCTGTTCATTTTGCAGTAGATTTATGTCAAGTTATTTTCCCTTCTACTGAAACTGACAGTAAATACATTTCCTGTACACACACATCTATACTGTCTGAGTGTGTACCTGTGTACTAGAAATATATTCATTCTCTCCTTCTCTCTCACACACGTACTCAGGGCCCCCTTCAGCTCCCACACACTTCAGTGGGATTGGATGAGGCCCCGTGAGGAAATAAGTGACACTTACAGCCCAGGCTCATGTCACAGCGTATTAGCCTCCATTATCCTCATTCTCAATCTCTCTGCAGTAGTTTGTTCACAGCATGAAAGAAAACGATTACAGAGAAACACCTAAAACAGATCCGCTGGTATATCCAGTGTAGCAAGGAATGCCTCACTTACTCATGCTGCCATTAAGCCAATGGGAGCATTGCAAGGGACTTCAACAGAAACAGGATTGGGTTGTGCACGTGGGGATTCCAAGGAATGAAAAGACTGTAGTGCAGCAGATGCTTTCGAGAAAGTTAAAAGCTCAGTGTCGGCATTTCTCTACAGCTCAACACAGGCACTTCAGTGCAGTAGCTGTTAAGCAGTTAACTGCAGGTTACCTGGGGATGACGGAGGCAGAGGTGTGGGGCCAGGGGTCCGGGATACACACTAACTCTCTCCCAACAAAAGAAAAAGAAAAGCAGGCAATGTCTTGACGAATCTTACGAAACAGGGTGTTGATGTGGCACTTTTAGAGAAAGCTGCATCTAAATAAGAGAGCACCATAAACTACGAAGGGTGGCAGATGTATCTGCTCTTCCATAAGGTCTATTTTGAGAACAACAGCTACTTTCAGCATCAAAACAGAATATACATGCTTAGGCACTGCACAGTGTATGGGTCAAAGAAGTTAGTCATTGTGAACATGTGAAGGCTTTTAAATAATTAACCAACCATTACTGGGCCAGTTTCATTATACAACTCTATTGACTTTTCCTGAATTATTCTTAATTTGCACTGGTAAGAGAGGCCAATGAGGGCCAATGTATTTCTACTAGGATTTGTTCATCAATGTTATCCATCCATCCAATAACATGATCTTCCATGACAGCTTTTTTTTTTCTTCTCTCTTCACATTTTGGATTAAACCCTCCATTTGTGCTTCTATAGTTAAGTATCAGGGACCATAACTCACCACAACAGCTTCAGCTGGAGCAGTCATATTTCCATTAGAGGATTTTTATTAAAAACACAGGCCAACATTTTGGGAGGCAGCATGGTCAAGTGTAGCGAGAACTGGCCTTGGCGTGTGGAGATCCGAGGTCTATTCCCATTTCTACCACTTATCTACTAGGCTTAGGTAAAGCACTTCACTCCTCTGGGCCTCTTTGGGATAGAGGCTGTCATGTACTACATGTTTGTACAAGCACAACGGGACTGTGATCTCAGCGAGGCCATTAGATGATAGATACTGTAATATAAATAATAACAAATTTCAAACGTTGGTGACTAAAGTTAGACTCCAAAATTCATACATAGGCACCTAATAAAAAAGTACCACGATGGCCTCTAGAGCTCCCACTGAAGTGCATTTAGAAACCTAAATTTAGGTACTGAGGTTTGAAAATTTTGACCATCAGCCTTCTCCAGCATTGACTCCAGTGAAAGTCCTCTCTTTAGCCTAGATTGTTTCTGAACGTTTTGGTCTATAAATAAAGATTTATTTTTCAAGATCCTGAAAAGAAAACGAAATGAAGTAATGGTGCCTATCAAATGCCTATGGTTCAAAAAGTGAAACGCAGGGGATGAAATTAACTCACTCCTTTATGACTATGTATTATATGGCAAATAGGCAGGGATTCTGCATACAACAACATGTGCAGCATGACAGGGTGCAGGAAGGATGGGGAAACCCATTGGTCAGTTTAAACCAGAACCTGTGTGTTATTTTAACATAGCTTTCTACAGTTGAAAAATACTACTATAAATATGTACGTGATGCACAGCAGCTGCTTAGTTAGAAGTCTTTCCTTATTCTGGTAGGACATGCACTTCCTCTATCAAAACCAGGTCAAGTTTTCTCACCTTTGTACTAATTACTCTGAATGATTATTTACAAAAAGTTATTTACAGTCATTACCCTTTGGTAATAAGATGAGGATCGTTCTAATAAAACCTAAAAATAGTATAGATGGAGTTGTAGGTCTACAGTACATTTGTCATGTATTCTGAGTAAAAGAGTGTAGCATTACAGAAACAAAAGACACATTACAGAAATGAACATGCCAGTATCCTCGTCAGACAGGAGCTCTCAGCACTCCAAATATAACTGAAGCATAGGGGAAAATCTTAATGGGTAGACTTTCATCTTAATAATCATAACTCGCACCAAGGGAACATATCAGTAAATCTTTAGTATCTATATCTGCTGCCATTCAAACAGATTGAGAGTGATTACTGATACATTAAACGCCCAGCAGCAATAGCTATGCCAATGCTCTCCACAATGTAGAATTCTTAACACACACAGTGACAGGTCTGATCAGGCAATTTACAAGAAAAACATTGTCTTTTTTTTTTTTTAAACAATTTATGTAATTCCTTTCCACAGCCTCATCCTCCTAGGAAAACTTCTAGTTTGATTTATTTCTTCACCACCTCTCTCTGTACATTTACTTCCAATTGTACTTCCAAAAAGCACCTCCACAGATGCACATCTCATCATGTAAGTAATATTTTTCTTGGTAAGTAACTTTCTTCAATTCCCTTTCAAGCCTCAATTCACCATCACACCCTATTTACAAAGTAGGATTAACTGAGGCTCATGTATTGCATACTTAAATCTCAAATGATGACAGATTACAGATTAGCCTGGGATTTTCAAAGGAAAATAAGAGAATTAGGTATCCAACTCCAATCAAAATTCACTGGGATCTGGGGAACTATCATAGATCCCTTTGAAAATCCAACTTTTAAGAATTCCCATTCCATGTGACATTTACACTGAAAAATGGACAGATTCCTGTAATATCTTTGGTGCCTTTTATACCAAGATGGGCTTCTCTTGTTCAAATTGCATCTTCCAGATATTCTCTCTAATTTATGGGTTTCCGAGTAGCAGCCGTGTTAGTCTGTATCCGCAAAAAGAACAGGAGTACTTGTGGCACCTTAGAGACTAACAAATTTATTTCAGCATGAGCTTTCGTGGGCTACAGCTCACTTCTTTGGATGCATAGAATGGAACACACAGACAGGAGATATTTGTCTGTGTGTTCCATTCTGTGCATCCGAAGAAGTGAGCTGTATCCCACGAAAGCTTATGCTGAAATAAATTTGTTCGTTTCTAAGGTGCCACAAGTACTCCTGTTCTTTTCTCTAATTTGTGTGTGTCATGGCATCAAACTCTGGATCAAAAAAACATGAACCATGGCCAAATACATACAAACATAGCAGTCATCAGCTGTTCAGCCTCAGGCTGGAGCTCAGGGCTCTGAAGCCCACCTCCCCTTCCCAGGATTCAGAACCTGAGTTCCAGCCTGAACCCAAACGTCAGCTGTTTTTAGCACCGTAGACCTGGGCTCTGAGACTTGCTGTTAAAACACAGTGTAGATGTACCCAGTGAACTCTGAACCCTGGGACTTAAGCACAGAAATCACAGGCCTCTGAGTCAAAAGGAGAACTCATTTACCTATGAGTAAGGGAAGTCTGTTATAATTGTTGAGGCCAGCCAATACATGGATACATGATCACATGCACTAACAAGTATATTACACAAACATCCCTGAACTTCAGACAAGCAGGGAACTGCATTTTGCTGCTGAAACTTATCTCTGTAGAGGGCTAGAACCAAAGCCATATATAAATTCTCTACAGGTTTGGCTTATAATCCAAATTTCGCAGCTTGGGAACAGCTCTATAACTTCAGTTATGGTCCAATTTCAATGTTGAGTAAATTATTAATTTTTGATATTAGGATATGATCCAAAAAAATTCTTATATGCCACTAATATAGAAGGGAAAAAGCTTTAGAAACAACAAAATTACTTTACCTTTCCTTAATAAAAAGTAATAGCTAAGTCAGTTGGCAAAAATAGATCT
Organism: Mauremys reevesii; assembly: GCF_016161935.1. Taxonomy (NCBI): domain Eukaryota; kingdom Metazoa; phylum Chordata; order Testudines; family Geoemydidae; genus Mauremys; species Mauremys reevesii. The sequence continues at coordinate 84,442,777 of NC_052626.1, read as the reverse complement.
ATCAAGCCATAACTCTCCAAACTGCATAACCCCTTATCCTCCGAGTCAATTCTTCTGTTGCAATTTTAGAGTTAAGCACTTAAAATCTCCTCCAGAACTAAATGTTACTTCCAAATAAGCATATTTTCTTTGCAGTATGCTCCACATTAGCCCAGAAGGCACATTGAGATAAGAGAATTAAAGGGAAATATTTAATAGAAGGGCAAGTCTTGTGTAAACCAGAACAGATATCCTATATATAGTGATAAACCTTCTGACACTGTCTTCACAGGGAGAATTCTTAATTACCTCACAATTTCACATGAACATAACTGTAATTTTAAAAACCAATATTCCATCCAACTTTACAGCTAGTGAAATTCTGCAGAACTGAGACTCCAGGCCAGGTTGTGTAACTTATGGCTTGTCTACACAAACACTCCGTTCATAGCATTCTGAGGTGTAAATCTACCCTGCTGTAGCATGCTGCAAATTCCCTAGTGCACTTAGATCTACCTCCTACCCCCAAAATGGCAGTAGATTAAAGTGCACTAGGGAATTTTAGTGCACAACATCAACCTCCACACAGACACTTAGCTCACAGTAGGCTACTGTGGGGTAGATTTACACTTGAGATTTACGCATTTGTATAGACAGACACAATCTGGCTTGTATTGGGGGCGGTGCAGGAGGCACCTCTCCGCCAACCAGCAGGAAGGAATGTCCCTTTGGCTGATGCAGCATTCTCCCCTCAAAAAGCCTGTCTAGCTCCACTGTCAACATGGAGGTGAGAAGGAGGCAGGGTCCAGCTCCTCTCTATACCTCCTGACTCTAGGAGGCGACTTGGACTCTCAGGGGAACTAGGAAGGCACAAGTCTTGCACCCCTTTCAGTTCAGGGTCTTTTACTGCACAAGGTCCTTGCACAGGGTGAGCAAGGCCAGAAAAAAAGGTTCCTTGACTCTTCCTCTCCCTGCACACCCATGCAGAGCCACACACAAACAGGCATGTCTTTGATTTTCATTGTTCTCCCAATCAGTATCCTTAAAGTAAAGGCCAGAGTCTGATCTCATTTTCACTAGTGTAAATCCAGATTAATTAGACTGAAGTCAATAGAATTACTCTGCATTTACACTGGTGCTACTGAAATTAGAGTCTGGCCTTAGGTCTTTGACTAATAAACTGCATCTCTTTCTATATGGAAATGAACTTTAAGCAAGGGCAAATACACTTCTGCATCATTCGCACAATGTGCTGCTAAGCATATTACCTACAATGCAAGAGGATTATGAGGGGGAAAAAATTCCATGCCCTGAACAAGAAGCACCTAGACAATTCCTGGGGTCACAGGATGATGGTACAGAGAACAGAGGTGAACAAAGCTAAATCCCCTCCCTTCAATTCTGCCTAGCCACACAAGAGTCTCGCATAACCTTATCCAATTTGAGGGGAGCTCTAAGAAGGAGGTACTCCTCACTTAGCTACAAGTGAAGTACTTTGCTCAAAATAAACTATTTAAAGAGAAGTATGAGCAGGGTGCAATTGTTTACATCTGATTGCTGTTATCAAAAGAAAAGTAAAATGCCATTGTCTGTAATGCTTTTGTCAAGAATCGCTGCTGCCACTAAAATACCTCTTTAAATGAATTCACATTACTCTTTGGTAAATATCAAACTTTTAACATGGGTCAGATTCAGACTCTTTAGCTACTTACTTGCTGAAACGTAGCCACTTTCCTTACTTCATCAATTGCTTGCAGACTCAAACAGATTAGACAACCAAAGCAGGAAAGGTTATCTGATGCTGGTTATATCCAATTACATTTGTCATCATTCTTTTACTGATGTAATGGTAAAGATTAACCTATAAAGGAGCAGGATCCTTCTCAGGTTTCACAGTTGTATGCATACACTACAAGGCTGGTCACTGCTCCAAAAACAGGATCATTAAACCTTGTATCGAGAGAAAGGATCACGTGTTATTTACAACAACCTTTAACAATCGGCATAAAAACAATACGTCATCTCTTGCTAATACATAAAGCACACAGCGGTGAAGGGGACAGAGCCTTGTTTTGGTCACGTTAAAAAGGAGGAGTTGGCAAGAGGCATGTAGTCTGCTAATTTTTTTCATCTAAAAATTCTGAAGGAGCAGGTTTTAGATTATATGTCAATTTTATTTTCCTATGTTGATTACAATACAGTAACAAAATCAGTATGATTTGAATGGTTCTTTCAGTGTTTAGTGGCTCAAGAACTAGGGAATCACCACTCTTTAACTAAGGTGGGCTATAATGCACAGCTAGGGATCAGCCCAGTGGTCTGGCATCTGCACAAATGGGCTACCATACTGAGTGAGAAACTCAAATTCAATCTTTTCTCTTGGACTGGCAGTACTCCAGAGAGTGAGCACATAGTCTGCCAGGTAGAAAGATACCTCCTGTTACTCTCTAGCTGCTCCTCTGGTTGTTTCAAGAATAGCACAGATGTGCTGTAGAAGGACTGGCATGCACCCCCCCATGGTCAGTTAGAGGATTGTTACCATGGCACCATGACCTTAAAGGCAGGACCGACTTGCCAAAAATGGCAACATTTCTGAGAACACAATTAAGATTTAGCAATTTGCCTAGCAACAAAAGCAAGTCCTCGAATCATGTAGCAAATCCTAGGGTTCAGGATGACAAGTAGATATGAATAGATACTCTTCTCCAGTTCATTGTCCCCTTCCTCCCAGCATACCACCACTGTTTTTGTTGGCCACATCAGATGATTTCTAAAAAAAGTAAAACTAGGAATTTTTAAGATGCCCGGAAAGAAGTTGGAACATCTAAGGAAACAATGTGCCTCTGCCTCATGCTTCTATGAGGTGGGAACCAATCCAAAAAAAAAAAAAGCATTGAATCCATTTAAAAAAATCAAGATATTCAAAGTGAGTCTGGAGGACTTTGTCTCTGATCTCCATAAACACCTCCAAGTCTTTGTTCCCCTTACTTGTTTAACATTACCAAATAATTTATTTGCTTTGTGTGCTTGCCTTTCTGTGAAAGGCATCTACTTGGATTCTTCTGTTAAATGAATAAACATGGTGCCTAAAATTAAACTTTGGCTATCAAAAAAGATATGATTCAAACATGGCACTATGTGTGGTTTGTTATCTTCAACTAAATAATTATCTGTTGTCATATAGCATACGTTTTTGAAAGTTCCAGAAACAACTGGACACTTGAAACACTCTAGTTCCTCAATAGATCAAACCATAAGGTTTTAGAAAAAAGTTAAAATTGCTCAAAAAAAAAAAGAGCTGTATAGTATTCACTGAACACAAAGTTTCAGAAATTTATAATATACTGTAGAATATTGTATTCGAGGAATACACTGGTTAGGAATCATACTGTATCCTGTGGAAGGTGGAAAGTGCTAATCTAAGCGTAACATGCTTGCACTATCTCAAATAGAGTATTCTACTCAAACTACTGGGGGATTTAAAGACAATTTTCCTGTTACAGAAAGAAAGGAGGACATGGTCTCGATTTCATGCTACCTCGTCTTAGGGTATGTCTTCACTAGCAACGTTAGAGTGCTGCCACGGGAGTGCTTTAACATGACTGTGTAGTCGCGGCTCCAGCACTGGGAGAGAGCTCTCCCAGCGCTGTAAAAAACCCACCCCCACGATGGGAATAGCTCCCAGCGGCAGTGCACTGTCTACACTGCCACTTTACAGCACTGAAACTTGCAGCGCTCGGGGGGGTCAGAGAAAGTTGCAGCACTGTAAAATGGCAGTGTAGAGAAGGCCTTACTAAATAAAAGGTCTCTTTTGAAGGCCTTGGGACAGATCCTGGAGCTATATCAAGTTACATCAGCTGAGTTACATCACATATGTCATCTCTCTCATGTGCTGTGAGGTTTTTGGTAGAGCTGGTTGAAATATTCCAAACAAAAACCTTTTCACTGAAAATTGGTCTATTTTAGGAAAACAACTTTTTTTCACAAAAAAACTACATTTTTGTTAAAATTTTTAATTTTCAGGACTTTTAAAAATAAAAAATGTTAATGAAAACATTACTGAAATAGTCTATCAACAACCTGGTTTCAGTAAACAATTTTTAATAACTATTTTGATAAAGACTTCACAATTTTTTAATATAAAAATGGGCTTGTTTCAAAATTTTGATTTTTTGTGTGCAATTCCCCCTCTCCCCTTTTTTTCAACTAACTCCAGTCATTGGAAGGAGAAGCGGCTGATTGATGGAGGATTACCAAGAAAACATTTTTTTTAATTCATCCCCATTTTAAAATCCTATTTCTAACACACCTTTGATATATTCCTAGCTAGTTTGCATTTGTCTTTGAAACGTTGTTGGGCAAACTCTGCACTGACTTACATGTATGTGTTATAATAAGGTCCTTAATTATCCCACAGAAAAACAAAGCTGGAAAATAAAATGTTATGTCAGTACCATGACAATGTCTCTTTGCAGCTGTCTATAGCGTATTTTGCAGAACTTGTGTATACTCTCCTCTGTCTCTTTGTTTTTCTGTAATTAAAACTTTAAGAATCCTTTTCTACTCCCAAAGAAATAGCAAGACAAATATTTAAATAAGCTAATCAGAGATGCACCTTTATAAGCCCTACCAGCCCCCTTAAAACATCACAAAATTCTCTTTAAACCAAGTTATCTTTACCTGAGTAAGTAACTGACATAGACTCTCTGTGACATATTTCCTTTTGTTTTTGACAAAAATAAAAAGGAATTACACACAAAGTAATCTTAAGCGGGTTGCTTATGTATTCTATAGCTGTATATAACAGGTCGTATACTACTACTAATAAAAATGTTTCAGGGGAGATTTTCAAAAGCACAGAGAGGAGTCAGGAACTCAATTACCACCAACTTTCAATGGGAGTTAGGTGCTTAATTGCCCTTTGAGCTCCTACAGCAATTTCCATCCAACGATCTATACAAACAATAATTGAATGAGCCTCACATCATCTTCTATTATTATTGCTCTTTTATGTGTGGGGACACTAATAGACACCTCAAGTGGATTTGCCCAATGTCGCACAGGAAGTCTGTGGCAGAACTGGGAATAGAATCCAGACCTCCTGATTCTCAAATCTTTGCTTTCCGCTTCAAAATGATCCTTCTTCTCGTGCTTGTATATGCTTTGGCTATTTTACACTGGACCTTAGTATCACATCTGAACTACCACTGTAGCCCTGTGCCACTTATTCTGAATACTAGGAAAGACAACACATTATTTCCCAAACACATTTTGATAATTATTTATTCTCTGTACCACTATAGAAGTGCAACTAAACAAAAGTAAGGAAATCTGCCACAAGGACAATTATCAGCACTGGATATCTAATAGCTGGAAAAAAAGGAGATTTGAAACAATATTTTTGTAGCAGCAGCAGCAGCTTAAAGGAAGCCACCTGTCCAATCCTTTTGGTCTTGTCTCCCAACCCCCAAACAGCAGACCTATAGAAGTCTATGTTTCGTGGCAGTGTTGGATAAGGGGATTCTAGACGTGAAGTGGGAAGCTTGGTATGTTCATTTGCATGTCAATACCAAGAGCGCATTTCCAGTTCACAGCTAGCTGAGAGCCCTGGGAACAAACAGAAAGGTTTGGTCATGCTTGTGTGGGCACTGAGTTCTACACTAGAAGTGCAGTTTGCATGGGAAAATGGTGGCTGGACTGCCTTATTTCTGCCATACCTTTATCTATATGACACACTATTAATACTCCCTCCACGCATATTCGTGATCAATTGAAGCAGTAATTCCATTTCATATGAAAACATACGTATACACTGCTGGTTATTATTGAGATAAAAGGCTAGACTCCCCTCCCCCCCTTTTTTTCTAAACAAGGCATGGAAAGAAATTTAGTCTTTGTGCCTTTTTAAAAGTCTAGAATTTCACCTGAACATTTTTTCCTAAAAGGATTGCTGTATATGCATATATGTAAGCTGATAGCTGATGATTACATGTTCTTATGGCATTTCCAAAGAAACATGGCATTTCTAGGCAGGCATTAAATTAATACTAGTTACTGCTTCTGACATTTACTGTCAGAATTTTCTTGAAATAATACAGTTTATTTTAATTACAAATTACAGTTAATTATTCATATGCAAGTAAACCTTGGAAAGACACTGCTGATGATAGTACCATGCAGCACAACACAATCATTCCTCATATACTAAGTAGGCTTCAGATAATCAAGTATTGGCTCCAACCAAGAGGAAAAGAGAAAAAAGAACCACACCTCTGAACAGGGCCGGCTCCAGACCCCAGCGCGCCAAGTGCGCGCTTGGGGCGGCGTCTCACGGGAGGGCGGCAGGCGGCTCCGGTGGACCTCCCGCAGACGTGCCTGCAGAGGGTCCGCTGGTCCCGCGGCTTCGGTGGAGCATCCGCAGCTCCACCGAAGCCGCGGGACCAGCGGACCCTCCGCAGCCACGTCTGCAGGAGGTGCACCGGAGCCGCGGGACCTGCGACCGCCAGAGTGTCCCCCGCGGCGTGCCGCCGTGCTTGGGGCGGCGCAAATCCCAGAGCCACCCCTGCCTCTGAACAATCTTTCCAACAGAAAGAAAATAAATTCAGCAAAGAAATTATGGGTGGGCTGATTTAAATCACAGCTATTAAAATCACTGATTTTAATAATGATTTAAAACAGCAAGCAGAAAACCTTGATTTAAATAATCAGTTTAAATCATCTTTTGCTTTATTACTTTTTTGTTATTTTTTTTAAAGAAAAGTTGATTCTCATTGGTTGGTAACCAGTAAAATAACATTGATTTCCAACTAAATTTAATTACTACACCAAATTTGGCACTTCTTTTGCTAACTAGACAAATAAATAAATGAGTATAGAATAAAATACAAGTGATCATGTAGCTAATTTGTATTTATTTAGATTCTTAATTTTCACACTTTATTTATGATGCATTTTATACTTACTACATTTTTTACTTGTGATTTGTCTCAAGCTCTACTTGGATGGAAACAAATTGAATTACTGCACAAAAGAACATTTTATTTATTTATTATTAAATAAAGCTACCTTAAATTTGCTGGATATATAAGAAAAAATGTATCAAAACATGTTTTTCTTTTAAAACTGATTTATTAAACGAAGGAGGTATTATCTCTAATTAGTTAATTCAGTTTCTGGTCACCAGGTCCCTTCAAAGTTTTAGAATTAGTAGATCTGATCCACTTACATCTAGTTTTTATTCATAGACTGGAAGAGGAAAACCCGCTTTCCTGCCTCTCTCCTCCCCACCCCCCAACTCCCATTTCATTTCTTAACTATGAATGAACAAGTTATTAAACTGAACTAGATGAATAAACTGAACAGAAGAAAATATTCTCTATGCAACTGCAGAAGAGCCTACTGCGGTCAAAACATGGTTTAGCACTTCAACAAATTGGTTCCAGATGCTTAACCATTGACTTCCACAGTTCAGTGGTTTGAGTTTCTCTACAACTTAGCAACAAACATTTGCTGCTTAATATTTTTAAAATTAATGTAAATGATTTTAATGTATCAAAGTAAGTTTAGGCCTTAACACAGATTGTCGTAATTTCCATTTTTTTAAAAATAAACCAATATTTAATTTAAATGAAAAACATATTTAAATAAAAAAGGACTTAATTTTTTTAAACCCATTGTTAATTATTTTTATCCACCTCTGTTGTGTCCTTTTTATTTTTTTATGATGTATAAAGAGTTTGTTCCTTTCGAAAAATATTTGTGTCTTGGTTAGGGTTGCCAGGTGTCCAATTTGTCACCAGAACACCCAGTCAAAAAGGGATCGTGGTGGCTCCAGTCAGCACTGTTGACCGGGACGTTAAAAGTCTGTTGGTGGTGCAGCGAGGCTAAGGCAGGCTCCCTGCCTGCCCTGGCTCTGCGCAGCTCCCGAAAGTGACCGGCAAGTCCCTGCAGCTCTGACCTAAGCACAGGTACGATCAAGGAAGTGCTGTGCACTGCCCCCCACCCCGAGCACCGCCTCTGCAGCTCACATTGATCAGGAACCAGATATGATGGCCTGTGTAAGCCCCACTGAGCCACCTGCAGTGAGTGCCGCCTGGCCAGAGCCTGAACCCCAACCCCCTGCTCCAGGTCACAATCCTCTCCTGCACCCAAATTCCCTCCCAGAGCCCACACCCCATCCCACACTCCAAACCCCCTGCCCCAGATCAGAACAGCCTCCTGCACCCAAACACCCTCCCAGAGCCTGCACCTTGCACCCCAACCCCTGAGCCCCCTCCCGAAACCCACACCCTGTACCCCAACCCCCTACCCCAGCCTGGAGCCCCCTTCCACACCCTGAACCTCTCATTTCTGACCCCATCCCGGAGCCCACACTCCCAACTAGAGCCCTCACTCCCTCCTGCATCCCAACCATCTGCCCCAGCCCAGTGAAAGTGTGACAGTGGGGGAGCGCAAACGACGAAGGAAGGGTGCTGGAGTGCATGGGAGAGCGGGGTCTCAGAGAAGGGGCAGGGTCTCGGGGAAGGGGGCAGGGCAAGTGTGTTTGATTTTGTGCAATTAGAAATTGGCAACCCTAGTCCCAGTTATTTTTATATTAGCAATTCAGGTCTTATCTATCCTGTCTTTCCTGGAAGACTATATGGACAACTGGAAAACTAGTATAATTATGACATCACATAAGGCAAGGAAGTGAAACATGGTAGAGAAAGTGATTGTTATTCACACTGTTTAAAACTCATTGGGCCTATTCGTCACTGCCTTGCACCTTGTGAAGTAGTCATCTCTCCTTGTGCATCACAGGACCACTTCTCAGTTATGATACAACTTCTCTGCACCACTCAATGGCACAAAGGGGTCAGAAAGTCAATGAATCTAGCCATCTGGAAGCAGCTCCTGCAAAGATACAATCCACAGGTGGAAAAGACTTGTTGTAATGGCTCCTTCATCACCCCTTGCAGTCCTTGGGGTAAGACAATAATCAGGAAAAACAGAGGAAGTTGTAATGCCACTGTCCTCCAGCTGTTCCTAGCTCCCTCCTGGAGCTGTAGGTAGATGGGTTTAAGAGCAGCCCCCAAACTGCTCTCATTTATGCTAGGTGCTGAAGGAGGCCCCACATTCAGGCCCCAAATCAAGCTGACACAACGGCAATGTTTTGGTCCCTCCCTCATAGTTAACAAGTTCAAGGTGGCAGTGTAGAATGCTGTTATGATAGCAAAGCAATAGAGACTGAATCCTGATATTCCTTATATTTCCAAGGTTGAAAGGGAAAAAAAAGAACCATCCCCTCCTCACTTAAGAAACAACACAAACCAAAGCACCATCAGGCCTTATTTATACATCACAAATATGTTTCTTAAAAGGACATAAAGCCATTCTTTTCTTTGCAGGCCACCTTCAACTTGAGAGACATGGAGATGAATTATGCCAAAAATGTGGAATGCAAAAATTACATGCTGTACAAACACCTACACTTAAACTACTTAAAATAACTAGAGAATGGTGATACACCATTACAAGAACAATGAGTTTTTTCCCCATGTCCCCATCATTTCACTAGCCAATAAACCTACAACAAAATCAGTACTGAGTAAACTCATTGAGGATTCCTGCCAAGGACAAATAAATTATAAAATACTAAGCCATGCAGTAAATCATCCAACTGCAAAACCTGCATATTCACCAGGTAAAACACAATGGAGGGTCCATTTCCATATACTTCCAGTTCTGTGCTCTGCCTAATACATTGTAAGAAAGGTGGTAACAGCATATGGAACCCTGACAGAGGGGGAGAGGGGTAGGAAACAAGAAAGAATCCTCACAGTCCCAATAAAAACATGATAAACACAAGCAGTTAGGAACAGCTGTCATAAAAGCTGCAGTTTTACACAGAACTTTTAAAGCCACTTAGCAACACGTGAACAAAACAAGATCCATGAGTCAATTCATAAAAATGGGAGGACTAACCTTGCCAGGGTGATGCTGCTGGCAGCCAGATGATTGATAATGAGAAAGTGAAACTCTTTGCATCCTCCGCTCATGCTTCAGTTGGAGGGAGACAAACCTGGGGCTCAATTCTGTGAGATGTTGAACACCCTCAGCTCTCAGTGAAGTCAAGGGGGATGGGCGGATTGGTGAACAGCTGAAATGTCTATGCCAATCAATGAGACTGAGGCTTTGGCTACACTTACACTTAGCTTTGAAGCGCTAAGTGTAGTCAAAGCGCCAGCGCTGGGAGAGAGCTCTCCCAGCGCTGTCCGTACTCCACCTCCCTGTGGGGAATAACATACAGCGCTGGGAGCCGTGCTCCCAGCGCTGGGGCTTTGACCACACTGGCGCTTTGCAGCGCCGCAATTTGCAGCGCTGGAGAGGGTGTGTTTTCACACCCTGCTGCAGCGCTGCAAATTTGTAAGTGTAGCCAAGCCCTGAGGAAAGAACAAACACACTCTGCTGCCATGCAGCACTTTTACTGTAATTAGCCTTTGAAAAGATCTGAGTAAAAAGAACCACTTTTTGATATAATGTAATAGTTAAGCTACTATTCATTTGAGAAAGTGCTACACTATTAGTTTGTTTTCAGCGTTACTTCTTTCCTGTACCTGGTGTTCTATTTCTGGCTCTGCCACTTATCAGCCGTCCAACCTTAGGCAAGTCACTTCACCTCTGTTTCCTGCTTTGTCTGACTGATCCATTTGGGACTTCATCTGGCATCACTGAAATTGTGGGACCTTTGCCATTGGCTTCAGTGGGGGCAGGCCCTTCGTTTGCGAGCTCTCCCTGGGTGTATGTACAGCACCTAGCTCAACAGGACTCTGATTTCAGTAAAGGTCTCTAGCCACTACTGTGATACAAATAATAAACAATGAAAAATCATCATTTAGTGCTATTGGTTTCAAAGATATATTAAAATGTAATTATTATTAAGTAGGCTGTATAAAAAATTAACTTCATTATTGAAGTCCCATTACTGACTACGTATTTGCTTATTTTCAGTAGGATAACCAGAATTAGCTCATCCTGAAGAGTTCTCACCCTCTTTTTACACAATCCTCATTGAGATAAACAAAAAACAAAGTGAAAATAGTGACAGTCATATTATACAGGGTTTCCCTAGGTGCACCCTCTGCCACTGATAATGACAATAAAGATTTTAAAATATTCTGTCTATGGTTTCAACTAGGTATATTGCTGTGGACTGTCAGATGTTGCTCCAGTCTACCCCAGCACTGCCTGCATTCCAGTAGCAGATTAAGGAATCACTATGTCTTTTTCATCTACACAGAAGTAGTAAGGCTTAATTAATGCTTGTAAAGTGCTCTGAGATCCTTGGATGAAAGATGCTCAAGAATCACAGAATACTGCAACAAATCTGTATCAAACTCTGAATGTTATAGATGTCACTGTGCTACTCTCCACGGCCCTAGAATGAACAGGAAAAGCACAGCTCCTACCACTTGAGCAATCTCCATTAGTGGATAGCAGTATACAGTCTATGGCATGACCGTAAGCCATTCTCGCTTGGTCCAGTAACAGGCACGTTACACTTGCACACTCATTACAATATTATTTCCTATTACATATGGTTGTAAGTTTTCATTCTGTTCTATGACTTTATATTTTAACATTCTTCCCTATGAAAGCAATTCCTCTTTGTATTTTAAGTGTATTGTTCTGTTTGAATTGGGTGTTCTTTTGACACTCTACACGTGTATTTGTTTGGGTTTGGTTTTTGTTTACAAATCTGCCTTTTGATCCAGTTTATCACTAAAGACCAGGCTGGGTCTATTAGGCTCAGTGGAGCCACACAAAGCCCAAAGGTTGCTCAGGAACAATCTCTTCCAGACCCTAAGGCACAATCCCTCCCAGAATCCCCTGGCAACTGGGGGAATAATGTGAACACTGCACTATCTGACCCTGCCTCCTTCCAACCCTCTCCCAGGTTTGCATCACCCACCCACTCACCTTCCCCTCCCCACCACCAGGAAGGAACAATCTCTGAATTCCCCTGAGCACAAGGGTGCAACTGTGTCTGGTGTATGTGCGAGGGAGGAGAAACATAACATTATAACACCATCTAAAGTAGCACATGAGGTCAAATCAATATTTTTTCAGACTGTTGTTCAACCTTATCTTATTTTTCATGATGTGTTTGTCATGAAAGTGGAGAGCTCGCTTTCATAACATTTCTCCAGTTAACGTGTTCCTATTTTCCCTTCTCAGTTTAAGTCTGATTTTCCCTAGTTGATTTAAACTGCTCCATTCTCCCCAGGCTGAGATATGTAGGTACTGACCAAAACTCATTCTATTTGTCAAGCCCATTCAAAAAGTAGCTTAGAAGTCTGTGTGTCCAAAGAATGTCCTTTTATATACCTGTGTATCTAATTCACTCTACTTCCTGAAGACAGCTTTCTTTGTCCCACGGAGTTCAGCAAAGGTTTTCCATGTATAAAGGCTAAAGGATCGGGCCCATCACAAATCCTTGGTACTGATTAGAAACTTCTAAGGAAAAATCTTTAAAATAAAATCTGCATAGAACTGTAATTTTCATTGTTTAAAGTAATAAGCTAGTAGACTGGGCTCACACTAGCCTCTCTTCTGAGCATACCTGGCAATAGTTTGAGCCAGGCTTGGGCAACCCCCACATTCAAGCTGCACATTTTCTTTACCAGCTCAAATATTCAGTATTCTAGGAGGTATTCATGCATGCAGCATCTGACACTATCTGATCCCATGCACACAGCCGCTTCTCTATCAAGAACAATCTTCCTTAGGTGACATCTCTTCATCAAACAGGAAAACATTTTAGACAAGAGAGTATTAAACTACACCTACATACATTATACATTTCTGTCAACACAAGGCCAGATGCTGTAAGATGCTGAGCACCCTCAGTCCCACTGAGTTCAGCAAACATTTTCCATGTATAAAGACCAAAGCATTAGTCCCATCGCAAATCCTTGATACTGATTATAAACTTCTAAGGAAAAAATCTTTAAAATAAAATCTGCATAGAACTGTAATTTTTGTTGCTTAAAGTAATAAGCTAGAAGAACAGAGAACAGCATTTTAAACCATCGCGTAGTGTCACTGCCTCAATATTCTATTAACAAATAGCTTTAAAAAATGTGCTAATGTGCAATTCCACTAAGTTTTGACCACAGTTTAAGTCCTGGTATGGACAGTAATTTCCTGATCTTATTTATGCTGCAGGAAGGATGAATCCACATGCTTTCTGGTTACAAGGAACTATGGTTTATTTTACTCTTCTGGGAAGAAGAATGGGGAGATAAGAACAAACTGATCAACAAACCCAGAACCCAAAATTGCTCCTCTCTGGAAAATTACTCCCGAAAGACTGAAAGAAAAAGAAAATTCTCCCACCCACAACCTTCCCCCCCCCCCACACACACACAAAAGGAAGAGAAAAAGACCATATACTCAGTCTACGTTTCTATTTTTACTTTTAAATAAACTTAATTAAACATACACAGCAATCTACAGCAGTACAAAAAGATGAACTGATAACTAACAGATCCACCCGGAACTGGTCCCTCCCGCAATACACCAGACTATGTGGAAGAAGCCTCACTTCAGCATCAGCTGTTGTAAAACAATCTATTTCACCTTACTAAGATTGCTATGCCACTTGGACCAAAACGCCTGTTCACCTCGAATGATCAACACACAGGAAATAATACCGTTCAAATATGTTACAGAACAACTCTTCACATAAACTGAAATTTTACTACTTAATCAATCCACGTTTGTGCGCTCTGAAATTCTTGCACTTGAAATTCTTACCAGCTTCATGGTCATGTTATTCTGTTCCCAGCGCCACAGCATCACACTCATTTTCCTTACAGAGAACCAACCAAGCACCTGCCAGAGGAGCCTCAACCAGGGAATGCTACAAATCCATCTCATGCATGTCTCCAGTTCCTTATAATTCAGGTGTTACAGTAAGCTTTCCTCCCCTCTTGCTTAAGGCAAGTCATTTTCATGTTGTTGTTCTAGAGAGTTAGATTTCTTGTGGATAGAGGAAAACCAGAAACATTATGCACGGGCTACTCTCTCTGCCTTTCCCCCCACCCCCCTCTCAGCCAAATCAAACAACTCCTGAAAGGAGCTCTGAGAAGGCAGCTGGAGCTGCAGGAGTGAAAGCAGGACAAGGAAGTCTCCCCTCCCCCGGCAACCACAAGCACTTCACAGATTGGGCATTCCTGGTTCAATGGGCCGTTCATCATTTCAGAAAAGAATTACATTTAACCCCTTCAGGGATGGGTTTTGTTTTGGCCCTGCAAATTGGCAGAGGCATTCAAACTAGGTTATTTAAAAGAAGAGGGGCAGGGAGATAAATATGGTCCATTTCTTTCCCCTTTGATTAACTTTAATAACTCCTTAAAGAAACATTTTTGGAACAAAAGCAGTTCCAGGTGATATGCATTAGAAAACATAAAAAGGAATGGAGCAATCTATGGAGAAACCTATTCTCTTCATTAGGTCCTGAGGAACTGAGTTACAAAGTGCTTCTCCATTTATCTAGCCTGATGAAGAGGCTGATTCCTGAAGCTGGTTCATTTTATTTCTAGTTTGTGCAACTAGAGAATCTTATACAGCTTCTACTTGGATTTTCTTTTTTCCCAGTCTGCTAGATTAACATGGGGCCAGATTGTCCCCTCCCTCAGTAAAAGCCACAGAAAGTAGGTAATAACATGTGGTTAAACTGAGGAACTCATTGACCCAGGAGTCATTGAGGCTAAGAACCCGATATTCATACGAATATTAAGAATATCCAGAGTTGTTATAATCAACAATAATAATTTTGGAAGCAAAATTAAACCCCATGCTCAGGTCCTTAAGCCAATCTCTGTTAGATATCGGGAGAAACCTATGTGGGAGACAGATTATCCCATCTCGCTACTGAGAGGTTTCTACACCCTCCTCTGAAGCATCTCTATGAGCCAGTGTCAGAGACAGGATATTGGACTAGCTGGACCTTGAGTCTGGTCCAACATAATTCCTGTGAAATCTCTTCAAGGATTTCCCTCTCACTTCCTCCCCCCATACACACCCCCCACCCCTGCTATCTCGACTAGGCAGCTGGCTTTGCCTCCTAAATGGAAAAGTGTGTGTTACTTGCACCCAAATATGGAGGATCCCAATGGATCTATAGAAGATGAGAGCAACTCAAGCAAAGACCCTACACCAACTCTAACCCCAGGTGCATCCTCACCTGCCTCCTTGGCATCACGGCTCTTTTGCTCTCCGCAGCCCCCAGGAACACTGCAGGGTGTGCAAAGAAAAGGTAACAGCATGCAAATGCCTTACCTCTACATGAAACTGGAGGGTGAACAATAGATATCTCCTAGGCCCTGCCCCTGAGCCATCCAATTCCCTCCCTCCCTCTCAGTACAGGCCTTGCTCATGTAATAGGGATTCTGCAGGGTCGGGGTGGAAGAAATAGTGTTACAAGGACAGCTGAAACCCTTTTCATATGGATAAGGGGGGTACAAACAGGTCCATGTTTCCCATGTCCTATTGTACACCTTGGACCAGGAACCTTCCTTAGCATTGTAAGAGTTACCCACTCTGAACATAATCTGAACTCCTACAAATAACTTCCCAGGAAAAAAGTATAATTTTTAGCTAGAAAGTATGCTTTCTAAAGCTCAAGAACTGCCCACTTTAGCGTTAAACAGAGTGGGATATCATTTCAGCAAGAGGAAGTCCTGCCTCTTTTTCAGAACACAATTTACACCCACAAAACTTGTGTCTCTCTGTTTGCTCCTGCAAAACTCAACTGCAGGCACAAATTGGACTACTTGTGCCTCTATCAGCCAAAGCTGGTGCTTAGTCCAGGTGGCCAAAGGAGTACATGCTGTGCCCTCTATTCAATTGCCTATATAGAAATGGGGGTGCAAATTTTACCCACCCAAGTGAGGCTGCTTAGTTGAAAACCATCTTGTGACTTTACTGTTTTCCTCAAATTTTGTGTGCAACCATCAACAGGATGCTGCTGCTGCTAAAATATTTTCAAAATCAATAAAGGAACATCTACAATATAATTTTGTATGTGCACTTACATTTTTGATAGGAAAAGAGTCATTTCTCACCTAACTGACCAAGTCTTCTCTCCAGTGACTATGCCTCCACATGTTTCTCTGCCTTTACCTTCATTCTTTAACTCTGTACTGTATTATTTTACTCCGAAAAACATTTTTTGATTGACTGTGTATGAAAAACTGTGCAAAAAAAGGGCCCATTCATTTCTCATCCCTTAAACAAAAACGTTTACCTGAACTTTTTTTTTTTGGCAGACTTAATACCTACACAGAGAAAGAGATGCACAGATGTACAGAGCCTCAAATTCTAATTTGAACATTAGAAGTAAAATTTTAGTCCTGTCTTGAGAATAAAGGCCTCTTTCCTTTGCTTTGTGACAACAGGGACCAAAGCACTTGCAGCACAGGCAAATCTTCCTAGTCAGCCTTCTACATAAGTGAGTATGCGGCTGAAAGGTCACTCATACAACAGTCAAAATCAGAGGGGGTCACAGCCTATTCGAGGGTTTGAAAATAAGATGCATGGTTTTAAGGAGGGTCAAGGGCAGATACAATAACCTGCTGACAAGTCCATGAATGAATGAATACACTCCTAGAAAGAAGCTTGGATGTGAAGCCAAAGGGACTTATGAAAGAATTATGTAAGAGCATCTCACCAGTTCTCACATGAACAGCCAGTGCCTTTCGTTCATTCTCTTAACAGAGTTTAATTTGTCCCTTCCATGCTGCTGACACAAGTAAAACACCAAAAGGCTTCCTGTCAGAATACTAGCTACTGGCTAGATCTCATGGCTGGAGATTCTATATTGTGCTTCCAGGAAGCACAAAAGGTCCAGCACAGGAAAAGCCAGGGGGGCAAAAAAGTGACTTTAAGACACTTTTGTGCTCTCAGGATTCTGGGCTATTTTGAGGGCCAAATCAACCCACAGCGTAGATTAGAGCGGCCCACAGATCAGAGCCGGCTCCAGCTTTTTTGCTGCCCCAAGCGGCAAAGAGGGGGAGGGGGGAATAAATAAAAAAATAAATAAGAACCATTGAGCTGCTGCCGAAGTGCTAACAAAGATGAAGAGAGGGATTGAAGGACCCGCCACCGAATTGCCGCCGAAGACCCGGACATGCCGCCCCAATAACGGACGGAGTGCTGCCCCTTTCTATTGGCCGCCCCAGGCACCTGCTTCCTTTGCTGGTGCCGGGAGCCAGCCCTGCCAGAGCATCCTTCCAAGAGCTACCTTGCATTTGGAGCAGCTCAGAATCTCTCTTCCCACTCCCAACTTGCCCCCTGTGCCGGAGATTGGGGAAGGGGGAGGGGAGCAATGCAGACCTCACTAAGAGGCTCTACACTGGGTCTTCACGGGAGAATTTTTCCCTCAGCCCATGGCAGCACAGTTGTAGCCCCATATATATGCTGCAGCAGTGAATAGGAGCCAGGAAGGGGCCAGAATCTGTCCTATGTTCAGAGGATGGATGGATAGGAATTTAAGTGGCAGACTTTCAGCCCAATGATGTGTGTAACTACAAGATGTATGTAACAGTCAACTATGCTGAATGAGGGCTGGGGAAGTTCCCAGTTTGTCTGTCTGAAATGTTATTCAGATGATGTGACGCTCCCAAGACTGGAGTGCAAATTCTATCTGTACCATCCCCATTCACTTTTAATAACCAACAAGTGAATCTAATATCATTTAACAAACTGGTGTGAACAAACCATGATTTGGGCTGAAGAGTTCTTACCCACAGGATCCTGATAGGGTTGCCAGGTATAACAGGTATTTATTTGTTCTATCAAAAAGTATGGCTAGGGAGCTACCTTTCATCCTCCTGCCTCTCCGTCAGATTCTCCTAACAAAGTGAAAGAGATTCATTTTGAGCTGAAGTTGGTAAAATCCCTGGGGGAGCACTGGCAGCACTGACCTCAAAGGGGTCTTTTACATACAGCTCTCAATTTAAAAGGGAAAGAAGACAGGATACATGTTTGCATCTGATTTCTCTAAAAATAATGCACAAGAGGGTTTCCAAACACTTTATTATGAACTTTGACTGTTTGCAAATGATGATGCAGCAAAATATTGGCTCCTTCCACTCCCCACAATGCAATCTTCCTACAAAGACATTGTTTACACCTCTAATGGGCATCTAAACATTCTTATTAATGTGCTAAACAATACTGTTGTTATTCGCTTGTGGGTCTTCAGTGACATGAAGTATGTATGACTCCAGCATACAAAGCACCCTAATGAGATATAATTCTAGCTTCCACTACTCTTTGAATAAAATTGTAGGGAAAACAGGAGGAAACAGATGTTGGAAACATTATGAATGAATTCAGCACATACAATCATTGCCAGTACAGCAGTTACTACAAGGAAAGCTCAGGGAAATCCGTTAACTAATAATCCATTGTTTGGCTAAGGAAAAATATGTATGATAACTGATTGTTCTTTGACCACTGTATATAATTCTCCAGTACTGAATGTGTCATAATTACTTTTCCTTTTTATCACATATCACTATCTCATTTATGATTACTGGTTGACAAATAGAACATTTAGTTACTGCTCTTTGTTGCCATCCTTTATGTAAATTTTAGAGCTGGTCAATTTTTTTTTTTAATTAAAAGGGTCCAACCCCCCCCCCCCCCACAAAAAAAAAACTGGGGGAGGGGAAGAGGGCAAAATATTGTCAACATTATCAAAAAAATCCATTGTTGTTGCAGAAAACGTTATGGCTTTTTCAATTTTTATTTAAATATTTTGGTCAAAATTTGTATCAACATTACTGAAAACATACCAGATTGATGATCAAAATTTTTCACTTCAACTGGGGATCAGGGTGGTAAATGAAAGTTGTCAATAACTATTTAGATAACTTTTTGATAAAAATCTCCCTGACCAAAAAATCCAATTTTTTGAAAAGTGGTTCTGATTTGAATAATGTGAAATGAAATCAGTTCATTTTTGGGGGAGTGGGGGGTAGGGGGGGTACAAAAATCCTGGAATATAACCCTTCAAAGATGCTGTACTCAGTTTGCTATCTGACTGTATGCTAAGAAAATAAATCCAGTTCAGATTTTAGAATGAAACTCCACTAGTTAACTATGGGCTTGTCTACACTACCGCTTAAGGCAAACCAACTTACATTGCTCAGGAGTGTGAAAAAGCCATCCCCCTGAGCAACGCAAGTTACATTGATCTATGTGCTGTCCTCACCACCACCAAGTCAGTGGGAGAAGCTCTCCCGCCGACCTAGCTTCCGCCTCTCATTGAGATGAAGTAATTATGCCAATGGAAGAGCGCTCTCCCGTCGGCATGGCACGTCTTCACCAGACACACTACAGCAGCGCAGCTGCGCCACGGTAGTGCTGTAGTGTAGACTAGCTCTATGGAACTGTTCCTTGCAAACCCATGTTCATAGCTCCATCAATTTCAGAAAGGTCAAAGGGCCTGCAAGATTTCCTCAGGCTAATAAAATAAGTGCAGAAGCAAGCCCTGTGTAGCTCACCCACTGTACAATGAAGCCCCATAGTTAAACCTGAGTTTCTTGCTTTTGCAAGATGACATGAGACTATAACCTTCCTTGTACAAGTGGTTTTAACTAGGAGAATAGGTATATGTGCAATTAGAATCACTTGAAGCTTAAAGCAGAAAAGCATTTCTAAAACTGTGGCTCTACCAGAGACAGGAGGTTTGGGGAGAGTAGCTGTGCTTTACCCTAATCTAACAGCAAAAAAAGGATCACTGATGTAATTACCTTTTGGTCTTAGCCTAAAGGTGCTAGGACTGTTAGGGCTGGATCCTTGATCCTCGTCAGGGCTGGGAGGGAACGAGGCCAGAGTGCACTATCTGCCAGCACAAGGTAGAGCAGCCTTAAGGCTGCAAAAGTGTCTAAGGTTTCTCTAACACTGCCAGGAGCCAATTTGACTGCCTGCAGTCCCCAATATTGGTGAGGATGTAAATGTAGCGTAAAGCCATCTATGCTCCCAACCCCAAATGCTAGCCCTGAATGTCCCCATCAATACATCAGCATGTTAATAAGCAAGCATTTCTTTACATTTCAGTGACATTGTGAACTACATCAATGAAGTAATGTCACTCAAAGACAAAATAAATGAAACAGTGTATATCCATTTATTAGATACAGCTGCCATATTTAACAGGGATTACCCATCTTGGAAAGGAGAGAACTTCTGTGAACCCCAAGTGAGCATTGTGGGGAGATTGGCAGTAGGAAGGAACATTTGCAAATGTTCTTTCCCTTCAGCACCCGTTCCTTCCCAACCCCATTCCACTCTCTTCAGTGTACCACCCAAGGCCATTGATGAAGACAAGGTCTGAAACAGCATTTGTCTGACCTCCAGGATTTTCCCATCAGGATTTTTCACATAGGGTATGAACCATCTTATCTACTGAATTACGCATGAGAGACTCTTTTTGTCTGTACTATCACTAATGTAAATAAGCTTCAGTAGTGATCCGGATGCCAGACACCACAAGTGGCAAGATAGATGTGCAATTCCATTTTTTCCCCACACTGCTTATATGTTTTAATACTGAAGGGAAAGCTGAATCCTCAGACACCAAAGATGCACCATGTTCCTAAGCAGGCACAATTTAAAGAAATTGTCCAAGTCATTCCTGAATTACAGTAATATGTTATTCCTTAAAGTCAAGCCACGTTCTACTACAGCCAAAAGAAAACTGGAAGAAATGTAAAACTGTGTAATGTTTTTACTCAGTTTCAGACAGGTTACACCATAACATGACACAGCTATAGAAACTTCTATTCAGTGCAAATATTAACAACAATGCAATCTACTCTAATAATAAAGTAGAAATGATGTTAAAGTTGCACTGAATTAAATGACAGCTGAAGAATCTGACTTGTGGAGAGAACGTTCTGGAGCTCTGCTGTCAAATTGCTATATATAGGAATGAACGGTATCTAGTAGATAGAAAGCAGAGGATCTTTGAGTCAGGACTCCTGGGTTCTATTCCCAGCCCTGCCACTGTCATGCTGTGTGATCTGGAGTAAGTCACTTAAATACTCTACTCCTTGGTTTTCCAACCTTTAAAATAGATATAATAAATACCTGCCTCACAGGGGTTTTGTGAGCCTTAATGAATTTCTGTTAGCTGTAAATCACTTCCTGCATTGAAGTGGTGGGAAGCTGAGGAGCAGCTGTGAACTGCAAAGGCATTGTGCCTGACAGAGTGTACAACCCTTCTGTGAGAGATGCAGTAGTCTGTGCTCCATAGCCCTTCCAAATCAGTTTCCAGCTGCAATATGCACACTCCATCGTCACACACCAGCCCTGCCTCAGTGGCCAGTGTGAAAAAAAGGACAAGGTCATGGTTCATTTCTCCCCCTTTGGGGATTCCAGTTCCAAGTCAGCACTAAACTCCCTAATCCTTGTGTGCCAGAGACCTGATCTTGAAAGGTCCTGAGCACCCTCAGCTCTCATAGAGTTCAACAAGACTTGGGGACATGCAGCAGATTGCAGAATCCAGTCCCAAAAGCAATCAACGGTTTGTCCCTGGGACCTCTGCTGAATCAGGCTCAATCTTGGCCTTTAGTAATGCCATTTGGACAAAAGGGGCTTTAATCATAGAACTGTGTTTACTGAGAAAATATGAAAACAACTATATAGTTCAGTACTCAACTTGTGTTTAGTGGAAAGGAAACCTATTGATGGGGAATCTAACTGCTATCAAAGCACGATTTGCTTCATTTTTTCTGTCATGGATGCAGAAAAACAGAAGCCAGTCGTTTAGTGACTGTAATGAAATCTCTGCTTTCCCTGCCAGATCAATAGGGCCAGAGGCACAGATTAAGGAGCTATCCTTGAGCATATTGACAGCATTTATAGAGAGGACCCTTGCCCAGACACACACAGACCTACCATCTGTTTTACCCATTTCATAATGTGGAACTCTATATATCGTAAACTATAAAGTGCTGTGGTGCACAAAAGGTTACTCAGTAATTGATACCTTTCTTTCAGCCTTATGTTTTCTCCAAAAGATAAAACACAGTGATATCACGCTAAGGCAAATTTTACTTTCCAAAAATTAGAAACTATGCTTGGCACTGGGACATTCTGTACTGATGAAGCACACATTCAAAGAAAATGGACAAATACTCTTACTACATTTGAAACCAAGCTATGGAGTCAAAAAATTTTAACATCTCCCAGGCAGTACTGTCTATGTGCTATGTCACCCAGAGCTATGAGCACTTGACAAATAATAACAAACAATTGAAAAAGAACTGATCAACACTCCTTAAGGATGTGCACATTTCTGAAAAGTAAATAAACCACAAACCATCAGCAAAACTGCTCCGTAGTAACAAAGGACTCCCCAGCTATGTCTCCAAAATCTCACTCAAACCAACTCCCTGTCCCAGAAAAGCTTGGAACAAAACATGAACCTTGTAATACATGTAGAAACCAGCGTTGGTTGAAAACCAGAATGACTTTTAAAAAAAATAAAATTTGAAACTTTGACAATATATATAATTGAAATTTCAAATATTGAAAATTTTGACCAGCTCTACATGGAGCTCTTCATACCGAGTCTCTGCCAGAGCAGAGAGAGGATACTGCATGCTCAAATCATCCTCTCTGCACGGCCCTATAATTTAAACCTGGGGGCTATTAAATTAAGCACATTCATCAATTGCAAACACTGCGAAATCACTGGAAGTGATAGGCAGGCAGGGGCCTAACCATCTTCTAGAACTTTAAATTCTGATTTTTTTAATATGTTAAAATAATCAGTTCATAAATATATACAAAATGGCCAAATTCTGCCCTGACTTACATCCCCTTGTTAACTACAGGGCAGCAGTGGGAGTTAAGTCCAGGCAGAAATATTTTAGTCAATTTAGTAGAGGTTTAGGGTGCCAAAATTACAGCTGTGAAGCCCTCGGTTTGGGCCTGATCCTATCGCCATTGAAGTTAATGGAAATATTCACACTGATTGCAACGGAGCTGGATCGGTTTATGCACAGAATATGCACTTTAAGTGTCTGGGTACCATCAATCTCTCCTGAGGCTGGAACTCTGATATTAAACAGGAAAAGATTTTCACAATGTCCTATCCATGCTTGCTCCTTGGCTTGATAATGACCAAAGCAGTATCTGTTGCTTTAATGGATTTACAGGCATATCCATTTATTTTTGGTTGTTTATGAGAGCATTATCTTTGAAAGATTTCAGTGTTCCCTTGCCCTCCTCATTATGCGGCACTGAGTCATCAGCTTTACTCATGCTTATCTCTCAATGATCCCTGGGATGACATCAGCAGCCTGAGAGTTGGACAGTTCCATGCACTTCAAAGACCTGTTTTGCTGCCTACTCCTCCCATGTTCAAATATAGATTAGTCAGAGCTGCTGATAACCTGACAGCATTGCATTGTATTCACGGTTTCCCCAGCCTGTAAAGCACAGATGAGATCTCTGCAGAGATGCATCATCTCCATTTCAGACATCAGTCACAATCAGCTCACATATGGGACTAATTGCTCAGAGTTAAGCAGACAGTCAATATCTGACTGTAATTCATTTAATGAAAACAAACACACTTTGCTGCGTACTCTAGATATTCTTCTCTCTTATTTGTGGCCTTTAAAAGGACATAGATTATGTAGCATACCTGAAAGTATTTGAAAATAAAATGTACATGGGCATTCTGTACCTAAGTGAGGTTTTCATCTGATTTGAAGAAATCAGATTACAGTCAGGAACTGGGAAGGATTCCTTCCAGAGTATTATTTTTATTGTAACTTGAAACAAGACAGTAAGTGACAGAGAAAGTCTAAACTTAGAAATTATTTGGTATGCTCAGATAAAATAGAAATGAAAGGCTATAATGTGCATATATTGGTACATTGAAAGATGAATGCACTAATTCTCTATCTTTATATTCATCTTCATATATAAAAATAACACTCTGTCTTGAATCGTGAACAGCATGAAATGAAGTGAGTCCAATATTAGTTTCAAGGAATGCTGTGTATATCTCAACTTGCCACATTTTTCCATAGAGCAAACACACCTGTAATCAGAAGCACCTTTTATTTTACATTAAAAGAACAAGGAAGAAGAAAAGCAGAGTCTTTCTGAGAGAGCACAGTGTGTGTGTGTCTCCTTTGATGGTCTGCCATGACCTGAGACCAAAATTGCTGCTGAAATCTGAAAACAGTGAGAATGCTTTGAAATTTAAAGATACAGCACACAGAAAGAAAAAGGTCTTATTGTTCCATTGTTGCAAACATAATACAGTGCATTTTTACAGGACAATTCTGCTAGATGCTACTTTCAATCATGTGTTTGAAACTGGTGTGGTATAGGATCCATTCTCAGTGATAGGTTATTCCAAATTCCCATCACCTGCCTTGGCATGGAAAATCCAGGCATAACGTCAGTATTGCTAACGCAAAGCATCCAAAAATCATTAGTCAGGACCCCAGAATCAGGATATTTAAGAAAAAGACATTTGTGTTTTGTGGGTTTTTTCTTCTAGTTATCAACTTGAATGTGTACATGTGTCATGATTTCAATTTTTATCTCTACAACCATGAGCGCTAAGAACATACTTTTATTGTAAATGAAAGTTGGCGTTCTCATTTATTCACATGAATCCAGGATCAGGGGCTTTAAGAAAACAACCAAATATTGTAAAACTCATGATAAAATTGACAGTTGGCAAAACTACAACTTTTAGGGAGCCAGGAAGTCAGTCAGCATCATTGCAACACCTTTAACAGAACGAACAAAAGAACTACATTGACATTAAACAGAAGGGTTACTTGGAGTATAATAAAACAAATTCAAGATGTCTAACAAAGGAGCTCCCACTCCATCAATAACAAACTATTCACAACAGCCCCTCCAACCTTGGCCCTTCACCTCAGATTTAGGCATCTCCTTACCTTTGGGCAGTGACCAGTTCTTGCATGCAATGCAGTCCAAGCCCCCAGTAGCTGCATACCCATACTACTCCCTGGCCCAGTCTCCCAGCCTAAGAATTCAGGCTCCGGGCTGTCCATATCCCTGCATCCACAGCACATCTCCACCATACTGTCTCTTCTAGAGCAGCATTCCCATCCTCCAATAGAAGGAAAGCTGGAAGTAGGAATAGATTTCCTGCCTGCTCTCTAGCTGACAAGGGCTCTGGTGAGGTGGAGAAGCTAGCTCCTCCTCTTATTCAGCCCTTAATCATCAGTACTCCAGGGTTGGGACTGATTTTCATAGTGTTGCTAATGACACGTGGAAAACTACACCAGCTTCAGTTGTATGCAACACTTTGCATCTCTCAGATAAACCCAAACACAAAGATTTTCAGTGCTCACTACTGGCAAACTTAGATTTCTAGAGTACCTTCTGTGATGATGTGATGATTTAGGGAATATGTAACATTTATGAATCCAGGTTAATGCTATGAAATTGTTCTTATGAAACTGCTGTATCTTATTGATTTAAGCAGAGTCAGGATGAGCTCTACCCTGACATCTGGTGGTGAATTGTGGAAAAGAACTTCAGAGGCTGATCTTGTTTGCATAGGCACACCCACCCCACCTAGCATGAGTCCACAACAGCCCAAACAGTCACTTTGGCTGCTGTGGGACCCCCAGTTTCTCTGTTATTGGGGCAGGAAGAATAAAGTGTTGTTACCCTGCTTATGTGAATCAAGGACAATGAAACTGTTTTATGACAGAGGGACTCACCATCAACTAAGTAGCACTCACTAGACAAGGGACATGGGTTTCAAAACCCAGTGAATTGAGAGAGTGTGTGTTATGTGTCACACCTGCCATGTGTCCTTGAAGAATTAATCTGTCACCCCAGAGTACCCTCACAGTTGCAGTTCTGGGAGGGGTGTGTTTAAGCTACTGGAGAGTCTGAAGGGTCAACTCTAGTCGCTAGGGCTAAGGTAGCTGGTTAAGGATAGAGGATCTGCACCTTCAGAGTTGCAGTCTCAAAACCGGAGACTCTGTTCAGATTCAAGAGGCTTAAAGTACATGGGATCCAGCAGTTGATTCCCTCACAGCAGCATGATGAGTGCCCAAGAAGTGGGGTGGGGAGGAGCTCAACAAGATCTGTGCCACCTTCTATGTAAGACTCTGAATTTCTTACAGGCAAAGAGAATACAAGCCGTGGATAAGTTAAAACAATTTGAACACAAACTTTCAACAACCATAACGAATAATATTCCAGACAGCTTGGAACAGAAATGCAAAGTACGTCATCAAAAGATACCACGGTAAGAGAAGTAGCCTGAGGAGGTCTCTCCTCGCACAGCACAGATTGCTAGATGATGCATACACTATAAAACAACTCAACAAAATGCCAGTAATAAAACTGAGGAAACACAATGGAACAAAATTAAGATGAATGGTTTTCAAAATGTATGTGTTGCAGCATGTGCAGCAGTATCGCTTAAATCTCAGAGAAGACGGGGAGCCTAGAATATTTTTTTTCCACTAGCACCGGAGAGACGGAGTGAGATTATGTTTCAGATATCTTGGAGGAGATTGACTGATGCATGATATAGGAAGAATGTCCCAGATTATTCTAAAGCGATTCTGAAGCTCTTGTTTTTGTTCCTGTTAATAAAACTGACCACAAAATACAGTTAACCTAATTCAGCGTCTCCATGTTCTGCTAAACATGATTGTTATTTTTTCCATTTCCTCCTTACTCTTTTCCCCTCATTACTGCCTATATTATTTTCCCCTTTACCTTTTTTCCTTCCAGCTCTTTTCTCTCACAAGCTGAGAGTCTCACTTTTCTTCATTGCATTTTTACAACCAAACTATGAGAGAGAGAGGGAGAGAGAGAAGAGGGGGACCCAGGGTTGGTACATGCTACATGTTTTTCCTCAGTACCCTAAAGCCATCAACTTGGATTCTTTTCTTCAGGTGCAGCTCATTTGGGGTGGGTTTTTTGTTTGTTTGTTTGTTTTGTTTTTTTATCACCACAGTGTGCATTTCATCTGGACTCTAAACAAAATGGAACTAAATTCATTTACTTTGGTGTTTATGCATGGAATCTCTCTTTCCTTGCTGCCTTCCACATCTTTCTTTCTCAAGATTATTGAGAGAGTCATTCCATGCCCTCTGCTTTCAACTTCTCTCTAATCTTGCCCTGTGTACATACTGCTGTACCCTCAATCACACCAAATAAAACACAATGTGATCGCTGAAGGCTTAAGAAGAGTTTTAGCAGATTAGACTCAACCAAAGATACTCTTTGACTGTTCCCTCTTGGAGGTGATGGAGCGTGTGTATGTGGAGAGTTGGGGAGGAGAGATGGAAGTGGATCAGCTACCACTACTGGCAAACACAGAAATGAGGGTGATCAAATTCATCACCAAAGTGTGTTGGAATTCGAGTACAAAAAGTGCTATATAAATCCAAATTCTGTTTATGATGCAGGATGTGCATATCTGCATCCCAATATAATATTATTGCTCTAATACACACATATGCATACACACACTGTAGTAGGGTGGTCCCCTGCTCCTGCCCTGAAGGGGTTAAAAACAGACTTGGGAGGGGGCTGTGGCTGGAGATAGCAGCTTTTAGGCTGGGCTGATTAGGGGAAGTGGCTGCAGCAGGGGCAATGCCCTAAACTGAGCAACAGGGCCTAATAAGGCGGCCGGGGAAGCCAGGAGCAAAAAGAGTCTCTCTCTAGCTATAGAGGGAGATGGGCCTAACTGCAGGGAGCTGGACACAAGGTACCTGAGTGAAGCAGGGCTGGGGAAAGGCAGAGGAGCTGGGGAGCTCTAGCCTGCAAAGCCCCAGGCTGCGGCCTAGCATTGGGCTAATAGGTACTGGGGGTTGCAGAGGGCAGCCCAGGGGTAGGCCAAGGCAGCAGGTCCAAACCCAACCTTGCCAGGGATGAGTAGGCTGATACTGCAGTCTGCCCCAGGGCGTGGGGCTAGACAATGACTGGCAGTAGCCTTATACTGAGGCAAGGTGGGGACAGTGGGTGGGGGTTCCCTGGAGAGAGGAGACCCTAAGACTGAGGGGTTACTGCAGGGGCAGCACTCCAGGTAAAAGGGGCACCGGGTCCAGGGAGGGACATGGGGGCCAGAGGACAGGCGGATCACTGGCCTGCAGAGGGTGCTCCGGAGCTGGAATCGAGCTAATTCCCGGAAGACACCAGCAGGAGGCGCCGCGGGGGTGAGTCTGGCCCATCTACACACACACACACACACATACATATACATAGAGAGAGAGACAGCACTCTTTTTAAAGGAATACAGACAAGACAGATCAAAAAAATTAATCTAATTTGCCATTTCTTCCGTACAGAAAATCTTTACTTTAAGGATTCCATGAAGGGCTTGCTTGCTTTCTGTCCCGATTTCTGCTGTTAAAGGGAAACAAGGTGCAGAGGCTATATCATGTCCCACCATAAACAAAGCACAGGATGCATGTTTTCCCCTATCAATATTGCACCACTGAGCGGAACATTTCTGCTTCTATGAGAGTCAATGAGAGTTTGACCACTGATAAATAAACAAACTTCAGATCTCATCTGAAGGAGTTTGCCTGCATTAGTTGGTTGCAAACAAAGGGTTAGATTATGGTTTTAAGCCATTGCCCACATTGGCTGTGTCTAGATTAAAGTTTGTGGTCCTAGTGTAACTTGAGTTAACTAACTGCAATTTTACTTGAGCTATCCAATACATTTGTAAATGCTAATCTAGACTCCCCACAAATGTTTCCTCCAACACAGAAACATTTGTGGTTTGCCCTGGGGCTTAGCCTGGTCACATATAACTTACTCTCCTTCCTGCTCTCATCTGCTAAATCACATTAAGAGATGGCAAAATATACGTTAAACACTTCCTTAACATTAGATTTTGTAGTATGCAGTTGCAGCAGTTGCTACAGTGATGTTTTGTGATTGCCAAGTGGAGAAGTGGGTGTCACCATCATGAATGGGAGGGGAGGTAGTTCATGTGATTGCAAATGGCAGGGAAAATGTCCGGGAAACAATCTATTAAGTTCTAGTCAGTACTAGGTAATAGTTTGAAAATTCCCTGATCCACATTGATAATAGTTTCACAAAACCAGAGACAAACAGAAATTCAGGTTTAAACTTGGATGCTATGCACATGTAGAACATTTTCATTAATTATTACAATTATATATAACCAGGAGTTTACTCACTGGGTAATTTCAAGGACTCCCCAAAGGGAGTACCTGGAGTGAATAATGCTTTGGGTTTGGTTTAATTTTGTATTCACTTACATCACCAAGCTGACTCTCAGGTAAATAGCGCTAGCAATATTTTTTCCTAATTGTGCCCTTCATGTTTCTTGGGTAAGTATTGCTAATGTCTTCTTTGCCTAATTACCTATTTACTCAGGATATCATAAAGGGTCCCAATCTCCCCAGCTCTTACCTTAAAATAAGCATTAAAAACAACAGTTGACAAAGAAATATACTTAAAACATATTGAGTCTAACCCTCCCTTGCCTTGCACTTTCTACAAAGTGAGTGCAAAATGTATACACCATTTGGACTGGATAGATATTTTTACACCCACTTTTCACAGCTAATGACGCCAAAGGTGCAAGACAGCAGAGAATCAGATCCGTATAATAGTATAAATTTAAGGCTTTGAAAAAAATGTCCATTCACTATTATGTGCAGACGCACTGATGCCACACTAGTGGGCATGGTATAAGAATCAGATAGATAAGAACAGAATAGGTACTGCAGCCGTTATATAGATCTTGGATATGAAAGAAGTCCCAGTCCTTCCCCCTAAGAAACAAGCCCTAGTAATACTCACATGCAACTCAGCAGGTATAAGGGCAGAGTGTCCTGCATTGTATTGCTCTGTAACTGTAGTACTAATTTTATATTTTTGTATGTCAAAAGTTAGATAAATAAGAAAACCTCAGAATTTTGTCTAAAACAAGTCTTGTCTGTTACTAAGATATTCATGTGAAAACAACAGAAAAGACAAACCTCTGAAAGTTTATACAGGCCAACTCTGTCTATGCACAACATGCTCCCTTTGGGGTCAATCAAGGGTTTGGCAAAGCAACAAAGGCAAAGCCCATGGCTCCAACCACCAAAGATGACCTATGGTTTTAGTGTTCTTCAAAACAGAGATGTCTGTCCGACTGATGGACTGAAGCAATACATTGAATTTTTTTTTCAAAGTTTTCCAGCTGGCAGGGATTCATTTGCCTTATGATTGGAATCTTTTGCCTTACAAAAAGTAAACACAGATGCATGAAATCCCTATGGAAACCACAACAAGATAAACTGATGGTTCCCTACTTCTCAAGGTGCCTGGTTTTTCTGCTTGAGGTGAAATTGTATGCAATGAGCCCTTATAGAAAGAAAAAAAACAAAACACCCTACATAATCAGTATTTTAAATTCACATCAGGAGCTGGATTTGTTGTGATTAATAGGTCAATCTTTCAATAGTTTAGCTCAGCATATTAATCAGGTAAAAAGAAAATAAAATTAAATCCATAGCTCTGAAACTGAAAATATCACTAACACAATTCTTTGATAGGGATTCTCATCCATTTTTAGACCTGCAACCCTAAATTTCTTTCTCCTCTGACCCCCATATCCCAGTATGCCTTGTGTGGCATATATGAGAATCTTATAAGCGGTTTTAACACACTAACTAAAATTTTAAAATACTGTAATACATAGAGCAAAATCCTGCTTGTCTTACTCACATGAGTTGTCCCTCTGAAGTTAGTGACCTAATTCTGATTTCACTAATATCAGTTTTACATCAGTGTAACTCCATTGATTTTAGTGGAGTTACTTATCATATACCCTTCTTTAGACAAGATCAGAACAACAGTATTGTCAACCCCAAATGTTCAAAAATCATGAGTCAGGCTCAGAAAAAATCATGAGATTGACTAAAACCATGAGATTATGTAAAAATAATATATTTGTTCTAGGACTGTCAATCGCAGTTAACTCATGCAATTAACTAAAAAAATTCATCACAATTGATTGCAGTTTTAATTACACAGTTAAACAATAGACTAACAATTGAAATTTATTAAATGTGTGGATGTTTTTCTACATTTTCAAATATATTTATTTCAATTACAACCCAGAATACAAAGTGTACAATGATCACTTTATATTATTTTTATTACAACTATTTGCACTGTAAACGTGATAAAAATATTATTTAATTCACCTCATACAAGTACCATAATGCAATCTCTTTATCGTGAAAGTGCAATTTACAACTGTAGATTTTTTTTGTTACATAACTGCACTCAAAAACAAAACAAACATTATTAAACTTTAGAGCCTACAAGTCCACTCAGATCTACTTCTTGTTCAGCCAATCGCTAAGACAAACAAGTTTGTTTACATTTACGGGAGATACCACTTATTTACAATGTCACCAGATAGTGAGAACAGGCGTTTGCGTGGGACTTTTGTAGCCGGCGTTGCAAGGTGTTTACATTCCAGATATGCTAAACATTCATATGCCCCTTTATGCTTCAGCCACCATTCCGGAGGATATTCTTCCATGCAGATGACGCTCGTTAAAAATATAATACATTATTACATTTTTGACTGAACCCCTTGGGGGAGAATTCTATTTCTCCTGCTCTGTTTTATCCACATTCTGCCATATATTTTATGTTATAGCAGTCTCAGATGATGACCCAGCACATGTTTTCGTTTAACACTTTCACTGCAGATTTGACAAAACGCAAAGAAGATAACAATGTGAGATTTCTAAAGATAGCTACAGCACTTGACCCAAGGTTTAAGAATCTGAAGTGTCTTCCAAAGTCTGAGAGGGACAAGATGTGGAGCATTCTTTCAGAAGTCTTAAAAGAGCTACACTCCAATGTGGAAACTACAGAACCCGAAATACCAAAAAAGAATATCAACCTTCTGCTGGTGCCATCTGACTCAGATGATGAAAGTGAACATGCACCGGTCTGCACTGCTTTGGAACCTTATCGAGCAGAACCCCTTATCAGCATGGACACATGTCCTCTGGAATGGTGGTTGAAGCATGAAGGGACATCATGAAGTATGACATGCATCTGACGAAGTGGGTATTCACCCACGAAAGCTCATGCTCCAATACGTCTGTTAGTCTATAAGGTGCCACAGGACTCTTTCCTGCTTTTACAGATCCAGACTAACACGGCTACCCCTCTGATACTATGAATCTTTAGCACATCTTGCAATGCTGGCTACAAGAGTGCCACGTTCTCACTTTCAAGTGACATTGTAAACAAGAAGCGGGCAGCATTATCTCCTAAAAATGTAAACAAACTTGTTTTTCTGAGTGATTGGCTGAACAAGAAGTTGGACTGAGTGGACTTGTAGGCTCTAAAGTTTTACATTGTTTTGGTTTTCAACGCAGTTTTTTTTTTTGTACATAATTCTACATTTGTAAGTTTAACTTTCATGATAAAGAGATTGCACTACAATACTTATATGAGATGAATTGAAAATTACTATTTCTTTTGTTTTTTACAGCACAAATATTTGTAATAAAAAATAAAGTGAGCACTGTACATTTTGTGTTCGGTATTGTAATTGAAATCAATACACTTGAAAATGTAGAAAACATCCAAAAATATTTAAATAAATATTTTTATTTATTAACAGTGCAATTAATTGCAATTAATTTTTTTAATCACTTGACAGCCCAAATTTGTTCTTTTAATTTACCTTCTGCTTTTTGAGCATTTCAGATGCACTGGGGGTCACATTTTGAAGCTTTCTCCACTGCCACAAGGGCTAGAAACTTACCTTTTCTTTAAGAGCAAAGCTGAAATCATCACATATCCACTTGACTCCAGCAGCTGGGGCTTTAAGGAAAACAATAATTATCATGAGACTCATGACAAAATCATGAGAGTTGGCAATACTGGAATAAGCCCTGATATGCTCCAGGGCCCAATTCTGCTCCTAGTCTACTCACTGGCAAAATACCCATGAATTTGGATGTGCAAAGGATGAAATCAGAAGAATAGGAGGATTTGGTCCATAATTCATTTTGGGGTTTTTTGTAAGTTCTCTGGGCTACATCTATTGTCCAAGTCAGCATTTATGTTCCGTGACACTGCATTTAAAAATGCCATCTTTAGAAACTTAATAAAACAAATAATGTACACAATCTTCTGGGAAAGGTCCTGATTTCTACATTTCCCAGTCAAGAAAAATAATGACCGCAGCTGTTTATCTTTCCAACCAGAAGGACTGGAACGGTATTTTCCTTTCAATGAAAGGTTTATTTCAATGGGGAATGTCATGGCATCCAGAATACAGCTTTATGCTGTACTGTGGGTTTGTGATGCTGAGGCTGCACTATGGTGATGACAGTAACAACTGCTTTCTCTCTCTCTCACACGTATGGCAGTAAGAACTGCTAATAAGGGTTCATTTTTATGAACTTAAGAGTCAGACTGGAGTTCTGTAAGAAAGGGCCCTGGACCAAAGGGCAAAAGGTTAGGAGAAAAGTCCCTGACCCCAACAGCAGCCATTCAGTTTTCTAGGATTTCTTCTTCTGTTTCCTCTAACTTATCCACTAATTTTATACTGGAGAAAAAGTCCTGAAACACATACATGGCCGCAGTGTAATTAAGGGGCAAATCCTTCCTGTTCCACTGTAATATCGAGGTCCCTACATACAGCAAAACTGATGGAGTTCTGTTGCATGGGAGGCTGTGCAGGGGGGTGCAAGCTATGAATCTGACTTCACTAAAGCATCCTGTTTGACCATATGCAAGGAATTGGGGCAGGGTGACGGTGCTGGAGCTATGTACATGCCCTGGCCTTCACCCCCAAAGAGAAGGGAAGTAGATAGTAGCGAGGTGGGATAGCGGCGTCATCAGTCTATAGCAGCCACAGTGTGGTATGAAGATGCTCAGCAGCCTGGAGGAAAGATTTCTTCTTCACTGTCAGCTGCATGTGCAGCCCACTAGAATACTGACCAACATTTTCAAATTAATTTCAGGGAGATTTGGGGTGGAAGGCCCTGCATGCCTACATTCACCCCTCAGTGGCAACTCCTGTTCTGTGGGGCTAGCCTGGCTCCCCACTCCACTTGCTCTTACCACTACATGCACTACTGAAAAACAGGCCACTGTAGGCTTTTTTTTACTAAGCATATGAATCTTCAGAAACTTTATTGCCAATGTATAAGGTAGGATCTTTAATCTGAATATGGCTGTTATAGCAAATCTGTACTTTGTAAAAATAATAATACTCTAGATGCAATTCTTCCCACCCATACAGAACTAAAGTTTTAACAAATGAAATCTATATATTTCGATTTTTTTAATCCTTCACTATTACACTATTCTACTTTTACAAACATGTAAGGTGGAAAGCGCTGTCTATATTAATTTTCATTGCAAAGTGCACAGCTTTTGGGCTGTGGACGGGGAGGACTACAAAAACTGGCTCTTTTCTAAGCGTGTCACAGCATTGTTGGAAAGCTTAGAGGGGGAAGTTCAAGCAGGGGGAAATCCCCCAAGCCTGTTATAACAACTGTGGCACACAATAGCCTAGTCTCCTGTGGGATGCAATACTTCGGTCTAATTTCAGCTGATGGGTTTAGTATGTGGGTGCAGGACGGTGTTGACAGCTTTTGATGACTAGACGATCTGGTGGTCCCTTCTAGTCAAAGTCTTTCACTCTGATGCTATAAAGGTCAGTATAAATCTCTGGAATCTACTGGATAGAGGCTTTTCACAGGATTCTGCTATATTTCATGGATTCTATGAGAGAAGAGGCTGTCTTCCTGTCATTATTAGATTGCCTTCCTTGTGGAAAGGATTGCAGTTTTACTCAGTTTGGCAGGAAAGTTTTGTCAAAGGGCAAACACAAAAGTAATCATTTAAGTGTTAACTACCAAAATCCCCATCTTCAAAATAGCCACACAGTCTGAAATGGTCATCAACTTCAAAGTGTGCCTGTTTAAATTCTAAGTCTATAGACAAAGGAAGTATTAAGCTTAATTCTCAAACCTGGAAGGAGGAACTGAAATACACCCAATTCACTCAAACTTCAAGGACGGGCTATTTTATATTTTATAACAGATTCTCTGTTCAATCTCCTTTGATTTCTCCATTTGCTTTGTAAATACGGAGTACTAAGGTGCTACCACTTTGGGCTAAGTTTTGTGCACTAGAACTCTGCTAAATATTAGAGATGGAGAGACTTATAAATTATTATTTGGATCTTTCCAAAGTATAGAATTATTGGGACATTGAAGATGATGGGCAGGTGAAGAGGTAAAAGGACATTAAAAAATGAATATGGGAAATATGCATTATTCTCCAGAAACAAGGTTCTGCAAAACCTGCAGAAGAAGTTCTCCACAGAGGATTCAGTCAAATAAAAAAAGTTGTCTCCAAACCCCACTAAATGCAACACCTCTGCGATTTTCAAGTGGTCTGTGGAAAAATATATTAGACTCAAGAACAATCAAGGTACCTCACTTTATTTTCATTTACTTGCTATTACTTACAGGAGGAGGATGAACAAAAAAGAATGAAAAACAGGGGCAGGGTGAGAGAAGAGAGAATGTTCTTTTTCTTGGCTGGGTCCCAAGGAGGGGCCCCCAAAATGAAGCTGAGCACAGCCGGGGGAAGGGGGGGGGCACTAACTCTAAATCCACCACTGGCTGTCACCTGGGCTGCGGATACTGTGTCAGCTGATCCCCCCAGTCTCCAACCTACCTGGGCAGTACAGCAGACATGGCCCTGCCCACTAGCTCCTCTCCACTCCCTAGGCCACCCACCACTTCCTTCCCCCCCGCCCCGCTTAAAAATGACTGCTTGCCCCTCCCACCCTCAGGCTTTTCTGGAATGGGTGACAACCTTAGATGAATAATTCTAAACTAGACAGAGGCAACTTCAGTCCAGCTCAAATGAGAAAAAGGTTTTAGCAACACACATGGAAGGCAGAATTGTAACTCACCTATCTGCATTGCAGAGATACCACTCCTCACTTCCAGCAGGTGAAGAAATAACTAGTTTCCAAAATTATCCTGCTTGTGAGAAGTGAGTTAAAACCACTATGGACTGGATTGACACGGGAACGATACAGAATCATCACTATTATTGCGCTTCAGTAAAGAATTAGTAAAAACTGAACACTATAAATGTGTACATAAGATTATCCCATTAATGTCTGTCCTCTGAGGCAGTCTAGCATTGTTTTATTTATCCTATAAATCACAGGTGCCAATTTTTATTTTTTCCCCCGGATGCTCAGCCCCCACTCAGCCCCCTCCCCACTCCACCTCTTCCTGCCCCACTCCGCCCCCTCCCCAAGGCTCCACCCTTGCTCCACCTCTTCCCACTCCGCCCCCTCCCCAAAGGCCCTCAGCCCATCGGCTGCTCTCCACCCTCCCCCAAGTACCTCTTGCC
The DNA here is from genome assembly GCF_016161935.1 of Mauremys reevesii. NCBI lineage: Eukaryota > Metazoa > Chordata > Testudines > Geoemydidae > Mauremys > Mauremys reevesii. Next base: position 84,406,318 of record NC_052626.1, on the reverse strand, counting down.
AGCTGCCTAACAGCTGATCAGTGGTCCCACCAAACAGCTGTGGCTGGTAGATGCTGAGCACCCCCTATTTTTTTTTTCTGTGGGTGCTTGAGCCCTAGAGCACCCATGGAGTTGCTGCCTATGCTATGAATATTTAATCCAGGAGCAGGAGTTTTCCATAAACTCTCATTCCCATATCTGATCCACCAACACAGAGAAAATTTCTGACAGGACATAGCACGATTCCCTTAAACCCACAGATATGTGGAAAACATTCTTCAACATTACACTTGAAAGGTTTTTGTGAACCTTGTGTTTCGATTCATAAAAGTCACAGAGCTGGGGGGGGTGAGGGAGGAGGGCTAGGAAAAGAATAACACATCTGCCTAAGGACTGCTTACAAAAATTATATTCCAGGCACTACTTTGGAAGTGCACCACCACACTTTTCTTACAGATGCAGGGTTTTCCTGTACAATACAAAGTTAAGGCTCTCTTTGGTTAAGTTGAAACATGCAGATAAGATTACATGAACTGGGGATCGAAGCTTTGCCATCATGCTAACCGCAGTCTACATCTGAAACATTTAGGTCAGATATTGTTTCCTTAAGAAGATTACATTGAGTAGTTTGAAACTTAAGACGCAAGTACAATAAAAAGGATGATTATATAAGTTTATTCCAATTTACTTTTACTTATGACTGACAGCTCAGTTAAATACCTCATCCCAGGCTTTCGTATTCGTGATGCACAGAATAAGATCATCAGGACAGTTCTTATTTGGTTTCATCAGTGCCCCTATTCCACTGCCTGCCATTTAGCTTTAATAATAGTCCATCTGAGAAGCCACATCCTCACATACAGCCTATATTAGGAAGCTAAAAATGCACATTGCATTGCTAGCTCTACCGGATATATCCATTCCCCCACCTTTTGACTGTTATAGCCAGAGGGAGCAGAACACATGGACTGAATGAGAGAACAGAGTATGTGAGCAGAGCTTGGATTTAATAATACCGTTTGTTGAGGCTCCTGGATAATAGAACAAAGGCGGTTGTTACTGCAAGCATTTCACAGAGCTTGTATAGTCTTTGGGCCACAATCCTGCAAACATTTTATTCACATAAATAGCTTCTAGTCACGAGAGTAGCCATTTGCAGGATCAGATCCCTTGTCTTCTGAAACATTTGTTTGGCTAGAGAAAGTTTACACAGCTTGTGCCGAGAATTATTCCATGGGAAATAAAACCTATTCAGCCCCTTCCACTCACTTGCCAACTCTCTCCATTGCTCCTACCTCACTTCCCTCAGGTGCACTAGCAATGTCCCATAAAAGACCAGAAAGTGTTCATTACAAGCAACATTTCTGCTGAGAGAGAATTTTGTATCAAATTTAATATGTTTGCTTTGGTCCACTATAATTGCATGTTACAATCTGGGCCCACTGTAGGCAGCATGTGTTGTATTACCACTACCCAATTAATTTTCAAGTACTGCAGGGAACCGGTAAACCTGGGCTGGAAGAAGAGACCATAGATGAGAATTACTGTTGGCTTCCATTACCGGAAATGTTACTAATTCAAGTAGTACGTACATACACCTGGACAGAGTGGCTGCTCTGTTTCCTGATGTTGTGATTGTTTTTTGGTGAAACTGTGACTACTGCTTAACTACAAAGGGCAGAAAGTTAAGGCGTAACTATGCCATCTAGTCAAAACAGCCTCCTACACTGAATAATATATTGTGAACCTTGTTCAGAACAACAGAATAAAAACAACATTTAACATTTGTGAAGGAAGTGAATTCTAACATGAAACATTCTATGCAGAAACATTTCAGGTCCTACAAAATCCAGTGTTTAGCATGTTAAGGAACAAGGAAGGGGGAAAATGGAGAAAGAATAACTAACAAAAATAAGGAAGAAGTTTAATCAAAGGGAGATGACTGCCATAAGTGGTCCCAAGCAATTGTCTCAGGGTAGTCATGTGCTGACTCCCACTGTGCATCTCTGCTCTTCTGTTGACTCAGATTTTGCTCAGCCACTAGAAAACAGTGTCCTGCTCAGGTGCCAAAAATGTCTCAAACTGTCATGCTTGTTTCCCGGACACCATCCTCAAGGCATCATAGGCTCTGTCACCTCCGGGCCACCTTTGAGGAAGATCAATTTTGATGGACTGAATGTGGGTAATGGTATAGCAATAAAGGCAATATTATTTTCCATTAAAATGGGGCCCTTCATTCCCAAGGATCAAAAAATGCTATACAAACTGAGCTAAATTCCTGGAAAAACCCCATTGACTTCAATGGAATTACTATACCAACATACACTTGATCATATATACCTCACTACTGAATCAGAGGGTACACTAGAAAGTGGCGGCTAACTAGACCACAGTGCAACAGAAGGAAGGGGAAATTTTGACCAAACCCCTACAAAAATTGCACAGAGAACTTTAATGTCAATACAGAACAAAGAGCACCTTAGTATTTAAGGTGCTGTCTAGAAGCCACACACACAGTAACCTACATTGTACTGAAAAAGTTACACCAGAACATGCATGCGGTTTGTAGGACCTGACATCCTGTAGGTTAGACTGCAGAGTAGATTTTTATAACTTTACAGTTTATCTACATTCTTCTACTAAATATACTGCAATATTTTTTGGTCTAAATTAAAAGGATAATTAAGAAACAATTACTCATAAGTACAAAAACTCATAATTTGATAATCATCCACTAACTTAATTAAGATCAGACACTAATCACTTATGAAAATCAAATTTGCTCTGCTAATGGTACTGAACCACACAACTCTGAAGTGAGTCAGGAGACATACGTTAACTTTGCTTCCACATGCCACCAAAATATGGTTTGTCATCAGCTTCCAAGGCTGGCTGACAAGTTATAATACTTTACATCATGTTACAGTTCTTTCATGCCTGACATTAGAAAGTGCACCTTTTGACCTCAGACATAAGGTATTAATTTTTCTGTTTTCAAACAAAACAGCAAGTACTTGTGGTCTAATTGTATTTCGCAATTAGAAGATGAGGTATTTGATGAAGCAAATAATTACCAGTATTAAAGCAGATAAAACAATGTCAGTTAACAGCAGAATTTTCAAAAGCACTCAGTGTTGTCCTCACTTTGCTCCCACTGACTTCAAGGGGAACTGAGCACTTTTGAAACTCCCATCCTCAATGTAAACAAGCAGACAACTCCAGCCTGTGCCCATTGTATAGCAATGTCTCAAGTTGTGGGACAGCAATGAGTTCTACCTCAGAATTCACATGCTATGTAACAGAGTCCTCTGGGGATATTTTTTCCACTTTACATTTGCAATTGTAATATCAACAGCTGTGAAATAATTGATTGGAATGAGTGCAGGGTATTTTCTCAAGCTAGGAATCACAGAGCTGCACTCCATCGCCTCCAGTTTCAGGAGGAAACCTCCCTCCAGTTTCATACAGGAACAAGAGCACTTCCACTTCAAACAAGGGTACTGGATCATATGCAGAAAGAAAAGAGTGTCTGATATTTAGATCGCCTGCTGTGAAACTTTTGAGAAACAATGCTTAATATACAAAATTTTCCCAAAAAAGTCTTCTTGAGCAACAACCAAAAGGTAAAGCGGCCATCCACAAATGCATTTTCCCAACACTAACTGACGGGTGATAGAAGGTCACACGTGTTATACTGGATTCTAAAGGGCAAAAAGTAACAGCTGGGCAGCCCTGCTCAGTTCTTTATCTGGAACTGTACAAATGTAAATGAGGTACATCCTAAGAACATAGAAGTTGCCATACTATACACCAATGGTCCATCTAGACTCATGTCCCGTCTCCAGCAGTGACCAGTACCAGTTTCTCCACAGGAACCACCATAATGGGAAATTTTGCAATAGTAAACACCAAGGGGATATTTTCCCCCGTAACTCAGAGTGGTGTGGATAGGTCCTAAAGCAACCATTAGTATAGGTGCATCTTTGGGGCAAACTATATACAGTTTTAACCTAGAACTGAAATTCAGCTGCCAAAATCTTCATTCAGTCTCGCTGCCCATTATAAGAGGACTCCTTGAATTACCAGGATCGATGGGCATAATTCCAACAGTTACCCTACATGAGGTGCTTCTCCCAAATTCACACTGACAAAGAGATCAGAATGGACTACTCCCCATTCAGTCTGGTAAAATCTCATTCAGCTTCAAAGGACATTAGTAATTTGAGCCTGCAGTGGAGGGGGGAAACAGAGGCCCTTGGAGGGTTCACTAATTCTTGGAGATTGTCAGTGCTGTCCCCACAAGGCAGGAAGCCCAGTCAGATCATTATGTATCAACTTTCCAGCCACAATAGCAAAGTGACAAGGATCTCTTGGCTTAAACTTTGTAATTGGAATTTAGTAACTAGACAGGTCAGAAATGAGTATAGCACCGAGGATCTTTTCCTTTCATGTACAGTTCCTTTCTTGTGCAAAAGTGTTACAACAGCTGCAGTTGCCAAAGAGGGAAATGGCCAGTATCAAACGGGGAAAGAGCAGATCTCTGCCAAGAAGACTGTTAAAACAGCGGGGAAATGTTTTTTTGCCGATAGACAGTATCTAGAACTAAGGACATTGCCCTTGGGTAGAGACGAAGTTTACTTCTACTGAAAAAAAAAATTAAACCAGCCTGTTTGTCCAGGTATGTGCCAGATCTCTATCAAGTTCATGCTACTTCCTTTCAATACTTTAAAAGGCTAAAAACCAGCTGATTACACATTAACACATGTGAGTCAGTTCTTCCACATCCCAGCCAGTTTTCCCAGACTTGCTGTTCCTTTGAATCTGAAACTACTTTTAAAAAAAATTGACAGGCTTGACTGTAGATATTATCAGCACCCAGCCTAAACCCACAGGATTAAATATAATGGAAGTGTTTGCCTATTAAAGGAATACATTTATATACCCCGAAACTGATGCTTGTAATTGGTGTCAAGTATCTATCCACTCTGGTGCAACTCAACTGTGAACATTAAAGTGAAACTGATCAATCATAATGGCTCATGTGGTTTTCCGTAAAGCCACCAGGTGGCAATAGCAGCCCAGTTAACCAGTGCAGAAGCGGTGAACTCTAGAAAGTATTTATTCTTATCCCATATCCTTCTAAAATAAGGCTCAGTTCAATTTGCTACCAGTTAAACTCTAAGTCAGAGTAATTAAGTAAAAAAAAAAAAGGAAACCATATGACCACACTTATTGTCCTTGAGATTCCAAAGATCTGACCACTCCTGGGCAATAATGAGAATCTTTGAATATAAAGTTGAATTTGGCCAATATCACCATATCCTGGACTATGTTCAGAATGCCTCTCTGAGCTCTCTAATGTACACCAATAGTGTGCACATTGCACCAGCCCATTATCAGATGCAGCTCACTCCTCTTCCGAACAGATCCCTCTGTCTGGGCACCAGTGCAGGGTTGGGGGAACATGGTCCTGCATCATCCCACTCTCTTTTGGGGCACCAGCTGATCCTCTGATGGTAACAGCTCTGCATAACATCATCATCAAACCTGCCAATTTATAGACAGTGCCACAACATTTTATATGCCCATAGATGGTGTTCTATGAGCTCACTATACACCCCTCTTGTATATAGTGTTCTGATAACACCTGGGAAGGTAGAAGGGGAACAGTCCAAGAGCTACCAATCTGTGGTCCTCACATGGGCTGTGCAAGGGTCATTAAAAAGGCAAATCTGAATGCTTTTAAAAGGTATCAGATTGCCAGTAACAATGAATCTTACCAGCACAGAGACCAACAATGCATACTCTACCCATAACGCCCTCACCCGGCCTGGCTGAGCCAACTCATCATGTTAGTCCAGACACATTCAGTTGAATTCCAAGACGGATGCCAGCTAGTGCTAGTTGTGGTGGTGTTTCTTTAATAAGATATTAGTCCCCTGGACTGAGACCACCATCACATTTCACACATGCCATCGAACAGACGACGCAAATCACATAGGCCACCACCAGGGCAGCAAGTTTCTAGTCCCTACTGATCTGAAATAGGGACAGTGATGTAATGACTTGTCATTTCACATTTTACTACAATTTTTTTTTTTTTTAAAGGTTTAAAAAATTCAAAAATTGAATATTTCACTTTGGGTCAAACAAAATCATAGAATCATAGAATCATAGAATTCAAGATCAGAAGGGACCATTATGATCATCTAGTCTGACCTCCTGCAAGATGCAGGCCACATAAGCCGATCCACCCACTCCTTTAGCTAGCGACCCCTGCCCCATGCTTCGGAGGAAGGCGAAAAACCTCCAGGGCCACTGCCAATCTTCCCTGGAGGAAAATTCCTTCCCGACCCCAAATATGGCGGTCAGCTGAACCCCGAGCATGCGGGCAAGACTCTCCAGCCATACCCTCTGGAAAAAGGTTATATCATGTCATTGACCCATTGTACAATTTACCAGTGTGGCACTTAATTGACCTATTGACTAAGCCCGTTATCCTATCATACCATCTCCTCCATAAACTTATCTAGCTTAATCTTAAAGTCATGGAGGTCCTTTGCCCCCACTGTTTCCCTCGGTAGGCTGTTCCAGTATTGCACTCCCCTGATGGTTAGAAACCTTCGTCTAATTTCAAGCCTGAATTTCCTGACTGACAACTTATATCCGTTTGTCCTCGTGTCCACATTAGCACAGAGCTGAAATAATTCCTCTCCTTCCCTGGTATTTATCCCTCTGATATATTTAAAGAGTGCAATCATATCTCCTCTTATCCTTCTTTTGGTTAAGGAAAACAAACCGAGCTCCTCAAGTCTCCTTTCATACGACAGACCTTCCATTCGTCGGATCATTCTAGTGGCCCTTCTTTGTACCCGTTCCAGTTTGAATTCATCCTTCTTAAACATGGGAGACCAAAACTGCACACAATACTCCAAGTGAGGTCTCACCAACGCCTTATATAACGGGACTAGCACCTCCTTGTCCCTACTAGAAATACCTCGCCTAATGCATCCTTTTGCAGCTTTTCACAATGCTACATCACATTGCCTACATACTCATCCAATCAATCACTCAGGTCCTCCTCCTCCTCCTCCTTCTCCTCTGCAACTGCTTCCCCTAAGCTTCCCTAGCTTATAACTAAAATTCTCCCAAGTCATTACCTTTACACTTCACTATTGAATTTTCATCCCTGTTACTAATACTCCAGTTACCAGGGTCATCCAAATCTCCTGGAGGGATCCTTTCTCTTCCGAATTGGCAATACCTCCCAACTTGGTGTCATCCAAAAACTTTATCAGCCCACTCCTACTCTGGTTCCCCCAGGTCAGCAATATAAGATTGAAAAAAATCGACCCAAAACCGAACCTTGAGGAACTCCACTGGTAACCCCCCTCCAACCTGACAGTTCCCCCTTCAATACTACCCTCTGCAGTCTCCCCTTTAGCCAGCTCCTTATCCACCTCTGGATTTTCATTTTGATCCCCATCTTTTCCAATTTAACCAGTAATTCTTCATGCGGTACCGTATCAAACGCCTTACTGAAATCCAGATATATTAGATCCACCGCATTTCCCTTGTCTAAAAAATGCTTTGTTCGACTCCAAACAATTTCTTTGTTCAATTTTTTGGTACAACCAGTGAATCAAAAAACTCAGTGATTGGCAGAGCTCTGACCACCAGGCCTAGGCAGCTCTCTGCAGCGTGGGGCGGCCTCTAGAGGCACTATGCCGGAAGGGAAAGAGGAGCTAGGGCTAAGCACTGGGCAGAGCCAGTCTCCACCTGCCTGAAACCTCCCTCCTTCCTCCATCACATATCCCTGCTACGCCCTGAAAACTGGCTGCTGCTGAGTCCCACTGGGAAGCATCAGGGGGCATATAGCTCCCACATATTAGACAGTTGTTGAGGTTGATCAGAACCACAGAGAGACAAAAAATGGCTTAATGCTGAAGAACTAGCTGGGAAGAATGGGGGAGGAAATAAGGCAGATGCAGAGCAGGAGACTTTTGGAGCAATTTTGATGCTTTTGGGAAGAGCGCATTGCAATGGAGGAGAGGCAGAGACTGAGGAAGGAAGCATTACTGTAGGCAGAAAAAAGTAAGGGGGTGGTGCAGGAGGAGGAGATGGAGATGTGAACCAAGTTTTCTTGGCTCCCATCCCTCATCAGAATCCCAAAACTAAGTACATTCATCCTTGGAAGTCTACACTACAGCTTATGTGGGTACAACTTATGTCATTCGGGGATTTGCATAAGCCATCCCCCTGAGCGAGAGTTACACTGGATGATTTAGTTGGGGATTGGTCCTGTTCTGAGCAGGGGGTTGGACTAGATGACCTCCTGAAGTCCCTTCCAACCCTGATATTCTATGATTAAGCACAAGTGTGGACAGCGCTATGTTGGTGGGAGAGCTTCTCCCACCGACATAGCTACCACCACTCACTGGGGCTGGAGTTAAGTCAATGGGAGAGCTCTCTCCCAACGGCTTAGAGCAGGGGTCGGCAACCTTTCAGACATGGTGTGCCAAGTCTTCATTTATTCACTCTAATTTAAGGTTTCACATGCCAGTAATACATTTTAACGTTTTTAGGTCTCTTTCTATAAGTCTATAATACATAACTGAACTATTGTTGTATGTAAAGTAAATAAGGTTTTTAAAATGTTTAAGAAGCTTCATTTAAAATTAAATTAAAATGCTGAGCCCCCTGGACCGGTGGCCAGGACCAGGGCAGCGTGAGTGCCACTGAAAATCAGCTTGCGTGCCGCCTTCGGCATGCGTGCTATAGGTTGTCTACCCCGGCTTAGAACATCTGTACTAACCACATTGCAGCTGCACCACTGTAAGCTCTGTAGTGCAGCCATAGTCCCTGGTGCTAAGGGTGACAGGCAAAACCCACCGTGATCTTCTGTTGAAGGAACAGCTCTGTGGTTGAAAGTTACATACCATGAACATTTGACCCAACTTGGTTGGGTTTTTAATACCAATTCCAGTATTGTGTGTAATTTTGTTTATAAAGCTACACTGTGATCTAGACTGCAAGATGCTTGTCAACCGAGGTTTCTTATTTGCTATAAAAATATTTACTTTACAATCAGCTATGTGACTGCATAATTAATACATTGTCCTTGTTAAACCCACTGGCATAAGAGGAGGAGTGTAGCAGGGTGGATCCCCTGCTCCTGCCCTGAGGGGTTTAAAGTGGCCTAGCAGGGCTTGAGAGCTGTGGCTCTAAAGGCTGGGCTGATTGGGGAAAGTGGTGGCAGGTGAGGCCACGCCCCAAACTGAGGCCCAGCTGGCCCCTATAAGAGGCTGGAAGCCAGAAGCCCAGACAGTCTCTCTCTGGCTATAGAGAGAGATGGGCCTGGCTGCTTAGGAGTCGAGATAAGGTACCTAGGGTGAAGCAGGGCTGGGGAAAGGCTGAGGAGCTGGGGAAGCTCCAGCCTAGAAAACCCCAGGCTGCGGCCTAGCAGAGGGCTAAAGGTACTGGGGGTTGCAAGGGGCAACCTAGGGGTAAGCAAAGGCAGCAGGTCCAAACCCCCTTTGCCGATGATGAGTACTGGATACTGCAGTCTGCCCCAGCAAATGGGGGCTAGATAGAGACTGGGCAGTAGCCACTAGTGAGGTGAAGTGGGGATAGTAGGGTGGGGGGTTCTCGAGGCAGGGGAAACCCAGAGAGAAAAGGGGTTACTGCTGGGGGCAGCACCCCATGTGAAAGGGCACCGGGGTCCAGGGAGGGACTCGGGCCAGAGGACAGGCGGATCACCGGCCTGCAGAGGACACTCCGAACGCTGGACTGAGCTAATTCCCGGAGTCACCAGCAGGAGGCGCCGTGGGGGTGAGTCCGACCCGTTACAAGGAGTAATATCTTCAAAGCCTTGCATGAACCTGTAGCTGTGTAGGTTTGAGCTCCAAGTTGTACCCACTTGCCTATGACCTCAAATGACAATTCTAACAGCTGTGAATTGCTGGAACACAGTGGCGCACTGCACAGTCTATAAACAAGGGTAACTGCTTACACAAAGGAAATCTCCAAGTAGATCAGTGCAAACCAACCAAAATATAGAGGAGAGACAGCACCCTAAGCACATTCTATCTACCTATAGCCTTTTTATATCTATAACGATCCATTTTTTGCCTTTTACATTTTTCAGTTCAGGAAAGTGAAGAACAAAATGGTTACTAATCTTTCATAACTGTTATTCTTTAAGATGTGTTGCTCATGTCCATTCCACGGTAGGTATGTGCAGACACCATTGCTGGAGATTTTCCCCTCAGTGGTATCTGTTGGGCCAGGAGCCCTCTGGAGCCACGCGCTTATGCACCGGTATAAGGGGCCCTAATGGCCCCGCACCGCACCCTCTCAGGTCCTCCTTACCAGTTAACTCTGACACATGGGGATGAGAGTGGGTCACAGAATGGACATGAGCAACGTATCTTAAAAAATAAACAGTTACAAAAGGTTAGTAACTTATTTCTTCAATTGCTTGCTTATGTCCATTTCATGTTAGGTGACTCACAAGCAGTACCCCAGGAGGTGGGCTCAGAGTTCATGGACATGCTGATTGCAACACTGCTCTTCTGGTGTCATCTAGGGCCTGTTGGGTAATGGTGTAGTGGGAAGCAAAGGTATGCACCAATGACTAGGTTGCAGCTCTGCACGAGAAATGCTGCTGAAGAAGCCTGGGTTCTTGTGGAGTGAGTGTTTAAGATGGCCAGAGGCAGGACATTCACCTGACACAGAAAACCCTCTGATCCTTTCCACTATTGCTACAAAGAGTTGTGTGGACTTGCAGAAGAGTTTAGTCCCTCTCAATATAAGAAGGAAGGGCACGCCTAACATCCAAGGAGTGAAGCCACCATTCCCCAGAGTGCCTGTGAGGTTTCAGGAAGAAGACTGGTAAGAAAATGGCTTGGTTGTTAAGGAATTGTGACACCACCTTTAGAAGGAAGGCCAGATGGAGGTTGCAGTTGAACCTTGTCTTTAAAAAACACCGTGTAAGGCGGTTCTGATGCAAGGGTCTTGATTTCTGAGACCCTTCTGCCAGAGGTGATCAACAGGACAGAAGTAGCAGAAGGCATGACGGTAACAGCTCAAAGGGGGAGACCCATGAGACTTGACAGAACCAGGTTTAAGTCCCATGGGGCATGGGGGGGAATGCAGTTGGCTCACAGACCTGAGGATAGAGCCTATCCATCCCCTTGAAAAATCATACTATCATCTTGTGGGAGAACACTTGACCTGCCATTCACTGGAGGGTGGAAGGCTGAGATGTCGATTAAAATGCACTTAGTAGCCAAGACAACCAGGCCCTACTGCTTAAAGTGGGGCAAATAGTCCAAGATAGACTGAAGGGAAGATGGAGATGGGGAGAGAACATGTTCGGAAGCCCTAAAAGATAAATGTTTCTACTTGGCCAAGTCGGCAGCCCTGGTGGAAGGCTTTCTACTGCCTAGCATGATCTGCTGAACCTGTTCCGAGCAGGCCTGTTCTTCAGGGTTCAGCCAAGCAGCATCCATGCAGTTAGGTACAGGGAGGCAAGATTCAGGTGAAGCAACTGGTCATGGGTCTTGTGAAATCAGATCCAGACAGAGTGGGAGTGAGAGTGGGGTTGTCACCGAGATATCCAGGAGCATGCCAAACCAATGCTGGCACAGCCCCTCCGGAGCTATCAGAATAACTTTCACCTTTTCCCATTTGATTTTTAGGAGGCCCCTATAAACCAAGGGGATTGGAGGAAAGATATAAAGAAGGAGGTCCATCCATGGAAGCAGGAAAGCATCAGAGATGGAGGCCACGTTGTGTCCGTGCAACGAACAAAACTGATGGCATTTCCTATTCTGCCTCATAGTGAACAGGTCCACTTGAGGAGGCCCCCACCTTTGGAAAATGAATCTGGTGACCTCTGGATGAAGGGACCACTCCCAGTGAGAGAGAAAGGATTTGTTGAGGTGATCCTCCAGTACGTTCCAAGCTCATGGGAGACGTGATGCCCCAAGATAAATGGAATGCTTCGCACGGAAGTCCCACAGATGGATGACCTCCTAACACAAGGTCAAAGATCGAGCTCCTCCCTGCTTATTGATGTAAAACATGGATGCAGCATTGTCTGTCAGGACCTGCACCACTTCACCTGAAATCTGGGGAAGGAACACTTGACATGGTAAGCATACCACTCTGAGCTCCCTGATGTTTATCTGCAGGGACAGTTCTTTTTGAGGCCAGAGGTCCTGAGTCCTGAGGTTGTTGAGGTGGGCTCCCCTACCTAGATTTGACATGTCTGAGACTAAGGCTACTGACAGTCGAGGGGTAACAAAGGGAACCGCCATCATTAACGATCTTGGGTCTTTCCACCAGTCCAGGGAGGCAAGGACCAGCGGAAGGACCATGAGCACTAAGTCCAAGTGGTGTCTGTTCAGAGATTAAACTGACGCTCGCCATATCTGGAGGGCCTGAGGCGCAGCCTTGTGTGCTGACTGAATCACATAAGTAGATGCCGCCACGTGCCCCAGTATCTTGAGGCAAACCTGAGCTGTTGTGATTGGTTGAGCCATGATCTTGGATATCAGGTCTGACATGATCTGGAACTGGGCTTCTGGCAAGAAGGTCCTGGCTTTGGTTGAGTTGAGCATTGCCCCAATAAATTCTATTCTCTGTACTGGGACAAGAATTGATTTCTGCTCATTTATCAGCAAGCCCAGCACTGTGCTGATGATATTCTGTACTAGAGCCTGTGACTGACCTTTGATCAGCCAGTCCTCAAGGTACAGGTAAACTTGCACGCCTCACCATCTGAGGAAGTCTGTTATGACTGCCATACATTTAACAAAAACTGAAGGGGCTGCAATAGGCCAAAGGGAAGCATGGTGAACTGGTAAATGCATTGATCCACTATAAACCTGAGTAATCTTCTGTGGCCATAGAAGATAGAAATGCGAAAGTATGAATCCTTTAAGTCCAGGGCAGCATACCAGTCTCCTGGATCCAGGGAGGGAATGATGGAGGCCAGGGAGACCATGCAGAACCTCAGCTTTTTGAGATATCTGTTGATGTGATGCAGATCCAAAATGGACTGGAGGACTCCCTTTGGTCTCTGGGATTAAGAAATACTGGAAGTAAAAGCCCTTCCATCCCAAGTCTTGAGGAACCTCCTCCACAGCCCCCATATGTAGGAGGGATTGCACCTTCTGGATAAGGAGTTGCTCATGAGAAGGGTCCCTGAAGAGGGACAGGGATGCGGGGGAGGGGTGGATAAAAACTGAAGGGTATATCCGACTGCCACTGTACTCAGGACCCAATGGTCCGATGTTCTGAATGACCATGTTGGGCTGAAGAGCGATAGATGGTCCAAAAATGAAAGGGGCAGTGATCTGAAACGGTGACTGGTACAGTGCCCTCAGGTGCACTTTCAACAGGCCTGCTTGGGCCCCTCAGAGAATCTCTGAAGTGCCGACTGGGAAACTGAGGTGGACAGAAGTGGTTGGCGCCATTTATAACCTCTCCCTTTCCTTTTGTAGGGCTTAAGCACATGGCTCCAGAGGGTGCTAGAGACAGCCCAATGGATACCACTGAGGGAAAAATATCCAGCAACGGTGCACACTGCGCACACACCTAACATGGAATGGTCATGAGCAAGCTCTGGAAGAACCACAACAGGATTAGCTTCTGCTAGACATTTTATAGGCAGACCCTGTACAAGTCTAACGCAGAATGCTGAAAATGGTCTTCAGCAATGATTTATAATGCTGGAATACTTGATAAATGGACTAGTTCACCATCACTATTATTTCAGCTCAGTACTAATGTGGACACGAGAACAAATGGATATAAATTGGCAGTCGGGAAGTTTAGGCTTGAAATTAGACGAAGGTTTCTAACCATTAGGGGAGTGAAATTCTGGAACAGCCTACCGAGGGAAACAGTGGGGGCGAAGGACCTCTCTGGCTTTAAGATTAAGCTTGATAAGTTTATGGAGGGAATGGTTTGATAGGATAACGTGATTTAGTCAATAGGTCAATAACGTGCCACCACTGGTAATTAGTACCGAGGGTCAATGTTGGGATATTGAAAGTCTTTTTCCTGAGTGTCTGGCTGGAGAGCCTTGCCTGCATGCTCGGGGTTCAGCTGATCGCCATATTTGGGGTTGGGAAGGAATTTTCCTCCAGGGTAGATTGGCAGTGGCCCTGGAGGTTTTTCGCCTTCCTCCGCAGCATGGGGCAGGGGTCGCTTGCTGAAGGATTATCTGCTACTTGAAGTCTTTAAATCAGGATTTGGGGACTTCAACAGCTGAGTCAAGGGAGAGAATTATTTCAGGAGTGGGTGGGTCAGCTTTTGTGGCCTGCATCTTGCGGGAGGTCAGACTAGATGATCATAATGTTCCCTTCTGATCTTAAATTCTATGATTCTATGATCACTACTACCAGTCCTGGCCCTTTTCTGAAAAGAGCCCGCCACTTGTGTCTGTGTGGGTTTTTGTAAGCAACTAGACTATATCCTAATATTTATTAATAAAGCAGTAATATTTCACATTTACTGTATAGAGCATTCTTCATTCATAAGGTTCCCTAACTAAGTCTCCTGGAATGCACCTCTCTTTGATATGGAGGGCATCAGCCAACTGGCACACACAAGGCTGCAGAAGAGTGGGACGAAAATAACGTTTGGCCAAATATGATCAGCCAAACTCCTACTCTTACCAAAAGTGCCACGGTTCTTAGCATGCATGGCAAGCAGACAGGACCCTACTTTTTGAGCTGTATTTTGAAAAACCCACATGTAGCAGATGGCACAAGAATTCAACACATCTCTTTAGGTGGATGAAGGATTGAACATGTGGTAACCTAGAATCTAAGCTACTCTAACCTGTTCATGACAAGAATAATCATTTTAATGGAACTCACCACATCCAGTCAGGATGTATTATTTCCATATGTTATCTGATTAGTTAATATTTATTTAGACTTTAGTATTACTGATTGAGAAGGTAAACAGCCTACTGACTGGTCACATGATTGCTTTTAGCCAATCACAAACCATGATCATCTTCTTGTACCTATTTTGTAACACCAGCTACCTACCTCACCAAGTGGTGGCTTGTTTTCATTAATGAAACTTTGTGACGCACCTGGATATCATCAAACGCAAGGTGCCAAAGAAATGTATAGCATTATTAAAGGAATACTAGGATGATTCTACTAAAATACTTCATTTTTACTATGCTGCGCAGTTATATTTTTTGTAACCATTCAACATATGCTGTACCAATGTTTTCTGACAGTCCTTCATTTATCATGATCACTGCGCTTCCCACATAACAGTTTATTAGAATAACACTTTCACCCACTGATTCCAATTGAGATACATATGTTATTCAACTTAAGATTTACATCCATAAACACTGGAAATTCAGCTTAGGTCTGACAGACAAGCTGAAAATTGATTTTAATCACAAGACGTATTTATTTTATTTATTTTATTATTTATTTAATCACAAGACTATTATTTTTTCTCTTCTTGTTCCCTGCCTCCATAAATGCAGAAAATGACTGCCAACTGTAGCAG
Source organism: Mauremys reevesii (assembly GCF_016161935.1). Classification (NCBI taxonomy): domain Eukaryota; kingdom Metazoa; phylum Chordata; order Testudines; family Geoemydidae; genus Mauremys; species Mauremys reevesii. Next base: position 84,390,784 of record NC_052626.1, on the reverse strand, counting down.
AACACAAGTCAAATACCCGCCTGAGGGTATATGCTCCAGAGGACTATGCATTCAAGTGGTGGGTGTCAAGTTCTGCAAAACTAAACCTGACCCGAAGAAACCTGATTGATTTTTTTTTTTAAACTTTAACAATTTCTCTGGTATTCAGCCTCAAGCACAGCATTGCAGGCTACTCACAGCAGCCACTAATTGGTTTGTGTTCTTACTCAACCGTCAGCCTTTTCAATGGAAATCATACATGGCAGAATACCTCTTGGACACGCACACAAAAAGCTCATATAATCGGGGTTTCATTCAGTGTTCAATCGGTTAAAATTGGCAAAAGCTAAACACAAAGTTAACCTGCAGCACACAGACAGATATACAGTAGCACCAGTTTTCTAGAAATGAAGCTATTTTTAAACCACTGTAGCAGTGGGAGCTGCATAAATTAACATAATTTCAGCCTTCACAAACGGTTTCCAGTATTCGCTGTTACTTGGTATAAATTAATCGTCTACTTATACAATGTTTCCCTTAATGTGATCAACCAAAGAATTCATGTGGCAATTTTTGAGCCTTCCCAACCCCCTCCACAGGGCTCCCCATCTTCCAAAATTTCAAAGATCTGCTTTTTTCATCCCAGCCCTTCTCTCCATTTCAGAGTGATATTATCAAATGTTTGGATTTCATTACCAATCTCAGAAGGTCTTCATGTGTAACTGGTGGTTCTATGGGTTGATAACTGCAGGACATCCTGCTATTTTCCCCTAGGGTGATATTCTCCTTGTGGGCAGATGGCATCAAAGTGGAGTGCAGATGGTAACCCCCAGCCAACAAGCTTCTCATTACTGTTTGAAATTGCATGTCCGGGTCCTTTGATTCTTATCTTTTCTTCAAATTATTTTTAGCATTAAAGGATGCATTGTTGTTCTCAGGAGATAAGGCCAAAAATAATAGTATCTGTTCTGTTTAAAGCTGGGAACCTTTTCCCCCATACAGCAGAGAAGTGATTATATACCTTGCACTTTATTAAAAATCCATCAATTGTTGGAGGAACAGGATTTTAAAACAAAACCCCTTTGTTTTGATTGAAATATTACCTTAATGCTGAACTGATGCTATGGAGACAGCATAGCACACTGGGGAATGAAGCCTTGAGAGACATGCATCCATCCATCATACTTATAAAGCCGCCACTACCATAGTATCTGAGCACCTCACAAGCTTTAATCTATTTACCCTCAACACCCCTGCGAGGTAGGGAAGTTACAGGTGGGGAACAGTGGCACCGAGAGGTCAAGTGATTTGCCCAAGATCACACGGGATGTCCGTGGTGGAGCAGGGGATTCAACCAGGGTCTCCTGAGTCTCAGGCTAGTGCCCTAACCCACTGGATCATCCCTCCTCTCTAAACCTCAGGAACCTGAAGTTCGTAAAAACATAAGACGAGCGTGTCATCAGCACGACTCTTAGTACACTCACTGTGAAGGAGCTTGGATGGCGGGCATGGTCGGATTGGTTTGTCTGACCTCCCGGACAGAAAACAGAAGCCAAGGTGTAATTTGTTCCCAAAAATGGTGAGTTAGAAATTTCTGGTGGGCAACAGAAATAAAAAGCTAAGAACTGGAGATCAAAAAGCAAAGACTGGATCCCTGGAAATTTTAGATGTATGAGGAAAGGGTCTTTCACAAAATAAAATTAAACTTTTTTCCTCAACATAAAAGAATGTTATTGACAGAACATAAGCATCCCAGTGGTACGGTGAGTTAATGCACTTACTAGCCTGTCACATCTCTCAGACTGTATAGCTGGAAAGGACCTATGAAGTCTATCTCCTTTCTAGAAACCTAGGGTCAAATCTGCCACAGGACAAAAGTGTAATGAGTTTTCAGGGGTCTCCTGGTGCCTAACATAGATTTATCCAAATAATAAATCCACCAAACAATTCCACCTGATCTACAGAATTACCTACTATAATGTTTCACCAAATAGTTTTTATCTGTTTAAAGGACAGGTAAACTCTGCTTACATGTGCTTACTGTCTCTGGCAATAACTTCGTGATTTCCTTTCTAAATCTCCAAAATCTTTTGTTTTCTACATCAGAAAATTTGCAAGGTTTTAAGTGAGCTGCATTGGAAATGCATTGCCCATGACACTAAATAATCTGACTGCACAGAAAAAGGACATAATTTCATTAAATACAGCCTCAAATCTTCCACAGCATGCATGCACATTAATGACCATCAGGTAATTTACTCGTGCATGCACAAGGTAAGACTAAATGACAGACTGTCTCGTCCACAAAGGGCAATTTATCTTGCCTTCGTTCATGAAGGAAGATCATAGCAAGTCATCTTCCTAGATGTTTCATTCTCAGGACAAAAAAATAACAATAATCAGTCTTCATGTGGGAGAATTCTCTTTTCTGTTGCTGAAACACGTCTTTCATAATGATGCACTAAAATCAGCATTGACATAATTATACAGATCTTCTAACACAAAGGTTTAAGTGGGTAATAAAAATGCCTACAGTTCAGATCCAGTATAGGAAGGCTTGCTTACTTAAAAAGAACACAAAGAATGCTGTTTCTTCCCTAGCTTGAATGAAGTTTATTTGGTTTTAATGAGGCTCTTTTAACTGAAAACTTAAAATCTTGTTCCATGAAGAAACTCAGCTGCATGCCTCATTCATTGTGCAACATAATAAAAGACTTCACTAGGAAGAGAAAGCTTCACTGTAGCTGCCTTGGCTAATCTTTGGCCTCAGTAAAGGTCAATCTTCATTGCAGAAAAATCTTAAGATGTGTTCAAGGGACATCCTGAATTCTGTGGCACACACGTGGGCCAACTGCTGAAAGAAAGATGAGAGAATTCTGAAATAAAATATAACTAGTTCTAAGGGGCTTAACAAATCATGAGACTATGTTTGTCACAGTCATCTCCTCCCAAGCAGAATCTGTCTGTGACAAAATCTGTTTCAAAGAGGGTGGTTATTAAAAGATTACATTGCCAGCATACTCTCAGTGAGTTTTTGTTAATTATTCAGGGCAGAGTAGAAATTCCTTCAGCTCTTCATGCTATCATAATGTTCCATTACTGTCTGCAGAATGCCAAGAGCCATCAGCCTTGAAATTTAACTGTTGGGTCCAGAGTATACACAGTAATCCATGTAATCCAGGACTGTACACCTGTCCTCTCTCCTACTAATCTGACCATCCTTCATTATTTAGGGTCTGAACCTGCAAGGCCAGTAGGAATTGAATGATGCTCAGACTTCAGAGGTGATATTCACCATTTTGCAGTATCAACCCTTTAGACTAAGATTTTTGAAGCAGGGACATCGTTGTAAAGCACAATGCACAACTGTGGCATGGTATAAATAATAATCTCTTCAAATTCTCTAGGCAACTGTGGAAAGAGTGGACAAATAATTGAAAAAAAATGCAGAGTGCCACTCCAGGGAATACAATCTTGTTGAGTATTGTGAAGTCTTCTCCTGAAGGCGTTAAGTGCACACCTGCAGCTCTAAATTAAACAGGCGAGTTAACCATTTCAGGCTAGCATTTAACAGCACTCTTACAATGATGTGAGGCACTGACCAAACCACATCTGCCACCTCAGCCACTGTTGAAAAAGAAGGCAGGAGGACAACTGCAGTTGGGGAGAAGTATTGAAACAACATTTACAATTCCAATTTAAAGGGCACTTCCTTCACACACACACCCCCACTACTGCTCTTTTGGCTGAAATCTGGCAGGAGGGGGACATTGGGAGAGGGGGTTGCTTTTGAAAATACATTTATGTAAGTTGCTAAGAACCAGGGCAAAATTATTTAAAATCAAATTATAACTCACAGGAACACTGAACTTTCAAACTTGCCCCTCCTTAACACTTTGGAATAAATATAAATTGGATCGGTCACTCAGCCAGCTCTTAAACGATGACACAGCAACACTGAGCTGGCAGAAGTTGGTGTTGTCACAATTATGATGCCGAATACCAATGAGTATTTCTCTGCAGCCTTTTGTGTTTCATCTGAAAATTACAGTGATTCTTCCCCTTTCATTCCACCGTTCAGTGTAAATTCTTCCTCCGTGGAATCCCACAGAACCCAGAAGGCAGGAGCGAGAGTTAAATCTTATATGTTGTGGCCAATAGATTAAGCTTCATCCCAAACTTCAAACTATACAATAGAGTTGGTGATTTGCCAAGATATATTTTGGGCCTTTGTAGATTCGCTTTTTCCCCCCCGATTCTTTTTAACCTAGTTTAAGAGTCTATGGCAGCCGCAAACTTGCTTCACGAGGTGAATTTGAGAGCACTTATGTTAAAAACAAAAAACAGCTGATCTAGCTAACTTGGCTGATTGAAAAACCAAGCCACAGGCACCACAAATGGGGGCTCTCAGAGGTCATGTATATAGGTAGAATAACATTCACTGATAGTTATAGTAAGTACAATGCAACCTTCCGCTGATGAACTAGAGGGAAAGGAACTCTCTTGGTGCTTACATACTCCATCATTTTAGTATCTGAGAGTCTGATGGACATTAATGATTTAACCTCAAACACTCCTGTGAGATAATTCTTCCCCATTATCTGCATTTTCCAGATGTGGAAACAGACATAAAGTAGGTGACTTCTCCAAGATCACATGGGAAGTCTGTGTGAGAGCAGGGAAATGAACCCAGATCTCCATTGCCCCAGTCCCATGTCAACCACAGGATAACCCAGTCTCCTAAGAGAACACAGTAAATCTAACCATTCAAAATAGAATCATTAACAGGAAATGGGCAGTGAGAAAGAAACAGAATGGAGAGCTTCTTGGGGGAGAGACTGGGGTTGAACTACTGAAAATCTGTAAACAGGCCAGCAGATGGTGCTGACAAGTAATACAGCTGGCCATTCTTCCCCTGCACACCTCCCCTGGAATGACTAAGCACATGATGATGTGCCAAGTTCTCCTGGTCACAGATCAGAAATAATTCAAGCTGCTGCAGCAGCGGCAATGATCTGTGGCTATTGCCCTAGTGCAGAGTAACGCTCTGTCTATAGCAAGTATTCTTGCATTGACGGACAATCTGTCTAGACTCAGTGCGAGGGGATGTGCTCAAAGGTGCACTTCCACAAAACAGAATGTCTGTCTTTTTACACAAAGATACTGTAGCCATGGGTCAAACTAATGAGCTTGTTCCCATTTCCTTTCAATTTTGCATTTCCTTCCCATCATTGAGCTATTCTGAAAAGCAGTCACAGGGAGAGTCTGTCTCTTCTCCTGAGTGCAAGAAAGGTTCCTGTCTGCGGGAAGATTGCAAAAAGGTCTGCTCTATGGCAATCCAGAGCAGAGTCTCTCAGTCCTACTGGTCTCATTGGTTTGGGGTCAAATGGTTGAATCCCCAAAGACCACTATGCCACGAGGTTAAAAGCCATACAGTCGAAGGGCCAAAAAGCTAACACCTCCTAGAAAGCCAACAGAACATAAAGTCTACCCTGTTTTAGAGAAGAGAGAGGAGAGTTTGTATCGATTGCTTGGAAATGAACTCCTAGGCAACAGCTCCTTTTCCCTCTTAAAAAAGCAAAAAAATGGTTTGATTTTGTAAATTAAAGCAAGTTCATTAGAATTCCCCTGCTAGCCCGTTGCTTAGGAATAGGATGCTAACTCTCCACTCTGTTCTCTGAACTAGAGGAAACATATCTTTTTGCCAGATTTTGAACAGTTTTTGGCAGGGTTTGTTTTTTTAGACTGGACAGTATGTCCAAGACCCTGGAGCTGGTGCATTCCAAAGCAGTTCGGAGAGGAGTAAAGTGGCAAAGCTGAAAATATGAGGATAAATACATCTTCACTTTTGTTCAAAGTAATCAATCCCAACAAAGTCACAGAAAAGACCAGTATGTGTAAACTCATCCTGAAAACCTGACTAATCCTTGATTAGTCCTCGAGCAAAACAAACCCACCCACCACTAAAATATTCCCTCAACTGGCCTCAAATGGTGAAGAGGTTGTTTGATTTAATCACAAGTGTGTTGTCTTTAAAACTAGTTTTGAAATCAGACTAAGATGTTTATATGATCTTCTTGAGTAAGGAACACTTTATGCCTTGATCAAATTTGTCTCAACGGACTGCTCCACCGACAATTAAGTTAGCCAGCTGCAATCAAAATTGTGCACTGATCTTTTCAATTTGTAAACGTGCTGCCTGAGCCTGTTCTGAACTTCTTCACTGTGGGGACACACATTTAGAGCACCATTTGTAATGAAGTTTCTGTAAGAAAATGTAACTTTGCATCTCATTACAGCTCGAATAGTAATTTCTAGTAATACACATGGCTATGAAGTCTCGATACCAATGAACAGGCCATCAATTTCCAAATGTCCTTTGCTTTGTGGGAACACAAGGGAAATTTGGCTTAGAAGTCTACTTTTGCCATCATATGCTATTAATCACTCTAGTTCAGCAGTTCTCAAACTGTGGGTCAAGGCCCCAAAGTGGGTTGCGATCCCATTTTAATGGGGTTACCATGGCTGGCGTTAGACTTGCTGGGGCCTGGGCCAAAGCCTGAGCTGCACCACCCTGGACGATGGCGCTCAGGTTACAGGCCCACTGCCCAAGGCTGAAGCCATTGGGCTTCGGCTTTGACTCCCCACCCAGGGTGGCAGGGCTCAGGTTTCGGTCCCCCTTCCTGGGGTCATGTAGTAATTTTTGTTGCAATGAAGTTTGAGAACCCCTGATCTAGTTCAACAACATGGATCCCAAAGTTAATCAGTGCTGTTTTACCAACAAGTTCATTATAATCAATGGGAACTAGTAGATGGTGTATAGAATAAAACAATTTCTGACCACTACTTTATCTGTGGGAAAACTAGATGTCTCCATTGAAGACTCCCCTCTTCTCTTGTAGAGTAAAAAAGTATTTTCAGTTGAGATACCACTGTCATCCTTTTCACTACCCCCAAATACCTCTCAGTCTGAGGAAAAGTACATAAAGAAGAAGAATCAAAGACATGCAGATTACATGCTACATGGATTCTGAAGAAACTAAACACCACAAACTTATCTTCTCCAACTTCCTCTTGCCCCCAAAACAGGGAAATTATGTCCTCAGCTGTGCATGATAGGAGATTTTCTTCTTACCCAATTCTGAAAATTTAATTACTGCCAAGTTACAACACTTGGCCATCTATTAGGAGAAAAAAAAGTGTGGCTATGGGAAGACCAAGAGGGTTCCCCTTGTACCCTTCCCTCTTCCAAACACAATGTAACCCACAAAGTCCAAGCAAAGTGAACAACTGCTTCCAAAGCCAGGCAGCAGTTTTAGGTACCTCCCTGGCTGTTTATACCCACTACCATGGAGATACTTTCTGTCTGAATATGCCTGGCCAGACTCCTGTAGTGAAGAAAAGCGAGCCACACTGTTCTGGACTTGACTGTGTTGATTGCCATTGGATCTACACTTTAGGGCCCAATTCTTTTGAGCCTCCAAGGTACTCCTCACTGTCAAAATTGCATCTGCAGTATCACTATCCAGTGTGTGGGCTGGGGGTGTCAAGTGAAACATCTCTAACACCATTCCCTCCTTGTTTCCGAAGGAAAGACTAATTTGATTGAGTAGTCTTGGGAGTGGAAGGACTACTGATTCCAAATTAAGGACTGAGGGATTTATGAACCCATTGCACTAAGTCTCATAATTCACAGCACTGGCTATATTTCCTCCAAGCATTACCACCAAATTAAGTCTCACTAGGGTTCTTAATAAAGCTGAAATGCAGACCCCAATATTAGTCTTTTTAATCTGACAGTTACCCTGCCTATTTGAATATTAAAGTAAACTCAAAAGCAAACCAACTCCTGGGAAGGAGTCAATGAGTTCTTTTTCTAGCTGATAGCTTATCCATGTGCCTTCTGCCATGCCTAGACTCTATCTACTGCCAAACTGCTATTCAGTACTTACACAGTACCACGTGTGTATGACACTTGTCAAAACACATAACAAAACAAAGTCCCTGATGTATGCTGCCTAAAGTATAAAAGGATGGATGTGATACAAAGTACAAGACAGGAAGATAGGAGCAGATGGAATCATAGCAGTGGAGGACTAACAAAAAGAAGGGTACATAAGGACAGATTTGAAGAGGGAGAGAGAGGTTGCTTGACACTGAGGAATAAGGAGGCTACTCTAGCCCGGGGAGGAGGGAGAAAAAAAGACAGAGTGGAGAATGGGAGAAGGGGTCAAAGGATCATTCAAGACAAGGGACTGGACACTGTGTAGGATATAAGAGAAGGTCTAGGAGGAAACGAAGACTTATGAGATCACAATCCAAAATAGTACCAACACAGAGACAAAACTAGTAAAGGCAGTTTAATAAGGTATCAATATTTTTGAGATCTGAAAACTAGATATTTTTCCTCTCATTTATTGTTTTCCCACATGCTGCTTCCAGTTCTAAAATAAGCCAAGTATAGGATGAAAAATAATCCATGGTCAACACCTAAAAATACTTTCAAGGGGAAAAAATAAGATGGTGTAACCATTGCAAGAAATGGGATCTGAGGCTGATTTAAATATAAAGCAGCCTGTTTTATCAATTTGTTTTAATGTTTTATTTATTATGTTTTAGCAATTATTTCCATGCCCATTCTTTGCATAACTATAGAAACTTCAAATGTTTCTACAAACTATTTCACAAAGAACAATTTTCAGATAAAATTAGAGGCTTGCAAATAAGTGACAAGTGTTTGACTGAATGCCAGTACTTGGTGAATGGAAAACCAGCAGCTCCCTGTTACAAAATGTACCAACAGTTCATGACTAATAATACACATGGAGCCTGGCAATTTATATGCTTCAAATATAAAATTTTCTAAAAATAATATTTTACCAGTGTATTTTTAGCCAGGTAAAAATCTCTTGGGAACAAATCCGAGTCACACTGTGTTTCTGCAGTTGGCCCCAATAAAAGAAACTCAATTTAAAGACCAAATTCTACTCTCACTTACCAGAGTATAAATCCAGAGTACCTCCACTAAAGTCACTGATATAAATGAAAGCAGAGCAAGGCCTTCAGGACATTGACTTCAGTGGGAGTGATTTACACCACAGTTACAGTCCAGAATTTGGCCCAAAATCTGGACTAGGCAGAAACTGAAATGATGAATGGAAAAAGTCATGTATCATTTAAGGCCCATCAGTCAGACTGTTCAAAACTGGATTTTCTTAAGGTCTCTCAAAGTACTGATTTTGTGTTACAGGTTCAGGAAAATTAATAAGAAATTAATTATTGATATAAAAATAATGTCTCCTTTGATAGGAAAAGGATCTGTAGGCAAAGACCATTAAAATCTATAGTGACAAAAATGAGACATTATCTCACCTCTGAATTAACAATCTTGGAACCAAGATTATTGCTTGGACAATGATTCTCAAAGCACTGATCACTGGAAAGCAGATATCAGTAAAAGCAACCCCAGTTTTGCAAAACATTCTCACTCAGGATTCAGTTTTCCAAAGCAAAAAATAAGTGTGGTTTGAATTTGGGTCCCATTTAACTAAATCCCTCCTCACCCCCTCAACAAAACTCGGGGGAGGTAATAAATGTTTGTACTTTTGTCCCTCTGTACACAAGATCACCAAAAATAGAGTGGTTGGGGTTCTGCAAACTTCTATTGGAAAGAATGTTTTGGGGCTCACTCCATCTCTTTTAGCTGCCTGTTACCTTGGTGCCTGGGGGAAAATAGACAAAGGTCCAGGCCCTATTTATCCAACACACACACACACCCAATTTGATGACAGTAAGGTTTCAGGTAAATAGTTCCAATTTTCCAGAAAATGCATCTGGAGGTAATAGTCTTTAATATTTGCAGGTGCAGTCTTGGAGGTTTCTGAGCGTGGAAATGAACAGAAATCCGGCTATCCCTTCTTCTCCTACAGCCTCCTTTCCCCTCCCTGCATCTACAGCAGGTGAGGGCCACATATGGGTATGGAAATTGTATGGTGGGCCATGAATGCTCACGAAACTGGGGGTTGGGGTGCGGGAGAGGGTTATGGCTCTGGCTGGGGGGGTGGGCTCTGGGGTGGGGCTGGGGATGAGGGGTTAGGGTGCAGGAGGGCGCTCTGGGCTGGGACCAAAGGGTTCTGACAGTGGGAGGGGGATCAGGGCTCGGACAGAAGGCTGGGCGTGGGAGGGGGTGAGAGGTGCAAGTTCTGGGCGGCACTTACCTCAAGCAGCTCCCAGAAGCAGCAGCATGTCCCTCCTCTGGCTCCTACGCAGAGGCGCGACCAGGTGGCTCTGCGCACTGCCCCCTCTGCAGGTGCTGCCCCCGCTGCTCCCATTGGCCATGGTTCCCATGGAGCCATGGGAGATGCGGGGGCAGCACTTGGGGTGGGGGCAGCGTGCAGAGCCCCGTCTGCCCCTTCACATAGGAGCCAGAGAGGAGACATGCTGCTGCTTCTGGGAGCCGCACATAACCACGGCACATGGGGAGCCCGGCAAGCCCCCGACTCCGCTCCCCGGCTGGAGCGGAGCAAGCCCAGACCCCGCTCCATGGTGGGAGCTTGAGGGTGGATTAAAACATCTGAAGGGCCAGATGCAGCCCCTGCGCCATAGTTTGCCCACCCCGATCTACAGTGTCCACCATTGTAATATCTTTTACATTTCATATTGTTAATTTTTTGCACAACAGCATTTTGAATCAGGGCAGAGAAAATTACTTTATGACAGTCTCCATCATCTGGGCTGGCATGGTTTTATGTTGCTAAGAATTCTCATGGAAGGTGAAGTGCTAGTCAGGCCAATCTTCTGGCACACGCAGAATGCTCATTCTCTCTCAATTTCACCACCTCTGCACTCTCACTCTGTATGTACATATATACATCTCTGAGTACTACCAGACTAGATGTGGAATCTCTCTCAGAGTACAACCAGCTAATAGTGGAATGGAATTAAACCCATAAAGAGTCAGAAAGGTTTGAGGCATACATGGAGAAATAGCTGATGTTTTTCAGGGCACGTGAGCCTAAATCAGAAAGTTTGGAGTCTAAAAGAATTAAAGAAAACAAAAAACATACATAAAAAGGGAGATGTTCTATATAAGACAGAATGAGCAAAAAATGCAGGCGTGCTAGAAAGGAAATCCCTAAAGCTGTCAGAGAAATATCCCACTGCAGCTTGAAAGGAAAACAGAATACTAAGATGCAAAAACTAGGTGACCAGACAGCAAGTGTGAAAAATCGGGACAGAGGGTAGGGGGGTAATGGGCTTCTATATAAGAAAAAAGCCTCAAATATCGGGACTGTCCCTATAAAATCAGGTCACCCTAGTAAAAACAGGGGAACAGAGTAACAAGAAGGAAGAAATTATTCTCCACAATGAACTCATTACTGGTTAGAGCACAGTTGGACAGTGGTGTCCCGTTTGGGCACTGTTATGCAGAAAGAACAACAAGAGGGTTAAAGTGGTGAGCCATAACAATTATTTAAAATATTAGGGGCAACAAAAGCGGGGCTGTACTCACTGGAGAAATTTTGTTTCATGGGAAAAGAGAGTTTTCATTTTAAATCTTTCATCTTCAATACAAATGCTTGAGGAACATGAGAGCCCTTTATATTCTCTTTAATGATCACTATAAAACAAATCATGAATCCTTTTTTTGTTGTTGTTTCTATGTGGTAACAATTCCTGAGGAATCTCATTGTAATTTGGCACTCATTAATATGCAGCTATTAAAGTGCTATCAAAACTGTTATCAAACACAATTATAGGGCACAGTTTGGCTAGGGCACAGCTGAGGACTTCTGTTTGAATTTCCTCATGACAGGTGTTAGTGGGAATCCTTCAAAAAGAAAGTTACAATTATAACGTTGACAGGTACAGGCATTGTCTATGGTTCAGGAAAGTACTTAAGCACATGCTTAATTTTAATCAGATGAGGAGTCTGTTGTATCAAGCAGGCAAGGTACTAACAAGCTTCAACAGGACTTTATTTTTACAATGGAAACCTCTTTACCAAGCTGCTGCTGCACCCTCTGTAACTCTCACTCTGCCTCCTCAACTCCTCCTCCCCCCTCCTTCCTATTTCCTGTCCTTTCAGACTCCGAACAGCCAGTGCTCCCAGTTCTAATCATTACAAGTACATCTAAACACCACAGAGTCCCACCAAAATCTATGCTCCTCCAAGTTAAACACAGGCTTAAGTATTTGGGTGGATTGGGACCACTGTTATTTCTTGGGGGGTTTTCCCCCATGATAGTTGCGACTTCCCTAATAAAAGTTTGAAAATATTATTTCTTTCCTACCATTTTTTCTCCATTTTATACATGATAAAAAGTTTCTTACTTTTGCTTCTTACAAATCAAAAGCCATTATAAGTTTGCCTCCTTTATGTCTGTGTTACCAGTATTACTGGTTATAATTCTCAGCATAGCTCTGGCGATATCTGAGGCCCAATTCTACCCCCAGGTACCCCCAGGCAACTTTAGCTGGTGTCAGTGGGACCTGTATGTGCATAACTGAGGTCACAATTGGGACTAGGCTCTGCTTAACTTCTCCTCCTCCTCCAAGAGGGCTCTGCAGTCAGTGCCACACTGAAAACAGGCCAACGTTAACCCGAACTAGGTATCATTTAGCTTGCGCTCCCAGGGACTACACAGAGCCGTTACAGTGCAGCACGCCAGTGCACACTATAGTTTACACCCCCACAGTCCAGGCGCAGTATAGATATGCTCTGTATTTCAACTGTGCCACTACATCTCTCCTCCATCAAGTTTTACAATCAGTGAGAAAGTGATTTGGAGCTATAAAGTGTCTGATAAAATTAATAAAAACATAATAAACAATGTCTGAACTATGAATGTTCTCAGATACTAGCAGATAACCACTCTCCATGTTCTCCCCACAGATTTAAGAGCAAGAAGCTAGAGACGATTACACAATAGCAAAAAAAATGCACTAATTAAATCCATAAGCGTCTTTTATGGTTAAGGCAAGATTTATAATTTTAACATAATATAGCAAGGTTGCAACTATTTGTATTCTTGAGGCAATATTATCTTCTTGATGGTTTCATTATTGAATACCTAAAACACTCTCCTCCCCGGAAGAATTGTAGTCAACAGTGATTTTTGTCTTAAGAAATGAGTGCAAATTTAATAATTCCTCAAAATACAAATGACTTTTTACAAAATAAACTAGTGAATCCCATTTAGTAAAGGACAGATCCCTATCTTGTTATCTGTTAGATGGAAGTTTCTGTGGAAACAAAGTTAAATATTTCCAAAACTGCTCTATAAATATGGGTATAATTTATTGGTAGGTATTTACAAATCAGACAATGTAAGTATTACTTCACAAGGAGGTAGCCATTGTTAACCATACAGGGAATTAAACACAAAAGAATGAACAGGAGTACTTGTGGCACTTTAGAGACTAACAGTTATTTGAGCATAAGCTTTCGTGGGCTACAGCCCACTTCATCAGATAGATAGAATGGAACATATAATAAGGATATATATATACACACTTACAGAGAACACGAAAAGGTGAGAGTTGCCCTACAAACTCTAAGAGGCTAAATAATTAAGATGAGCAATTAGCAGCAGGAGAAAAAAAAAACTTTTGTAGTGATAATCAAAATGACCCATTTCAGACAGTTTGACAAGAAGGTGTGAGGATACTTAACATGGGAAAATAGATTCAATGTGTGTAATGGCTGTAGCCAACAAACAGGGCTCCTTATGCTCAAATAAATTTGTTAGTCTCTAAGGTGCCACAAGTACTCCTGTTCTTTTTGCAGATACAGACTAACATGGCTGCTACTCTGAAAAGAATGAATGGAATGCACAAATCAGTGAAAATACAACAGCAATGACATTATAGTGATTCATCAATTTAAGGTTTCAGTCTAGCACTGGAACTTGAAGCTAAGAGTTTTGGATCTTCCTTTAGAAAGTGCCTCTAAAATGCACTAAAATTGCTTTTATAAAAATTACACAGATTTTAACTACTACATTTCACCTATATGGTACTAATTAAGGCATAAAATGTGCCTGGAATATAGGCATTATCCCCATTTTACAGATTAGGGAGAAAGAAAAAGTCAAAATAATCAGAAGTGGCCATTGATTTTCGTGTTCCCATCTTGATGACAACTTGGGATTGATTTTCAGAATTTTTGTGACCCCCAAACTCCACTTAATGTCAGCGGGAGCAATGACTGCACAGGTCCTCTGAAAATCAAGTTCAAAATATCCAGGGTTACACACTCAAAAATAGAGGCATCCAATATTATTAATGTGCAAGTGACTTGACACACACGGAAACCAGCCTAGACTAGAACCCAGTTGTTCTGACTCCTAATTTCCTGCTCTAAACAACAAACAGGGCTCCTTCCCCACAATAAATCACAGAGCCAAGTACAGGGAAAGAGGCATAACCATCCTCCAAATAGGAGCTCAGATACTACGAAAAAGGCATAAATTCCTAGACAGAGAGTAACTGGAGAGAATGTATGCATCGGAAGCCACATTAATGTGCACCTGTTTCCTTACTGTAGGAAGGCTGGGCACAGCAGCCATTAATATATGTACCTCACTCCAGATCCGTTGACCACATCCCAATATGCCCTGTGCTGGCTCCTCCAGTGCAGCACCTGTAGAGCAACAACTGTGTTTCAATGGTGCTGGAAGTGGGGTACTCAGTCTCCTCCCAACGCTTCCTCTGCCTGCTGGGAGTTTGTTAAGTGCATGACTTTTTACAAAGTAAACTACACAGCCAGCCAAAATTCTGCCCAATGAAAATAGCAACAACACAGTAAAAATATTTACAAAACAGGACATGATGAAAGACCCAGCAGACAGGGTCAACCAGCTCACTTTTCTGCCATGTTTGAGACAAGATCTAAGAATACCCTCATGGCTGCCACTCTCTGGGCTACTTCACATTACAGGTTGCCATAAGGTGACAATGAGAAGAGTCTGATTTTTGCAGCCCTTCAGAGCTACCTTCTGGCCGGATTGAAGTGCAAGCTTGGTTAGGAGGAGAGGGAAGCTGCCCATCCCAGACCACAAGAAAGGTGTCATCATGGCAGTCAAGGAGGGTAGCAAATTGTAGGGTGAACAGGATGACACATGGCACCCAGGCCTAGGGCTTGTGACTGCCGAAACTATCATCAAATTAAAAACAAAGAGTATTTCAGCTAGGCCAGAGGCTCAGCAGTCATGTTCCAAAGTACCATACAGGACCTAAGATTTCAAGGTAGGGGAGCCCAACACTAAAACAGCCATGGACAATGGCTTGGGATTGAGGTGCACTGGCAAAGCCCCTGACTAGAGGTCGCTGACCAAATTTGCTAGAAAAGATTGCCAGCCTAGAACTCCAGACCTGGGTTCAATTCCCTGTTCAATTCCCTGTTCTGCCATATACTACGCCTGGGACCTTGGGCACATCACTCAGTCTCTCTCTCGGTCTTAGATCCCCATCTGTAACACTTCCCTACCTCACAGGTATGTTGTGAGGAGAACTACAAAGATGTAGTACCTCTCAGTAGTAGTGCTCAGCTACTCTGGTAGTGGGGGCTATACAAGTACCGAAGATAGAAATATTGCTGTGGACATGTGTATTCACTCCTTAGAAGTAGGCTCTGGGAACCTTCTAGATATATTTAGTCCTGGGTGAACTGTTCCAGAATCAATCTGTGTGGGACTATTAGGCTCGGCATCCTCTATAGTACTTAGTCCTGCCATGAGTGCAGGGGACTGGACTAGATGACCTCTCGAGGTCCCTTCCAGTCCTATGTCTCCTCTACCTGGATGCAGCTGCATGCTTTTTAGGAGGAAAATACTATTGCCATCTGACAGGAGAAACCCTCATAGTGGGGGAGGAGGGAAGAGAACACTAGCTCTGATATAATTGGTCTGGAAAAAACTCATTAGGTGTAGATCAATGTCCCGCGTCAGTATCTTGGGTGGGAACAGCTGTGCATAATACCCACATGGGCATGGAGATAATTAGGGTGGGAACAATAAACAGAGCATAAAAGAAATGTGATTACCAGAGTTTTAACCCAGTTAACATAACACCAAAAATACGTAATCATATACAGTCTGGACCAATCCTAAGAGGTGTTAGTCACCTACTGAGATCTGGACCCAAATAAGTCAATGCGCATTGCTAATAAATTAGGATTTCTCCCACAGATTGTGGCAAGAAATTACCCCAAACTCAATAAGTAACTCCTACATTTTTTTGCCAAATTCTTGCCTTGCTAAAACACACACTTCAGTATGATATACAAACATGTGCTTCACATCTATATATGGGTTAAAATACCTCCTCCCAAAACTCCACAACTCTAATAGTCTCTTTATGCCTAAATTACTATTTAAAATGAGACAATACCAATGAATAATAAACATTTATGCAGCAATGAAAACTTAATACAGAACCAAGGCACGTCTCAGCGAGATAGCAAGCAGTGTATGCAGAGATTTTGCTGACATTTCGGAATTAGAAGGGAAAACTCAAGGATTAGAAGGAATAGCATTTGTTCCTCTCTTAAGAGCATGCTGTGATGCAAAGGTCAGTCTGTCTGCTGCCACCTCCCTGACACCACTAGCATGTCTCCCTTTTCTGCTTTCAATCCCTCAGGAACTGGTACAGTCACATTAGTCTGGCCTGACTAGCCTGATACGTCACCCTGTCTGCCAGAAAAATGCAGCATATCCTAAAATGCAGAGCAGGAGGCCAAATGCACCAAATCAGCAGTCATGCTATTGCTAAGAGAAGAGGTTATGAGGCCACAGTGTGCAATCCCTAGATGGCACAGATGACCCAGTATTCTGGAGGAAAGAGGGGACAGCTAGGATTCATTCAAAAAGACCCCATTTCCAGTGCATCACCCACCTTCTCCCAGGTTCAAATGCCTGCAGAGGAGGTTCATGATATGTACGGCTATTTTCAAAATACACCACACGCCTACACAGCAACCTCTATATAATGTTAATCAGTTCAGTTTGCTGCTGCAGCGGACCATCTGCTTTGCTCACACCATAGTACTCTAACATACTATCTGCTTACACTGCTGTCAAGCACATTGAGGCATCAGCAGTAGAGAGGCAATCTGATCCATGCTGAAAACGTTAGTACACTAGCAAAAATAAAACAAGTGAAGGAACATACACTTCTTCTCTCACAGTGGAAAGCAACATATTTAAAGAACCACACAGATGAACATTCAAGTGAAACCTAAATACCGCATATTATAAATGAAGTGCTGTCTCTGATGACATGTATTTGCAGTCTAAAGATGGAAAATTTCATTTAGCATGAATTTCCTAGGTAGCCAGTTGCATTCAAGGGTACAATCTGACTGATAATATATTCTCTGTACATTGCAGTTGAATATAGAACGTCAACCTGCCCATCATCACATACAATCACAAACCATCCCCCCCATATACAAAATACACCCACCACAACTAACAGCCCTTCCATCATCAGAGACCAGCACAAATGCAGAACACACCCACCCAGTCAACACCCCTGTAAATACAAATCACATACCCCAAATACACAGCACACCTGACAACCAACACCCTGCCACCACCCCAACTAAAAAACCAAGATCACCTCCTGCCACCACCAAAAATAGCAACACCTCCACCGAACACCACCTCCCTACACACACACACACACCCCTCTCAAAACACCACACTTTTCTAACCTGTGTGTCAAATCCATTCTCTAGAGAGTTACTCTTCCTGGGGGGAAACCCATCCCCTGCATTCTCAGGTCCATGAGGTGATTTGAGGGGGATCTGGCTGGAGTATGATGGCTTGGTCACCTCCACCTTGTTCCCAAACTTCAGGTAACAGGGTTGCGGGATGGTCCTGGCTGTCGGGACATGCAGGATGGGAGCAGCGCTGTGTACGGGTTTAGGTAGTCCCGATTTCATTTTGGAGGCCACCAGGATGGCTGGCATTTTCTCTTTCTGCTTTCCTAACACGTTTCTGTCAGCAGCAGCAACAGTAGTAGCAGCAGCCAGGGAGAGTGAAAAGGCAGGTTTGGGAAGCCGCTATGGTAAAATAGCACTGCTTAGGAATCTCCAAAAACTGCTTAGAAAATAATAGAATGAATAAAACTGACACTTAAGCCTAAATTATCGCAGTGTCTTGTGAGCCTTCCACCTGTTTCCTCTAATTTTATTTTAATTCTCAACCACTGTCCTTCTTCCACTCCTCTTCTGTTGCTACTGCTATTTAACTTGTTCTTCCCTTTCAATTGCTGACTCCTATAATTTTCTCTCTTGGAAATGGGAGACTTTTACTTCATTATCTTGTCACTGCATCTCCAAAGTGAGGCAGCCTTTTGGAATAAAAAAAGAACCTGCTGCAGCATATGCAGTGTGTGTGTGTGAGAGAGAGAGAGAGAGAGAGAGAGCGGCGAGCAAGCAGGATTTCCAGCTTAAGATGTCTTTCTTCAGTCTTAGCCAAGAAGCAGATGTAGCTCAGTGTGTTAATGACTGATGCCCTTGGATGCAAGCCTTAGAGAATCAAGCTGCTTAGTCTTAATATCTGTGAACAGGACAATGATGCTAGAGCAGAAGGAGAAACGCCCATTGATGACATTTAAATTAAAAAAAAATGCCAGTGGCAACAAAATTTTCCAGCTCTTCCAGTGATGATCGTGAAACACGGAGTAAAAATTCAGCTGTCAAATAGGAGGGACAGCAGCCACCACCTCATTTTAAACACCGGCACTGACACAGGCTTCAGCACTACTGCTAATATATTGTGTTTGTTAGAGACAGCCTGCTGTGCCTACACCAAAGAAGGCTACAGAGATTAGCTGGAGTAGGGGAAGGTTGCAATCTGACAGTACAGTGAAACAGTGCAGCCCTCTGATTGGTCCTCTCAACTCAAATCAGAAACAAAATATCTCTGCAAAAGAGGAGTGGCTTCAACTCCTGTGACTGGCAGGGAACTGTGCGACTGTGCTCAAGTACAAAGCAGGATCTGTAACAGCTCTGCAGCAGCACTCACAGCTGAGCTGTGCTAATGTTAAGGATGCACTAGAGTTTCCAAGCCATATTTTTTTTAAAAAGCATTTTCAAATAAAAACACATGGGACTGAATCATCACTCAATTTTTACTCATTCCTCATTCAGGAAAACTCCCCCTAAAAAGTGTAAAGGAGTTTCTCTGAATAAGGACTTACTAATTTAACCTGTTAGCAGTACTTTGCACATGTATAGCACCTTGCATTTAAGGATCTCCAAGTGTAATGCTCTATCCTGATACATAGAGGACACGAGCTAGCTCAAGGTGTATCATCTCATGCTTTATCTTTGGAGGTCTCCAGTTCAATTCCTAGCAAGTTAGGCCAAGATGGTTGCCATCATGCCAACAGTTGACAAAGGTTGTATGGGATAATTAGTCCCATTTTACAGCAAGATACTGGAAGAGCTAAGCGACTTGCTCCAGGTCACATAGTGGGTAACTGGCACAGTTAAAAAATAAAACCCACCTCCTGTTCTAACCACTATCCACTTCCCACCTAACAATCCCTACAGACTGCCTCTTTGAACAGATAGCCTAAGCTCAGATCCAGGGGCGACTCTAGACTTTTCGCCGCCCCAAGCACGGCATCATGCCGCGGGGGGTGCTCTGCCGGTCGCCGGTCCCGCGGCTCCGGTGGACCTTCCGCAGGCACCAGAGCTGCCCTCCCGGCGACTGGAAGAGCGCCCCCCACGGCATGCCGCCCCAAGCACGCACTTGGCATGCTGGGGCCTGGAGCCGCCCCTGCTCAGATCATATTAAACTGTGGAGTATTTTTGCAAGAGGTTTCATATCTAGTACCCAGTAGGTTATTTATAGACAAATACAAAGTCTGGACATGCTATCATTGCAAACTCCTGTCTCTCCTGCTTAGCACTTGCTACTGACTCCATAATTAAAGTGAGTTATGTGATGCTTCTGTAATTTTACACAAAGTCAACATGTTAAATATTTATTTTGATTTTGACACCACGACCGTCAAATACACTGGCTCTGTGGGATGCTTTGCATTAACTCTAAGTGGGTAATTTATTTTTTTTTATCAGTAAATGTATTTTCCCTCTAGTCTCTTTATCCACTAATCTCAGATTACAAACTGCTCATCTCTATTCTTCCATCTCACTGAGATAGGCCTTCCAATGTTTTCTCTCCTGCCACAGCATGAAGCACAGCTTCTGGCTAGAAATTATTGTGAAGAAAAATTCAAACATAAAACTTGACAACCAATGTCAGATTTACCACATTAAAGGTCTGGTAGTTGTAGGAGCTAAAACTTATTTAATGCTACTAATTTTAGTTTTTTGCAATATTCATAAGCTATTGAAGAAGCAGAAAAGATAATATATCTTTATTTTTTGTCTTTTGCTTATGAGTTTGATTAGATTCAGTGCATCTTCCCCCAATTTCATAAGATTCTGCCAGTTTTCGGGGATCTGTCTGAATCCTGAAAAGCTAACTACCTAGCTTGCAGATACAAAGAAATATACAAAATTAATTTGAGTAAATAAAAAATACTTTTAGTGCTACTTTTTAAATGACTATTGAATGTTATGTTTGTTGAAGATGGTAGATTGAATTCCCTAGTGAAGGAATCTTATATTTATTCCCTAGAATGGCCATGCTCATGGACAAGAACAGGTCAAGTTTCCACAGAATACTCCCTACTGTCTCTATCTTTACCTACTGGAATAACTCTAGAATCCAATCCAGGCCTTCTGCTGAATGCCAGTTGTTTTGGTGGTTTAATGATGTGGACACCTACCCTCCAGGATCTAACCTGAATTCCACATAGGCAACTGAACAGCCAACAAATGAAATAATTTACAGTCTCTGCTTCCGTTATGGGTGACATACAGACTAGGGACCTAAAAGTAGAAATTTCTATTACTAATCCCTTGCAATCTAGGCACCCTTTGTGCGCGTGTATTCTGTTGTGACTATTTTACCAGATCCAAATGATGCAACTCAATGTCACTGAGATACAGTGTCCTGCTGGCAAGACACAATGTCATCACGTCACAAAATGATGTCATAACATTTTAACATGTCACATTACAGGCTACATTTGCAAAGGTGGAGAACCTGAAGTTTTATCCCTCTGCCTTGACCCATCTTTGGAGATTATTAGTTATTTTCAGTTGTTCCTTAAGGCTTGGATTTTCAAATGTGCCTATTTACAACAGAAAGTCAATGGGAGTTGGGCATCTAACTCACTTAGCCTCCTTAGAAAAACGATTTAGGCTGGGATTTTCAATCACCCAATTTCAATACCTTGGTTAATTTCCAATACTAAAGAAAGAATAAACTATGTTTAAAAGGCGATATTTCAGTCAAAAGCATCCAAATAAAAAACCACGAACCTTATCTTCCCTGGAGATTGCCACATGTGTCACACTGGCCCCTACTCATGCACACAAAGGGAAAAGGTGAAAGTGCAAGAAACCTTTTAACTCAATTCTCTTGGGCAGGGCCCATTCCAGCATCTGTTCCATCTTTGTCTAGGCCCTCCTTCCCCTGCTCAACACCCTTCATCGTCCCCTCTTCCATTCCTACAGTCCTGCTCAGGCAGTGATCATGGTCATCACCTGTTTGTGAAGATCCTTTGGGTGAATCTCCTACATGAACTGAAAAACTAGGCAGTAAAGTCAAAGGGCAGCTAAGGAATGGAATGTCTGCCATTAGCAGAGAATCATGGATGCCCCCTGGCTGCTGTGTGGTGTACTGAAGCAGTCTTCTAGGCAACATTAACCAAGAAGGGGATGATCAGGGCTTCTGGGAGCCCAAGAAGGTCTGCCACAAACTTAACTCCTCTCCTCTACACTCCTACTCTCCTCTCTGGACTATCACTCAGCTCTTGGACTGCCTTCCTCAACAATTTCTCAAGTCAGTATTGTGTATTCTTCCACACTTCATTCTTTCTTTCACATCACACCAGTGGGGGACAATGCTACAGTAGGGGAGGAGGGGGGGAACGGACGGAACACAGGTGGGGTTGATGCAGGAGCACCCTGTGAATAGCATACAGCATAATTTCTTTCTGCACTGACACAGAGCAGCTGTGCTCTCTCTCTGGTTGGTTGGTTCTCTAGTACTGCCCATATTCTAGGCAGGACTGATTCTATTTTTTTAGATTAAAGGAGAGGGATGACTCAGGAGTCATTTTCCCATTTTTGGCCAGCCTGGGGCAGGGAGCAGCCAGCACACAACAACACAAGCAAAAATGGTGCAAAAGCTGGGTTATGATCATTTTTTTTTTGGTTTATGGATTGGTAGATGATGCAGTATGGGCTGTAACCATCTCTGCTGTCATGCAAGCAAAGCATGCTGCTGCTGCTGAGCGCCTCTGTCTCTGTCATCTGCAGCGGCACATCAGTAACACAGTCACAAAAAAAAAAAAAAAACAGGCTCCATGATTGCCATGGCATCTGCCAGGGCAATCCAGGGAAAAAGGCGCGAAATGCTTGCTGCTGCTGCTGGAGGAAGAGGAAGGTGATTTTGACATGACCACGAACCAGAACCAATTTTTTTGATTTTTTCAGGCACTGGGATCTCAATCTGGAAATTCAAAAGGGCGGGGGGGGGGGGGGCGGGGATGGGATGGATAGAATAGCTACCCCCACAACAGTGCGCAAGTCAGAGTCGAGATGCTAGCTCGACCGTGGACGCGCACACCACCGATTGTGTGTTTGTAGTGTGTGGCGCGATTTTTTTATACAATCTGTTTTACAAAACCAGTTTATGCAAATTCGGAATAGTCCCGTAGTGTAGACGTACCCTTAAATACCTTCCCTTCATAGCAAGAAGCCTCAGAGAGGGTGACAGGTAGAATTAACACTTTCCTGTGCTAGCTTCAGAGAATCTGTTCCTAAACACATGTAGTGTTTGTTTAATCTCTCTCGTCCCATTGAGGTATGTACTGAATTTGGAGAAGCACCTAGACTCTGAGGCCATAGGTCTTTAACTTGGAATTGCCAGACTTTCTAACTTTTGTGGTTTTGGACAAACCTACAGTATACTCATAATGGCTTCCCTTCTTTTTGCCCCTCTATTTGGAATTTGGAAAGAGCATGGTTTGGTGTCCAAAATCTCTGTGGGAACTACATCAGTTCCTGTACTTTGTGTCTGCCTCCTGTGTGCTTCCTTTTATAGAATATGAGATGATTACATTCCTTTTAAAAAGCAACTA
Source organism: Mauremys reevesii (assembly GCF_016161935.1). Lineage (NCBI taxonomy): Eukaryota > Metazoa > Chordata > Testudines > Geoemydidae > Mauremys > Mauremys reevesii. Next base: position 84,367,570 of record NC_052626.1, on the reverse strand, counting down.
GCATAGCAATTCTCCTATAGTTTAAGCTTTAATAATTAACTTCACCTCCAGTGGTAACAATGGTGCCAGGATGACCTTAAAATAAGTTACAGTAATTAATTTTATGTCCAAGCTGCCTCTTCTGTGTATTTAAGGTGCAGGAGTGTTTTCTGTAGCAAGGAAAAATGGGTTATAATGGTTAAAATCTAACTCCCATATCATGAGGACTCACACTGTGCAGATCCTCCACCACCTGAGGGTTTGAGAACTATGTTTTACCATATGACTCATGACAGTAACAAAAATAATCTGTGGGGGGGACTCTGTATGAGGCCATAAATTAGACTGAAGATGGGCTATGGGTCAAACAATGCTGCTTTTCTAGTATAAATGTACGCTTCCTGTGTCCAAACTAATTGTCCTGACTTTGGCTTTTATTCATGCATTTTTAATGTTATGAAAAATGCTCTTAATTAAAGCTGGTTGAGAAATTAGGGGAGTGATTTTCAGAAGAAATTCAAATATTGAAAATATTTGGCTGAAAAATGAAATATTTTAATTTGGAAATGTCATGATGCTAGATGGGAGTTGTCATTTGGGTGCCTCATGCTCTCATTCTTCTCTATAGGCTGAGTTCTCTGATTGGACTACATCTCCCATGATGCACGATAGTCTTCTCTCTTGCAGAGGGGAGCTGTCCTTGGCTATGGTATCTCCACAGAGGACAATGAGGACACAAGGCAACTGAACTACAAATCCCATGAGACACCGCAGCTGCATTTCCAAATCAAAATAGTGTAGCTTTTGGCTGAAGTATTTTGCTTTTCAGGCATCTGATTATTTGACATAAATAAATACATTTTCTGTGGGGGAAAAAGACATTTTTAGTGAAAATTTTCACTTATCTGAAAGCCCAATCTTCCAGTGGAAAACAGTTGAGATGACAATATTTTGACTAGCCCTACTCTTAACATATAATATGTTTGCAAAAACAAATCAGTGAACAGAAAAAAAAATCAAGTTTCCCAAAGTGGATCCAACCGGACCCTAAGAAACCTAAAGAGATGTTATTTCTGTCAGATCTATGTAAAATTAATGTTTTGGGCCTCCCTCTGCTGCTGGTGCAGCATAGATTAACCAAGAAGCACCGTCCTCAGACTTGAGTGGAAAGCAAACGCTGATGCTGGTGCACCAGGATTTTTCAGGCGTAACAAGAAGCTTTATGATATGCAGTTGTTAAACACAAACAGCTGTGTCGATTTCAGCTCCATCCAAAACACAGGGGTGGGTGTGGGTGGGGGGAATGACAATCAAAATCTGACACATAAATGGACGCAATGTGCAGGAATTTTATGTTCCTTTTCATAAACAGTGGGTCTGATTCTTCTCTCACTAGTGAAAATCATCTTCTTCAACGAAGGCAACAGAGTTGCACCAGTGCAAGTGAAAGGGGAATCAGAAAAAGTAAAAATAAAATTATTATTATTAATAATAATTAATAATACCTTGGCTAAGTGTGCTTATAATTCAGCAATGATGATTGAGCTTAACTCATTCACCAGGTTAAAGATACCATTATCAATATTTTCTTTTTCCTTTAAGCATTTATGGGACTCTCTCAAATCGCAGCCTAATCACTTAAGTCTGTGTAAAACTACCTAAAATGTCATCTGCCACCAATATTGTTCCCACAAAAACTCCCTTTTCAAAATTTACAGTTGCCAGAAGACTAGTTTTCCTATGGACTGTACGCAAAGTCATGCCTGGCATAATTCCATTAACTTCAGTGGAGTTCTGCCAAGGACTATTTTTGGCATTGCAGGTGTTTTTAATAGTTAAATCAATCTTTTGTCATATTATTTAAAAACCAAGGGCCTAATACCACAAGTCATACTCATGAAAGGAGTCCCTTTGAAGTCCATACTCATGCGAATAAGAATTGCTTCTATGAATAAGGGTTGCAGGATCAAGCCCCAATTTTTTGCTATGATACTGAGGGATGGAGCATGGGCCAGTGGTTAGAAAACAGGCATATACATGCATTATCTGATCTGGCATCCCTATGTCTTACACCAGGGAAATCAATCTTTGCATTGAAGTTCTCTGTATAGTACTCAAGGGAAATTAGAAGACCATGGATCTATTCCCAGCTCTGCCATTGAAGCTTGGCCTACACTACAGAATTTTGATCCTGCCATCACCTTTGCAAACCCTTGGAATATTTTTGACACCTACCAGGCTGATTCTCCACCATCTTGCACTTTGTTCAGTCATTCACACCTGTGTAAAATGACTGCCAAGGGGGTATGAACAAATAAATCATAATGGTGGCATTTTACATCATCTTTGCACAAGTGTAAATCGCTACACAAGGTGCAAAGCAGGCCTATCATGTCTGCACACAAAACTTCTTGCAACAGTATAAGAAGCACTGTAAAGATATTGGCACCACCATTGCACCGAGCAATACTCCTGACCATTGGATCCTATATCAGGCCATTCTGCACCTGGTAGTGCCAGTGAGGACAGTAACAGCAGGTATTGCAGTTGCATCCAAGCAACTGGTCTACCCAACACCATTCAACAATACCCTGAAATTTTCCTAAGTGATTTGTCTGGCCATTTTTGGATCTCTGTAGTCAGTGGAAATCCTGGAAATACTTTACTTGTACATGATGAGCGGCACAAACATTAGCTACCATGCCAAGCACCTTTTGACCAACAGCCACTTCTGTGATTTCACTGTCTTCCAGTCATTTTTGGACTCGTGATCATGTCTTCTCAGAAGATATCCCACATTCATGTTCCTAGCAGGCTCCAGACAGACACCCAGGCACTCAACCAGACTCCGTGTTTGACTTAAGGAAGTCAATTTCCCTACATGTAAAATAAGGTAATAGCACTTACCTCACAGGGGAGCTGTGAAGCTTTGTTCATTATTGCTTATACGCGATCTGCAACATCACAGGAATGTGAAGCATTATTATAGCGACTCCATATTCTAACAGTATCCGGAATAACTATTTCAATACACCACTTTAGAATGATCCTTGCAAATCTCATCTTCCCAAAAGATACACATCTGGGTATTCTTGTCCTAGGAACAGATGTGCCCTCCTTTCCCCTCCATTCACAGCACTAGTTTAAATGTTATTTTATATCTGACATGTCTTTGCCTCTAGCCTCCTCTGCTTGGGAAAGCTAAGAAAACATTGGTGACTAGGCTCACACTAACACACACATCACAGAAAGAAAGAGACAATGAGCCAAATATCGAACTACCTTTAACCCTAAGAACCCTCAGGATCAAGTCAAATCTGAGACAGGAACTGAAAAACTTGGATGCTCTCTTATCCTCCCTGTACTCCCTTTGCTGTTCTTCTTACCTCCACAGATCTCCCTGAGAAATGTTGGAAGAGAACCCCATCCTCACGGGTTGATAGTCTCGTTGCCAAACTGTTTCCCTGACAGTTTCTCTCAAACCTTGCCTTCCTCTGCTTATGTGCACCAAATCCAGCTGCTTTGTTGCCTGAGAGAGCAGTCAGGGCCTAGTGCTGGGAACATCTGGAAGACAGGCTAGGAAAAGGAGATCAACCTGGCAGAGAGGCAGCGCTCATTTATACCAACCTAGCCCTAGAGCCAAAAACCCTCCCAACATTAGCAACCCTAGAAGTTTCAAATAAATCCCATCAAAATGTCCGGTCCTTAAAGTATAAGAATGCAGATATACCCTGTTTCCTAAAGATCAAAACATCACTGACACCATACAAGGAAAAAAAATGAAGAGAGAAATTCTCAGCTGGCATAAATCAGTGTAGCTCCACTGATGCCAACCTGATAAATAACATTTTTAGGGCCAGATTCTCCAAATCCCATTAAGCTCTCAAACACTGATTCTCTATTTCCTTTCCCAGAACTGCTGATTATCAAGGAATTTTAGAAGCTCTGTTGTCCATTCAGACAGTTCCTGTCCAATTCATTCAATGATGCACAGCCCAGTGCTTGAGCCATCACAAATGCTTCCTGTTATACTTGCCAACGGGCGGCCAGATACTCAAGCACAATTAGCAGAGTCCCCCACATCCTGGACTTGCCAAGTGTACATCCTTCATGTTCCATAGCCAAGACTCAAACCCTGGACCTTCTTGATCAGTAGGCAACAGCTCTTTCGTAGGAGCCCCAAAAAAGGAAAGCCTCCCCTAGCACAGCCACTGGGAGTTATGCTCAGCTGGAAGTTCCTTGCTCCACATCATACCGTTCCATGGTGATGAACTGTGATTTTACAAACAGTGGATTGGTGAATGCTGAATGAAGCAGGAAAGTGGAGCAGGCTATTTAGAGAGAAATGTGTAGAAAGACTCTCAAATACCTGGATAATCAACAATGATGGAAAAGGAAACAGAGAGCTTTATGGGGTTTATGCAAAAGATATTGTTAGGACGTTTGCCTGAGTGTCTCCAGAGCTCCTTTAAATACACTGGATGATGCTGTAACTTTTACAGAAAATGAAAATGCAACTTCAAAAGACACTGGCCATGTAATTCCTGGACCCACTGAAGTAAATGAGAGTTTTGCCACTGATTTCAATGGGGCTAGGATTTACTCTGAATTTACATGCATGACATGAGCCTCTAGTTCACTGTCTCAGATGAATGTGATGGCATAGCCGGCCTGTAAAACAATTTTTGCCACCCTCTACCCAAATGTAACCAACCCCTATCCATCATAATTATACTACTATGCCTGGTAGGGATTTCGGAGAAGGTCAAAGAAATAGTTCTGGGATACACCCTATTGTACCTGACTCATTTTACCTGAAAATGCTTTGCTTGTACTTTTCAACATTTGTAATCAGTTTACATTGATTTAAGTTTTCAAGATCTCCTTGCAAAGAAAAGGGTTAGAAATTGTTTTTCAATGAAAGCAATTATTTTCTTTTTCTTTCTTCTCCCCCCCCACCCCCACAGCTCCACTTACCCCAAATCTATGGGCACTGCAGGGCCCAATGGCCAGTTGCTTTCTGGATCTGAAGAATTGCTTTTTGTGTTCACTTATCTTTTACCTTTCCTGTTTCCCACTTGTGAATTGACAACTGATACCTCCACCCCCGCCCATTAAATAATGAAATTAAAAACGTGAAAACTAAGCACTCACAACCAAAGGCAATGTTACTGAGTAGTGTCTGTACAAATATTTTGCAGCATCTCAAACCAAAGGATAATATGAAGATGGTTGACTGGTTTCCTCAACCGCTATGTTTTTTAAACATTTAATCACAGTTTTGAATGAGAGTGGCATATTATTCTACTCTGAGCCTTTTTGTCAATTTATATTTTGCCCATGATGCTGTGCTGAATTCATGGTGCTCAACATTTGGCTGCACAAACCTGGTGGATTACATTTGATCCTATGCATCCCATCACATGACTTTTAACAATGGCAAAATGCCAACTGTAGCATTTAGAATAATAAAATCCACTCCTGTGATATGTCTGAGATGGAATATCCACAAGAGCTATCAATGCCAAAACATCCCACAAGTTTTGTATATTGTAATTTCCCCAAAGCAGATCTGACTAAAACATAATGCGTGTAAACAAACAGTGAAATGACACACAGCACTGAAAGGTCCAATTTTCTGTATTTACATTTCCTCCTGCAGTATTTGTAGGTGCACATTAGTTGTAGAAGATATACTTACACTTGCACTGGACACCAACTCCTCTTACCCAGAAAAGAGGGATCCTAATTTGATGCGGGGGAGAGGGCGCGAGAGTCCTGCATCCTAGTGGCAAAATGCCCAGCATTTTTTAGATTGATTTGGAGTTAGAAAAAGTTTTTTTCAGTCCATTCTATTAATTAAGCTGCCTTCATGCTGGTCCGCAATGAAAAGTACAGACCATGCATTACTGACTAGAATGGAATACTAAATCAATCATTCTGAAATAAATGTGAAACGTACGCAAGACGGCTTGTTAGAGGTCAAGACTAATTGTAGACTCTGCTCCACTCATGTCCACGTTAGTACGCTGTGTTGGAATACACCCATGTCCACACCCTACACACAATTGTAATAAACTTTGTACAAGGTATGCCTTGTGAGGTATCATTTGAAAACTTGTAACTTGCTGGTCAGTCATATGGTAAAGTGCATATACCAACATTATAGGTCAAGTTAGGAAACTAAAATCATGACTGAAGTATGTTTTCCAGATAAGTCTGGAAGTGGTTAAACCAGTTTCTCAAAGATAAAGGGCAAGCTGATGCTCCAGCCAGCTGTTAACCAAGCTAATGGGCCATTACCTATCAAGTGGCCAGTCTCTGGCAATGAAAGGGGGTACGGACAAGGAGACCTGCATCTTAGCAAAGCAGCAGCATGGCATTTCCTTCTTCCAGCAGACTGCATGTCTCCTGGTTCTCAGCTGGAAATGCTTTTCAAAGAGTGACTAAAAACTATAGAAAGGAAAGGCAAACACCCCAAGACACCTCCTCTTTCTCCCTGCCCATCTCATTCTCAGCACCTGAAAAGACAAAGGAAACAGGTATTGGACTCTGGGGGTGGAGTCCTGACCTGAAGAGTTTGGTCAGTAATGCTGCTGGAAACATGTGGTGAGAAACTTTGCTTGAATCTAATACAGTTTGGTAAGTTAGGCACTAGAAAACATTTTATCTTTATTTTTCTTGTAACCATTTTTGACTTATGCCTTACTGCTTGTACTCACTTAGAATCTGTCTCTTTGTAGTTTAATACATTTGTTTCATTGTTTTATCTGATCCAGGGTATTTAAGTTAAAGTGTCTGGGTAATTCTAAAATAATAAGCTGTTGTGTATATCCTTAACGGACTAATAGATGACTGTCCAGGAGAGGGCTGGGCAGTACAGGACATACATTTCTGGGGGGAAATCCAGGAATAGGAGTATATTTGAGTCACCCTGTATAATCAAGGCTGGGGAGAGCCAAGGTGTGACTAGCAAGCTGCCGTTACACAAACAGATCTAGAAAGGACCTGTGTGTTGGAGGCTGTTTCTGAGAAGTTCAGGTTGGAGGCAGGCTACAGGAACAAGACATTGCAAGGCACCCGAGGTTACAGGACACAGCCCACCCCCCACTAGTCTGGATTGTACCCAGATATGTCACTTAAAAAGGGACATACTATTGATGCTACAAGAGCTGAATTTCAAAATTTCTTTTATCTGCTAAGAATTACTTTGAAGTAGATTCTTCCCCTCTCGAAAACAGATGGGTATTTAACTCAGTCTGAAATCTAATTGGCAAAACACAAAACCTACTGTTAACAATGTTCCACAATGATGTTTCTATCTATCTAGCAATCATACCAAATTCATCACTGAAGTATCTTTGCTATCTGATTGGGTCACTAATATTGCTTTGAATCCCTTGTTTCCAAAGGAGCTTGATCCGTACCAGAACCATCCATATATCTCTTTTGTAGCAACAGAAAAGGGTTATGTAGTTGGAATCCACTGAAAACATAGTCAGTGAGAAACATATTAATAACCAGATGGAAGGGTGCAAGAGACGCTCTGTGAGAATGCACCAGTGTTATGGGTCTAAAATATGCTATTCCAGTGGCATCAATAAATTAGAGTCTGAAATATATATAGGGCATTTAAAAATTAATCTTTAAAGATATGTTATCTTGCATCAGTAATAGCACTCCTATAGGATTTGGACCAGAGGCTAAATTCTCCTCTTAGTATGTGACTTGGGAGATATTAATGGAAATTTCCCTCACTGTAACTAAAACAAGAGTCAGTCCTAGTAATTTTTTTGTGCTAACTGCAATTACAGCCATAACTTACATGGCCACACACAGAGAAGCAAGGCCAGGATAAGAGAAGAATGGAAAACTTGTTGTGATCGGCACAATCTATATGAGGGCTGAAGGACCAATCGATAAAGGTGATGAACTGCAATTACAAAATGTTTATGTGAACAGGCATGATCTAGTGGTCTGAGCACAGGACAGAGAGACAGAAACTCCTGACTTCGAATCCTAGCTCTGAAATGGACTCTAGCAATCACCTCGCTCAAGTTACTTAACTTTTCTCTGCCTGAGTTTCCCCATCTGTAGAGCTGGTATACATAGCACACTAACCTAGCTCATGGGTTTGTTGTAAGGATTAATGTTTGTACAGCAATTTAAAGATAAAGCATTAAGAAGTATTATTATTAAAACTGAAATAATAATATTTACTGGGGAGTAGCAGAGTTTTCTACCTTACATGCAACATTCCCCACAGACTGGCCTGCCAACCATTTGCCTTAGGATTCCCAACCAGAACAGAAACACTGTACATTGGGGTGTCATCATGCATAAAACCTTCCAAATATTTAGGCTTTGGGTCTGCAGGAAAATGTAATGTCCAGCTCAATCCAATTCAGTTGTGTTTGCTTAAAAAAAATAAAGTTGGGAAGTAAGTACTAAACATTCTACATTTCTGTTTGGTGCTTTCTTTTCATCTTCAGACACCTGCATCCACTTCCAAATTTTCCCTCCTAATTCCAATACTGTGTTATGAAAAAAACCATCTCTTTTGGACAGCATCCTTGCTGGCACAATGAGAAAACAAGTATGGTGGAGCATGTGTGCGCGCTGTAAACTTAATAAAAATGTGACTGATGTTCAATTAGGCCTAAGAAAACTAGACCAGGATTTCTATATAAACTGGAAAAGGTTGGAGGCTATTCAAAACACAGCATCACAATGTCATTTCCGATTTCTTTTACATTGTGCTGAACAAGCATTTTAAGTTCAAAAGAGTAATTAGCATACTGTATAAAAATTAGAGCATGGCAAATACCCAAGCTTTAACCTTGCATTAGAAAAATCAATGAGAATTCAGCACTATAAGCTCACTAGCACTGGCTACTCAAACATGGGAGTTCAAGGAGGCTATGTGGTGTGGTGTCTATATCACTGAAGTGTTACTGATAGGAAACTTGCAGACCAGCTGGTAATATTTAGTTAAAGGAGTTCCAGGTTATTATTAGTGTAGTGCTGGTAGAACTACCCAATGCTTTCCATTATAAGACCCATTATAAAGCTGGCCAACACTTCCCACTATAAGACCCTGTTGTTTTGCCATTAAAAAAAAATGTGGTTACCTCTTTCTTGCAAAATTCTAACATCTCTCATACTTGGGAGCAGGGAAGTGAAACTTGGCAGGCCAGTGGCCTTTGTGGAAGGGATGTGCTTTTCACCATTCCTGTGAATTTCTACCCAAATTTGGCCAAGTTATAAGCCTTTGAAAAAAATCTGATTTCACACACACTCAGTAAAGACTTCTTAGAGCCTAGCAGCCAAAATTGTCAAAGATTCCATCCTCACTGAGCATGCTCTCAGCTCCTACGCATGAGCCAACCTCATAGAACTAAGCATGTTACAGGCCAGTGCTACAGAGGAGAAGCTGGACTTTCCCTGCAATTGCTCCTCCTCATGGCTCTGGGCTGGGCTGGGGGCTGGACACTGGAGAGCAGGGAGTTTGTCTTGTGTGTGCTCTCAATGACCTCCCCTGCCGGTCGCCTGACTCAAATTCAAAAAGGAAAAGACCCGGACCAGGGAGGAAGGAAAGAA